>NC_086319.1:26385584-26726834 GCF_036172605.1 Pelobates fuscus | reverse complement strand
TTTAATTCTCAACAAGTGAGAAGACACGGATCGTTACAGTATATCCTGATCTTCTGATTACCCCTAACGTGTGAGTACATCATTTGTCAATTGACCATCTCTCAAGTTGTAATGACCATTATATACTGCATGAAAATCCATATTTTTCAAAGAAAGATTTGATGTAAGTAGTAGAGCAGGAATGAACAGACGTAAATCAAGCATCTGCAGTTATATAGGGAATTAATAGAGACCAGTAACCAAAGTCATAATTTTATAGGTACACCTTCAAAAAACACCAGATCCATTTACTACATGAAAAGGTCTGGAGTAAATTTTAACAGTGAACCTGAGAAGTTGTCTGAATTTCTAGGATAAGTCTATTGCTAAAATGGGGGGATACTATCCATTGGTTAAAAACTTTAAAGGGGGATTGACACGAGAAAATGCCCCTGTGACAGACATTAGGGGGAGGCACAGCGCACCTCCCTCCCCCCGACAGAGTCAAGTAACTGCCTACCAGAAACCTGTCTCACAGGATTGCCAATGGTAGGTATCTACTATACAGCTGTGCTGTTAGTATATGCAGTGCTGGCACCCTGTACTGTTGCTGGAATGGCATACAATGTCAATCCAGGCCCGGCTGCAGCGAGCGGTGAATTCAGTCCACATCTCAGCAGCACCCCACTGGTCCCTGGGGATGAGGTTAGCCTTTAGCTATCCCTATCAAGTTAAAAGCCACAATACTGGGTAGACTTTAGTGGTGTAAAATAAATCAATCAATATGATATTATTATTACAATAACATTTAAGTGTGCATGTGTGCGCATGGATGTAATTGTGAGTTTGTTTATGTATATGTGTTTTTGTATGAGACTGTGTGTATGTAAATGTGTGTCTGTGTATATGTGTCCGTGTGTGTATATATATATATATATATATATATATATGCATGTGTGTACATGAATGTGTGTTTGTGTATGAGACTGTGTGTATGTATGTCAATGTCTGTCTATATGTGACCATGTGTGTGTATATATATTATATATATATATATATGCATGTATGAACATGAATGTAAGTATGTGAGAGCATGAATGTGTATGCATAGGAATTTGTATATGAATATCAGTATGTGTGAGTAAATGTGCAATTTCCCTGTGTTTTTTTTTACAGTTCCGTAAGGGGTTCCAAAATATATTTCCACCCTAGGGGCATTTTGTAACCTAGGTAATCCTCTTGGCAAGGGTGATCATAATGCCATGCTAAAAGTGACATAACCCTTTTAAATAATTACCTGCTTTTTTACTGCTGACCCACTCCACACCCTGCACTGAAGGCTGGTGTTTTTTTTCACCTAATCATGTGTGTCACAAAGTATCCATAACACAAACAAAATGTGTGGATCCATCCAACCTCTGAGCTGCAATCAACTGATATAGGGGCAAACAAATGGCTCTAATTTTTTAATAAGGAATCATTTCATATGTGTGGCATTTAGCCAGTTTCCTCAGGAATTTATATTTTTGTATCTTATTTACAGGGGGCGGTGGAGATGAGGATTCTTTGGCAGGGCTAAACAATGCTGGATTCATGTAAATATTGAACCGTTTTTTTGGCACCAGATAGATACAATTAGTATATAGAAAACAAGGGCCTCTATTTAATATTCTTAAATGCCTCCCGCAACGCACTCAAGATGGCCACTGACTCACATTATCTACACATCATGCTCCCAAGCCAAAGGCCCCAACAAGGTACTGCCACTGACTCCTTGCAGTGCTTAGAGGCAATATTTCTCTGCTTCTGGGAGCATGAACAGGCTGCCAGGAACAAGTCTCGAGAATGCCTCCCGCAACGCACTCAAGATGGCCACTGACTCACATTATCTACACATCATGCTCCCAAGCCAAAGGCCCAAACAAGGTACTGCCACTGGCTCCTTGCAGTGCTTAGAGGCAATATTTCTCTGCTTCTGGGAGCATGAACAGGCTGCCAGGAACAAGTCTCGAGAATGCCTCCCGCAACGCACTCAAGATGGCCACTGACTCACATTATCTACACATCATGCTCCCAAGCCAAAGGCCCCAACAAGGTACTGCCACTGACTCCTTGCAGTGCTTAGAGGCAATATTTCTCTGCTTCTGGGAGCATGAACAGGCTGCCAGGAACAAGTCTCGAAACAAGCCAGCCAGGGTTGAGCAGGGTCGCACGCAGCGGGGAGCAAAGGGATCCCCTTCGGGCACAGCACCCGTATCCCCAACCACTCTCACTCTCCATAGCCCACCCGGGTTGAAGGTCACACGGGCTAGGACCTGGAAGCATCACCCGCATCACCCACACCTGTAGAGGCACAAGCACTGTAAGCGGCAGCAGACCATCAGGCCCCCCAGTACTTTTAGTAGACATGTACATATAATCTCCTCTGTTTTTTTGTTGTTTAAATTAATGTCTTAGGCTAACTGATACCAGCATTTTTTCACATATTAACCTTTTTTTGACTAATCTTCATGTAATTATATAAAAAATGTGCATTGTGTTTCCATGTCATGCCTTACCAAATTAATGTTTATTTTTCAAACGTGAGTATATGCTGTTGGGGCATTACACATGCATCTGTAACTGCTTGTTCTTTATGCACGCAAAAATAAAGAATATTTAAAAAAAAAAATTAAAAAATTAAAAACCAGTGTGGACCAGATCAAATCCCAGCAATGTTGCTGAGACTCAGTGCGCCAGCAATTGCTAAACCTGTCACTACTCTTATCAATGAATTCCTGGTGTCAGAATACATACCCAAACTTTTGGAAGACTGCAAAAGTTGTATCTATCCATAAAAGTGGTGACCTTACTTTGGTATCCAACTATTGCCCAATATCATTGCTCCCGGTATTGTCAAAAATATTGGAAAAATTCATACACACGCAACTATGTGAATATTATCAACAATCAAATTATCTGACCCCTGATCAATCAGGCTTTCGTCCAAATCACTCAATTTCGACAGCCCTCTTAAAAGTTTGCAATGACATCCAAATTAGCATGGATCAAGGAGACTTAACTGGAGCTATTTTCCTTGATTTTGCTAAGGCCTTTGATATAGTAGACCATGGCATTCTTTTGCAAAAACTTAAAAACTTGATGATCGTCCAGTAACCTGGTTTCGATTGTATGTTTCAGACCGATTGCAATATGTGGCCATTTCTGATAGTGCTTCCCTCCCTCTTACAATCACGTGTGGTGTTCCCCAAGGCTCTATACTCAGCCCTATGCTATTCACATTATTCATAAATGATCTGCCTAATGTCTGCAAATCCTCAACTGTACACATGTATGCAGACGACACTGTAATCTACGCTAGTAAACCCAATCTACCGCAGCTTGAGGCTGTGCTCCAAAACCAATTCACAGAGGTAGTAAAGTGGATAGCGGATAACAAACTCTTCCTAAACACTGACAAAACAGTTACAATAATCTTTGGAACTGTACATAAATTACGTAAACTACAAAATCAACAACTGTGTATCAGAATAAATTCAAAAAGTACACTGACAGCATTCTGCTCTTTTAAATATCTAGGTGTGTTGCTAGACCCCAATCTATCCTTTGGCCTTCACATTGAAAAAATCTCTTCAAAACTTTACCCAAAACTAGGTGCCCTGTACAGAAACGAATCCTGCCTTAACCCCTTCAGGACGGAGTCAATAGTGCACGTTCTGATCAAAACAAAACGTAAACAAAAACTGGAATTTGCGCTATATGTCTGTTCACCCGTAGTTCCCCTCTTTCAAATTATATGCACCCACACTTATTATATATCATTTTGTTCAGGAGAAACAGGGCTTTAATTTATCATTAACTATTCATATATGGAACATAATTTATTATGAATAAAATGAAAAAAAATGAGCGAAAATAAGATTTTTTTTTAAATTTGCATTTCCGTCTGACATTTTAACTGTGAATGTCATAACACTGTTAGGTTTTTTTTTTTTTTTTTTTTTAATTCTTTATTTTTGGTGTGCATAGTGATTAAGACATACAAGCTTGTGGTGCCCCAACAGCAATCCTCAAGCATTTTTCAAGCATTACATTAGGAGCAGTAGTATAATGAGCACATTTTTATATATTAACAAGTTTATAATAGGAACATTCAGTTAGGTTGCGTGTAGGGTGGTAGCCATTTAATCGCAAGCAATTACCGCTATATTACCCAGGATACTTAAACATGTAATAGTGTGGCTTGTCTAACCGATATTGCCTCTACTGATAGGTCTGCCAAACCTTCGTGGAACTAAGCGTGGAGTTCAAGAAAGCCCTGTTGATTAGGTCTAGTTGTACATTACCTAAGTGAGGCTGTAGACAGACTTGCTTAGTAAGTAATTACGGTCCAGGCTTCCCTTAATGGGCAGTTACACATAGGTAGAGTAATAAAATAAAATCAAATAAAAGTGCCACTGGGTCATGTTAATGTGACAACTGCGGTTTCATAATGGCAAAAATATGTCTAACTTGCGAGGGAGTACTCATTATAATAGAAAGTAGTATACTGTAACATAGAGTATAGGGTATAAGATGGTAATTAGGATACAGTATAGCATATACAATAACCGCAGTATTAGGATAGCAGGCTTATGTCTAACAAAAACGAACAAAATACAGATATGCTTTGTTATAGAGTGGTCGACAGTTTACTCAGCCTATGCCCGCAGAGGGGGGGACACTGTCCTTAGCCAGCTGGAGACTAGAGTCCGTCTCGGTCACCCAACCCCTTCCCTGGAGGCTGGACATGTGCGCTGGGAGTGAGGGCAGACGAGGCAGTCGGTGGATAGAGCAGCCAGTGTTGCATAGAGGCCGGTGTTGCGTGCAGGAACCCAGTTGCCATGCGGCGGTAAGGCGTTCCTCCTGCCAGCATTCTGTTCCGGTGCCTGTTTCACGGTGTCTCGCTTCGGTGGTCCCGTTGTAGCCCAGCGGATTCCTTTTAGGGGAAGGCAGGTAGTGCCCCCAGGTCTGCGGGTGGGTGCTTGGTGGCAGCCCCTGTTCCTCTGCTTGCATGGCCCACGTGCCCTGGGCTTCACCCGTCTCCTCCGCCTCTCGTCGGAGTGTGTCTCATGAGCCTGCCGGCTGATCAAGCTTGGTGCGTAGTGGGGAGGGCAAGGTGGGTCAGGTGGCGGTTTCGCGGTTCGTGGTCTGCTCTCGAGCCTCTTCCAGAAGGCTGTGAATAGCTTGTCAAGGCGGACCTCTAGCGGCTCCAGTAGGTCCGGTGTGGTGGGGGTCCGTGCAGAGTCCGCCATCTTGTCCACGGCTGCACAGAGTGTCAGTCGTTTTCGGGTTACCCCGTCGTCGCTTGGCAGCAGGTAATGGGCAGCTGGGACCGGGATAACCCCCGCCGGTCCATAGGGGGGGGAACGTGGGCCCAGTCTCTTTCTGTAAGCCGTCGCTGGCGGCGGGGGAGCGGCCGCCTCCTCCACGCCGGCCATGCTTGTAGGCCTCGGGTTGCGTTGCTGGGTGTTCTGCAGTCGGTGCCTGGTATTTGGCACCAACGCGTAGCCCTTGTCAGCAGCTCTTCGTTGGTGGCCCATTTGATGAGATTTGGAGTCGTTTTGAGGCTTTTTAACCAGCAGATTTGGCATTTGGAGCGGGAGCAGCTCTGACCTGCGCCCGCTCGGCTCTGCGTCCAGGCCCCGCCCCAACACTGTTAGGTTTTACTGCAAAAAATGCACATATTTGTAATCAGCGATGTCTCACGAGTACAACACGACCCCCCATTAACAGGTTTTATGTTGTTTTGGAAAGTTACAGGGTCAAATATAGAACATTCCATTTTCAAATTGAAATTTTCCAGATTAGTAATGTTACCTTTGAGACGGTGTGGTAGCCCAGGAATGAGCATTACCCCCATAATGGCATAGCATTTGAAAAAGTAGACAAGCCAAGGTATTGAAAGTGGGGTATGTTTAGTCTTTTTTAGTAGCCGAAGTTAGCGTTCATATTTGTTTTTGTGTGAAAAAAGCAAAAAACTAATATTTGGCCAGTGTTTGTGACTAAGTGGCTACTAAGAAAGGTAGACAACCTCGGGTTGTCTACTTTTGCAAATGGTATGCCATCATGGGGGTAATTCTCATTCCTGGGCTACCTTACGCTCTCAAAGGCAACATAACCAATCTGGCAAATTTCAATGTGAAAAAAATGAAATGCAAGCCTTATATGTGACTCTCTAACTTTCCAAAACACCATAAAACCTGTATATGGGGGGTACTGTTATTCTCGGGAGACTTCACTAAACACAAATATTAGTGTTTTAAAACAATAAAACATATTACAACAATAATATAGACCATAAAAGTGCCGTTCGCTTGTAAAAAATGCGAAAAACTGCACTTTTACTTAAAATATCATCGTTGTAATACAATTTACCAGTTTGAAACACTAATATTTGAGTTCAGCGAAGTCTCCTGAGTAAAACAGTACCCCCTATGTACAGGTGTATGGTGTCTTGGAGAGTTACAGGGTCAAATATAGTGCTTGCGAATTAAATTCTCTGCACTTTCTCCCTGTGTTGTCAGGCATGTCAATCAAATTTTAATTAATCAAATCACATAATTACGTTAAAAGATTATTTAAATATACACGTAGAATTTTACTATATATGCATTTATAGGTATTTAAATTCTACGTGTAAACTAATGTAATCTTTTATGTAATTGTATGTATTTATCTATATATATATTTGCGGTTATTTGTATTTTATATATAGATAGATATATATAGAATGTCATTCTAAGTGTATTTTGTTACCGATATATATATATATATATATTAATAACAAAATACAGTTAGAATGAAATTACATATGCATATATAATTTATATTAAATTTTGTTTCAATATTTTATTTATTTATTTTATTATTTTTTATTGATTATTTTAATTATACGTATTTATATATTATATATATGTACATTATATACATAATATATATACATATTATATATATGTAACGTCATTCTAAGTGTATTTTAATATTAATATATGTACTTATATTAATATTAAAATACACTTTGTATGACGTTACATATATATAATATGTATATATATTATATATATATATATATATATATATATATATATATAATATATATACATATTATATATATATATATATATATATATATATAAAAATATATTTAATTTATTTTTAAACATGTTTATTTTATTTTTTTTTACACCTCCTACCAGCAGGGGGACTGTCTGATATTTCAAACAGTCCCCCTGCTGGCAGATCCATAGCCAGCTATAGGGGGCCATGTGATCGCTCTTTGAGAGCGATCACATGGCCCCCGGGGGCCTCATTTGCTGGAAGGGGGCTGCCTGGGCTCTCAGGCAGCCCCCCCAGAAGAGGATCGCGGCGGAGGTAAGTACACCTCTCTTCCTGGGGGGCTTAAGCCGTTACGGCATCCATGCCGTCGCAACGGCTTTAAAGCCCATTTAATGCGTGACGGCATGGTACGTCGTAACGGCGTTAAGGGGTTAAACGTTTATGGAAAAATAGTAAATGATTTTGAAAGCATATTCAACAATATTAAATTGAGGCCATAGGCATGAAAAATGATTCTATTATCTCATAAAAATGTTTTTAAAAAAATGCAAACCCTATATCACCATTAAAGTGCAAGGGATTTCTATTATTTCTAATAGAATGGAATCATTTCTGATTGATTTTATGGTCTTGATTAAATATTTTTGCATAAGGTTTTCAAATTATTTAATACTTAATATTGGATAAATGTTTTAAATGATTTATATGCAAAAATTGAAATAGACTTGAATGGTGACTTGTGTAGGTAAGTCATTAGAATTCTTTTTCCAAAAGAATGGACAAATTATTTATTCAAATAATTAAAATAGAAAAATGTATCCAAAAATATTAAACCTTTTTGAAAAGCTTATCCAACATTTTAAATTAAGCCTATAGTTTGGAGTTTGTATTAATTATTGTAGAGGTTTTTCGGTCATATTATATGTGCATTATATTTTGTGTTCCTGACTACTGCTTAAAAGCTATGAAGAAAAATACATTCTAACCATTTATTTTCCATTATAAATAATTTCTCATTCAGTTACATCCCTAGTCTATGGCATTATAAGCAACAGAATTCCAGGCAGGTAGCATAGCTAATGAACTCAACTTGATAGCCGTAAAAGGACAAAACAAAATTAAGATATATTCTCATAAAAACTCGGTGGTATCACATTCAAATTAATGATGTACATTCAAGAGAAGTGAGATATTGGTTTTATGTAACTGTGATGGAACAGTAATGAAGAAAATGTAAAAATAATAAAAAAATAGCTTACCTTTACCAGCTACGAGTAAGCAATTTAAACAAGACAACAACAAAAAATTATTAATTAAATTAATGAAATCCTGCTAGTAGAGATCTCAGCACATGATCCATCGTGATTAAATCAGATGCAAAAATAAACACACATATGATCTCTTACAAATACAATTAAATATGACTTGTAGCACATCTGATTAATGCAATGCATCACAAAAACCTGTCATTTGTGAATCTCAATCAATTCATTAATTTACTATAAAATAACTATTTAAAAAGGATGAATCTTTAATGAATGAATTTATTTGTGGCAGTGAATTATTGGAATAATTTATTTGATTACGTAATCAGCTGAGTTTTTACAGCAATTTATTCACTAGTACTTATGTAATTATCTTTATCTGGTTGTCCTCCATGGCAGAGTTCACTGCTGAGTTAGCTACTCCCTCCCAACTGCACACAGGAACATGAATGTATGTAAGTCCTATAGACCAGGTTCATTACATGTCAAAGGATACTACCCACCCCAAAAAATGGGATGTAAGAGTACCTTTTCCCTTTTCCTCATATATCCATGGCAACATTCACCATTGGACAATACCGAATCTGCTTGAAAAGGCAAAGAAGAACACCACTAGGAGGTGGTTATAAATATTGGGAGTTACATGTAAGGAGTAATTCCAGGTCAGAGTTCTTAAAGTGGAACGATCAGGAGGAACATTCCATTGGTTTCCATGGTGAGTGTTCCAATTCTAGAACTTTGCACCATAGCAGCTTTTATAAATAACTCTCATTAGTTCTAGATACTGATTTTAGAGAACGCCGCTATCTTCAAATTTTAAAAAACAATCTGTGATTTAGATGCAGCTCTCTTGACTTTAACAACTTTTGCAGATTTAGGCCACAGTCTTCTTTCCTGCAATGGCTGTGGTCTGTACCCTGGAGAAGTCCTCCCCTTTCTTTTCTTAGCTT
The DNA here is from genome assembly GCF_036172605.1 of Pelobates fuscus. NCBI lineage: Eukaryota > Metazoa > Chordata > Amphibia > Anura > Pelobatidae > Pelobates > Pelobates fuscus. The sequence continues at coordinate 26,717,542 of NC_086319.1, read as the reverse complement.
AAGTTTGCCGAACGTAGAAGCTGTATTGGGCTGTGAAAGAGACTGAATCATACAGTGACTCTATATGTGGCTCTGGAACAATTCTAGCTTTTCTATCCAATAACAACTTAACATTCTTTTCTAGAGAAAGTCTGAGGAAGAAGCCATAGAGAATACACATTCCATGATATATTCTCACTGCTATATGCAATATAAAAAAATACCTAGAAAGGAGCTTACCTTCTATAAAAAATCCCCATATAAAACTATTTTATAATGCTTCTGCTGTAAAAGAAAAAAGGATGTGCATTTTGGCAACTAAATGCCTGGATCTTTAAATCAACCTGCATCTTTGACGTAGAAACAAAGGCAAAACAAGGGCAGAGTATAAAATATTTGATAGAGTCCTAACCTCAACATCTGAAAAAAGGGATTTAGGGGTGATTATTTCTGATGACTTGGTTGTATAGGGAGAGGTATTATCAGTAGAAAGAGGGAAGTGCTCATGCCATTGTACAGAACACTGGTGAGACCTCACTTGGAATATTGTACGCAGTACTGGAGACCGTATCTTCAGAAGGATATTGATACCTTAGAGAGAGTTCAGAGAAGGGCTACTAAACTGGTTCATGGATTGCAGGATAAAACTTACCAGGAAAGGTTAAAGGATCTAAACATGTATAGCTTGGAGGGAAGATGAGACAGGGGGGATATGATAGAAAAATTTGAATAAAGGGAATCAATACAGTAAAGGAGGAGACTATATTTAAAAGAAGCAAAACTACCACAACAAGAGGACACAATCTTAAATTAGAGGGGCAAAGGTTTAAAAATAATATCCGGAAGTATTACTTTACTGTGAGGGTAGTGGATGCATGGAATAGCATTCCAGCTGAAGTGGTAGAGGTTAATACAGTGATGGAGTTTAAGCATGCGTGGGATAGGCATAAGGCTATTCTAACGATAAGATAAGGCCAGGGACCTAATGAAAGTATTAAGAAAATTGGGCAGACTAGATGGGCCAAATGGTTCTTATCTGCCATCACATTCTATGTTTCTATCTGGATCTGGTACATGTGCTATAAGCCAGGGAGGCCCAAAATAGCTTAGTCAGCTACATGTTTGCATAAGTTCAGTTGAGAATAACTGCACCTGGAGTTCTAGTGTTTGGCCAAGCCCAGGAGTCTAAGCTCTGCTAATACACACAGAGGTCATCTGAAAATCCCCCTGATCTTTCATCACTGCCCAGGCATGGCGTGCATAATGAAGATCTCATCGAGACATAGCAAAATGATGCTTGTTCCAAGACAAAGTAATTAACATTTAGGGGAAAGATGGCACACTCGTCACTCAAATTCCTGCCTACAAATGTAATAACCGGAGAAGTTGATATTCCCAATCATGAGCCAACTGATCACCATTTATAGTGAAAATACCTGTAAAACAAAATACTTAATTCATGTTAGAGATGGGTACTATTGCAGTCCAATGAAAAATTGCCTTGACTTGACCCATTTAATAGTTTGTAAACCATAGATAAAATTATAGTTTGATGCAGATTATTCTTGTAAGATAACCAGCCAGTTAAGAAGTGCTTTAAGGCAGCGTGCAGGGTTTCTAAAGGAGGAGAGAGGCTGAACTCCACCCTGGGGACCCCAAAAGACAGGATCTATTTATATCCTATCTATTGTTTAATTGTCTGTCTGCTGCAGGAGTAAACCTAATAGTGAGTATAGCCTTGGATAGCCAGGAAACAAAAATAGCCGCTTTGCCTAAATTTTATTATATGTTTCAATTTGAAAAAGACGATCCGATATATTGTTACTGCCACTACAATAAACCAATAAAAAAAATTAAACATACAAATGGTTTCATGACAATACAAAGAACATGGATTCTTATCAATGTCTAAATATGATTGTTGCAGAATATATACACAGAAATTGAAATATGTATTTAGAATGGAAAAACATGCTTATGTTTCACCATTCATAATGGCATAAAGCTCTGAATTTTAAATAAAACAAGCAATTGAAGTTACAGATTATGAATAAAAAAAAAAAATCACTGGGATTATTTGGAATCAAATCAGCATTATGGTTAGATTATTGATGTTTTTACCCATCAAACTTCACACAATACTGGCAACTTTGTTCAATATATGTTACAGTAATCGCTTACGAGGCTGTGCTGATTCCACTTGAAAGTTATGTCCTTTTGGGTTAAACCTTGGTGCCTGGTTGGAAACCATGGGTTTATAGGACTGTCCAGTCGCTCTGTACATTGCTTGCACCCACAATATTCTATCCTGTTCATCATCACTGGCAAAAGTAACAGTATCTCCTTCTTTGACTGCATTAAAGAACAGCCGACCACCCTGGAGACCTAGGGATGTGAAACAAGAAGTAACGATATTGCCATGAAAGCACCTCACATCTCAATTCATAATGTTGTTACTTTGTTTCATACACTAGGTAGACATAAATAAAATAATATTTTTTTTTTTTGTTTTTATTGTGTTCAGCTTTTAAAAGCAATCTTTTTGACATGGAAAAGTTTGAATATCTACACGTTATAGAAGTAATGGGATAATGAGATCATGAACTAACAATATACAAAAAAATTAAAAATAGCTAGACACTCCACAGCATGAAACACATCAGCTTGCTGAAGTGCTTTAGGTGTCTGGAGTCTGTCATAATCGTGACAGTTTATAAAAGTGCCGAATTTAATAGAAATCTTCACTTTAAAAACAGGGGGTAGAAGCACCACTCTAGCTGTCAGTCAGTCAGCCAGGAATGTTTTCTTACACTTCCATTAGCTCCACAGAGCTAACAAAACTGACAGGTGTGCTGTGCTTTTCCCATTCTCAATTGCAGCTCAAAGAGAAGCATAGGAAAGCCGCGATTGTGCCTGCGACTCTCGTACAATGAGAAGCTTCTGACTGATGCACTTTCAGTCTGTGCTGGGAAAAGAGGGGATGGTTTGCGAGGACCGCAGACATCAGATCTGCAGCTTTAGTGAGCTGTTTATCCGTATACTCTCAAATTAAACCTGCAGACAATAATGCATGCATGATATAATTGGGGGTATATCTGCTTCGTTTAAGAATTACAACAAAAAATCAAACTTATCAATTGAGTGTTTCATAAAATATAGATAATAATGAGTTTAATTTAACATTAAACATTGTTTTTCAACGTATAATAAGCTAAATATAATAAAAAAACTCATTTTTTCCAGTATACCATACACTAACAAATGAGACTTTCAATTGAAATAATAAACTGTAAAAAAGATCGAACACAAATCCGAAGTATGACGGCGCGTCGGCGCACATCTAATTCAGATATAATGAAGATGACCCAAGTAACTATCTCATTAGTAAGGCATTGAAAAGTGTTCTACATGACAATCATTCAGATATTGAATTCTATTTGTCTTATAGAGATGGGCCAGTATAGTCTATCATTACCTTACAATGAAGAAAAAAAAGGCATAATCTATAGATAATAAAAGATCCTCTACTAGAATGTCTTTGGCCTTCATTTAATATTATTGAAAAAAGGATTTCAAATGATTTAATATTTGGGGTAAAGTAGTAGGAGGACTTAACTTATGTAAAATATTCTAGTTTTGTAATATCTTTATTTTATATATATATATATATATATATATATACACACATTTTTTTTGATAAATTTAACATGAAAAAAATTATTCACTAAGTTTATTGAAAATTATTAAATAATTTGAAAACCTTATCCAGCAATATTAGATTGAGGGCTGTAAAACTATATATAAAGTAAAGCTAGGTAATACGGGACATTTCACCCCAGATAAGTAGACTGAAGGTCATTGACATTTGTTTGGTTTGTTTCAATGAGGTGTTTCGTAAATCAGTTTCATGCTTAGTAAATAAATACCTTGTTGAGGGTCGGTGTAGTCCACAGTATAGCCTTCAAGCTGCATCAATTCCTGAGGCTCAGCTTTCTTTTCCCTGTAGCTACACATTGCAAATGTGTATTGACTAACCTGCATGACAAGTGTACACAATGTAATTAAGAATTGTACGTTCCTAGCGGAGTATTAAGTGCACTGGCACACTTGTTAGGACATTGTTATGGACGTTGACATCTTTTCCAGCTAAATAGGAAGCAAAGAAATTGGAGGTGCTACAGGCCCTGGTTGTGATATCAACCAGTAATCAAATGTTACAGTAATCAATAACACAGTACTTCCGACAAAACATTTATTGTAAATTATTAAATACTGTCCAACCACTTCAGAGTGTCCCTTGGTTTGAGACAACCTAAGATCAGTTGGTTAGAGAATTATCAAGGCAAACACAAGTGCTATTTACAGACATCCGTTGTGATTGTTCCTTATTTAGAACTTTGGCCAAAAATATATATTTTTTTTAAATGTATATAAATCAAAGCTTCTGGGACCCTATGCTATTCTAAACATTGATAAAGTAGCAGGTTATGTATGTTGTAGTTTTTCCAATATTTGACGATCTATGTTTTGGCACACCTGGTTTATTACATCTCCTGGAATATACCAGGTTAAATATGCATGTGAAGTCACTCATTACAGGTTTTACTTTATTTATGCAGTTTATTTCTCTATTTCCTATCTGTTTACTGTTTCAATATATAAAAGAAATAAAGCAAAAATTTGAGGTCTGACGGTTCAACTCCAGTCAAGAATTTATTATAAGGTGTTGAGTATATATTTCGTGAACGGTTCTTTCCCACTTAAGGTCTAATGTATGTTATTCAGAACCAATCTAGGGCTAATTTCAATGTATTCAGAGATGTCTCATTTACAATTATAGTTTGGCTTGCTCAATTTAGATTATACCAAATTCTGTGAATGTCAATTGCATTTGAGTCTCAAATTGTTCCGACTATTTTTGACTATTTTTGTAAATAACCCATAGAAATATATTTTTTATTGTCACGATGTTTAAAAATACATTGTAGAGCAACAAAAGGATTTAAGGCATTGTCAAGAGAATTGTACAGATTGTCAAGAGAATTGTAGTTCCAAGCTGAGAAGATGCAAGTGTCCCTCACATCCTTGGAAACATAGAATTTAAAATATACAGTGAGGGAAAAATGTATGTAAACCCCTGCTGATTTTGAACATTTGTCCACTGACAAAGAAATCATCAGTCTATAATTTTAATGGTAGGTGTATTTTAACAGTGAGAGACAGAAAAAAAAATCCATGTAAAAAAAGTTATAAATTGATTCGCAAGTCAGTGAGTGAAATAAGTATTTGACCCCTATAACTTAGTACATAATGGCAAAACCCTTGTTGGCAATCACAGAGGTCAGACATTTCTTGTAGTTGGCTGCCAGGTTTGCACACACCTCAGGAGGGATTATGTCCTATTTCTCTTTGCAGCTCCTCTCCAAGTCATTAAGGTTTGGAGGCTACAGGACCTTAACGTGCTTCTTCTTGAGCCACTCCTTTGTTGCCTTGGTTGTGTGTTTTGGGTTATTGTCATGCTGGAATACCCATCCACGACCCATTTTCAATGCTCTGGCTGAGGAAATTAGGTTCTTACCCAAGATTTGATGGCACATAGCTCCTTCCATTGTTCATTGACACGGTCCTGTGCCCTTAGCAGAAAAACACCCCCAAAGCATAGTGTTTCCACCTCCATGTTTGACGGTGGGGGTCGTGTTCTTGGGGTCACAGGCAGCATTCCTCCTCCTCCAAATCCAGGGAGTTGAGTTGATGCCAAAGAACTTAATTTTGGTCTCATCTGAACACACTTATGCCCAGTTCTCCTCTGAATCATTCAGATGTTCATTGGCAAACTTCAGATGGGCCTGTACAAATGCTTTCTTGAGCAGGAAGACATTGTGGGCCCTGCAGGATTTCAGTCCTTTAGGGCGTAGTGTGTAATTGTTTTCTTGGTGACTATGGTCCCAGCTGCCTTGAGATCCTTAACAAGATCCTCCTGTGTACTTCTGGGCTGATTCCTCACCATTCTCATGATCATTGAAACTCCACGAGGTGAGATCTTGCATGGAGCACCAGACCAAGGGAGACTGACAGTTATTTTGTGTTTCTTCCATTTGCGTATAATCGCACCCACTGTTCTCACCAAGCTGCTTGGCGATGGTCTTGGAACCCATTCCAGCCTTGTGTAGGTCTACAATCTTGTCCCTGACATCATTGGACAGCTCTTTGGTCTTGGCCATGGTGGAGAGTTTGAAATCTGATTGATTGCTTCTGTGGATAGGTGTCTTTTATACATGTAATGAGCTGAGATTAGGAGCACTCCCTTTAAGAGAGTGCTCGTAATCTCAGCTCGTTACTTGTATAAAAGGCACTTAGGAGCCAGAAATATTGCTGATTGACAGGGGATCAAATACTTATTTCATTAATTGACATCTAAATCAATTTATAACTTTTTTAACATGGTTTTTTTTTTTTTTTTGTTATTCTGTCTCACACTGTTAAAATACACCTACCATTAAAATTATAGACTGATCATTTCTTGGCCAGTGGGCAAACATTTAAAAACAGCAGGGGATCAAATACTTTTTTCCCTCACTGTTTAAATCATTCCAGTATGTACCTGAACAAGGACAAAGTACCGTTTCTTCCATCGTTTCCAAACTTTCTGTCCCAGAGCATACAAATACCTAAAAACAAAAAGACAGAATTGTAAATGTATACAGTGGAATGGATATTCAAAACCATCATTTTTTGCAATTTCCCAGTCTATATCTATTATAAGGAAGACGTGCAAAAGAAGAGATGAATAATCACATTTGCAAATGTGTTAAATGTTTGGCTAACGCAGCGCTGAAAGTCATCTGGAAATGAATTTAAATGTTTAACAGGGTGAGATCAACATCTTTTAACATACAATTAATTATGATATACAAAAACTTTACAATTGCAACACTCACAGTACCACGATGAGAAGATCTATAATAACATTTAAAAAAAGAGAATTAAAATAATAGTTTTTTTTATGCCCAATAAAAAATATTTGCTTTGGATTCTGCCAACAAATGTATTGAAGGTATTAAACAAGGTAATTTTTTTGATTGCAGTAGGCATGACTTATACATTGTTCTACTTTTTTGTAATTTATCTCATGCGATTTTCCACTTACTTTACTTGAGCCATTATCACAAGTCAGCTCCTGGATTTTACACACTATTCTTTTAGATTGTTCCCATCTACCTTTTCCTATATAAGTTTTTAGTGAATCCTTATTATTTCCAGTTGTAGCGACTTCGTGTCAGTCGGACTCCCTCCCCCCTGTGTGTTACATTACTTATACCAGTACGTGTTTTCTTTCTATGACTTACACAATGTAATACATGTGCCCAATTGACTTTAATTTGAAACAGCAAAATGTACCAACTAACACATTACCACATTCGCGTTACTAGCGAATATAGAAGTCAGTAGTATTGGTATCAGCATGAATGAAACATTCAGAAACAGAATACTTCTAGTCACCTTGAACCACATGAACTGCTCAATACTTAAAATGCCACTTTATAGGCAAAATAAGAAATAAACATGCAAACACACTAGAAGAATATTCACAAATGTGCGTTACATTAGACAGACCAGATGAAAAGAGTGAATGCCAAAAAAATACGCACTCCTACTCTTCCTTTTCATTCTCAAAGTGTTCCAGCTTAGAACACAGTCAGGTACATCGCCAATAACTAAATATAAATTAGAACACTATGTTCACACAAGGACAGTCACTGTAGGAACTGAACCGTCAATGGGCTGCACACATTTCTACCAGTCCGAACAATTTGTTTGTAAGCTCACCCGGCATCATCTTCATTCACTCATGTAAATCATTTTTATATTTCGTGAAAAGGGCACACTTAAAAAACAAAAAAAAACAAGCAAACCACAGGTCACATGTCCACTACCCATATCGACACATATATAGGTTCAATTAAATAAGATGTAACACACATTAGTGTACATTACAAAGACCATGCGCAAAACATCATAACCCCAAAATATCAGGTTTGAAATGAAGCAACATTTTCTGAGACTGTGCAGTGACAATGACTATTTGATTGCATCTTACCTGCAAAACCAACTATGAAACAACTTAAATGATGCAGATTTGAGAAGATTTTAGAAGATTTCCAACAGAGGTCACAAAAACTCACAGAATAAACCTTTTATGTTAATGATGTTCTCAAACATTATTATTATTATTACTGATTTTTATTTAGCAGTGGTGTAGGACAGCTCAACAGTGCAGCTCTCTGAATTCTTAGGATGGATCCTATGTTCAATGAACATTTATGTTTTAACCATAAAGTCATTAAACTTGCAGCTCCCGAAGCTGAGATGGAAAAGTTATCTTAGATTCCACCAAACAGTAGACTTGAACTTTGTTGTGCTTTGAAACTGCAGTTTCATATCTATTACTTTGCCAAGTATACATTTTTACCAGCTGACATGACCCACAGGAGACGCATTTAGGTGCAACGTAAATATACAGTGAGAAGGGCATTTTATAGCATGGAAAAAAATATATTTTCTTACAAAATTATTTTTTTTATGAAATGGATTTCAGTAAACCATTAAGACATCACAATATACTTGTTACTGGCATTTAGTGTAATAAGGGAATTTAAGAGCATTTAAAAAAAAAAAAATCTTTTATGATTCAATAGTCTGGTGGTTTCAACTAGTATTAACACATGTTAACACATTTAGAAAAACCATATGCTAAAATGCACTGTGCCAATAGAAATTTATTTTCCCAAAGGTGGTTAAGTCATAACTTTAATCAGACAAACTAATCCTCTTTTTCCATGTTATGACAATACAAGATAATTTTCCACTACGCAGAATCTTAAATCCAGGTTGTATTCCTAAACGTTACTGCGCCAAGTTAGATAACCAATGCTTGGAAGGTAACTTTAATTAAACATCAGACTATAGCACCAGACCTTTAAACAAAGCATGCACCATAATATAAATGCAAGTAAATGACAGAAAGTAAACAGTTATTATAATAAATTCGTAGTATTATACAATATAGTAATGTAATATACCTCAAGAGAAAATACTGAATATAAAAAATGTGTACATTATTATATAGCATTACATAATATTTGACTTATTTACACAGACACAGATGAACGGAACATTGTATATTAAAAAGGACACTCAGAGGAAATAACAGTACAATTCTACGTATCTATTGGAATTGACATTGGCTAAGTTCTAAGTGCTATTCCTATTTAAACAGAGCCAGTCTTGGTTCTTATTAACAAACTAATGGAGGCAAAGGCAATTGTAAGAAAGTATGCTTTTAGACTCATTCAATCTCCCCATGTTACGGCTTTTGAAGAATATTTTAGCCTTACCAAGTCCCAGGTCCAACAATCTCAACGCATGCCTCAAAACAGCAAAGCTTTGTTTTCTTAGACGAAAGGAGAATGAAAAGGAATATGGCAATTTATTTTGTGCAGAGGCCATGCTGTGATAGTTCATGGTTATACGTCAAGATACAAAATCAGGACTAATGAATAGTTGAAAAACATAATTGTGTACAGAATACTGAACTATTCCGCACTGAAAAAAAGTGTAAAAGGGCAGTTGTTTTTCATAGACCTTTTTTTTTTTGCTTGTGGCATGTGTGTGTCTGTATCCCACTACCACCCCCCCCCGAGCAAAGAATGAATTAATCAACATCATAGACCTGTTTTTACAAGATTTCCTTAAGTTCACACAATATAAAGAAAGTATGGAAAGGGAAAAATCAACTTTAATATATCTAACCAGTTTGCCCAGCAAAGGGCTTTTTTTTTTTTTTTTTTTTTTTTTTTTTTTTTTTTTTAGATCTCAGTCAAGGTTGGAAGAGCAATTAATGCAGTCTCAAAAATCTGGGTCATTCTGATGGAGTTCGGTTAACATGTGGCAGAAGTAATCATCCACTTGTGAAAATGATTTTCAGTTCATTCTCAAACACCTTTCAAATACTCATGATCCCATTTAACTGACAACAATACAGGCTATAGGGACCAAATGCCCAGAGGCACTTTCAGTCAGTGTTGTACGTTGAGCTGGAAGTATAAAAAGAACTCTTCCTTAGACTACATTCTTTCTTTTATCTCTCTACATAAGATTAAGCCATTTTTTCTCATTCAATTTAGGAATGAGAGAATCTGTTCAATCAAGAAAACAATGTGGTCTATGTTATTCACAGCAAAGCAGCAAACACATTCGTACTTTCTACACTTTTCAAAAGAAAAATAAAATAACCTCTTATTAAATAATAATAAATAATTATAAAAGAGTCAATACTACGAGCATCCTATATGTTTTTGGTTTTCTTCATAAACATGGAAATATTTAAAAATATTACCCACTGTAATTAAAAAAAATAAAAATCGTCCATACAAAAAGTGCCTTAAATATAATACAGAGATTTCCAATCCATAAAGTTAATTTCGTGTTATTTTCCAAAGTTTAAAGGACTAAATTAAATCTGAAAAATGAAAGAAACCAACGTTACGTAACATAGCTGGATATAGTCGCATGTGAATTGAACCAGTTCACATCATCAACAGCTTGCCATTTTAGAACCCATGGTAACTATGTAACGAGAATTAACATTCCAAAGGTTTGTCATGTGGAGATGGAAAGTCATATGAAATTTATTATTGGCAAATACATGCGCAAAGCTTATTGATCACGACAAAACTAGGGCAGTTCTGGAGTTATGGGATAAGCGGCTGGCTTCATGCTAACAGAAGGTTTGTATACATTTATGGAGAACGCTAGTGCCGTTTAGGGCAAAGATCTAACAGAGGGAACTTTCTGTTGATTTCCATGGTGATTGCTTCTTATTTAGAACACGGCCCCAGAATATGACCTACCTTTGCCGTGATAAATATAACCCACTTCAAAGTGCTATATGGGTTTCAAAAGCAACTGTGAGCACATTAAGCATTTCAGATCATCACCTCTACACAAAAAAAAAAAAATAACCTACAAAAATGTTATTGGTAAAAGTTGCAGACAGAATGTAGGAATAAAAATAAAGTCACAAGTCATTTTATCACTAGATTTTAACCATTTTTATGTTTTACGGCAACCTTGTTTTATACATGCACACAGAGCCATTTATCCAGTGTTTTTAAAAGTAAAATTCTAAATTTTGTAGGATTGGGAACAAAGCAAAACAGCTAAATATTTCATTGAAAATGTTTAAGATTTAGATTTCAAAGGACAGGACTCATTTCCAGTGGCTCTGTAATGATATAGTCAACTCAGCAAGATTTGCCTTTGGCAAATTCTCTCCCGCTACCACCCTATTGACACCGGGAAACATGCTGTTAGGCTTAAGTCACATCTCGACAGTTGTCACTACTGCATGAAACCCAGTGCAGGTTAAATTGTGTAAATTGCTTAAAGAACTAGGTGAACGTACTGGGTAATTGTAGTGTTACAAAACCATGAGAAGAGACAGATAGAAATAAAAACAAAAATTAAATGACAATGTACATTAACTAAATACTACACTGCAATAAAAAAAAAAGTGTGAAATGCAAATTGTGTAAGAACGTGGAAAATACAATTTCTTTATGTAATATTATTCTATGACTTATTCTATTCATCATGTATTGTACAACGCTAGAGAATTATATTGATGCCATAAAGGTAACGACATAAATAGATGCATCGCCGACAGTCATATTAAGTTCATTGACTCAGAGTTTACGCCATACATTTTGTTTGTTCTTGAATAACCACGGAGAGCTTGTGAGACGCCTGGTACAAATGATAAATGAATTGACTTGACCCCGCTGTAGTCATAGAGTGAGTCTCTTCACTCTAGTTTGCCTTGCAATACATTATACATTTTGCAATCACCCGATGTATTAACCCAATGAGTAGACCCTAGCCAGGAGGCCAAAGCCCCGAACATAGCTCTCAGTGCACGTGATTCTTATTGACAATCATTGCAGTGTTGGTGCAGTAAGATCCATCCTTCCTGTGAATAGACCACCTTTTATTTATCAGTCCTATTTATCAGTCCTTCTTTATAATTCTAATGGCAGTTATAACCCTATAATTCCAGTATCTTTCAGTTTACATGGTGTACAGTTTAAGTGCTAGATTCCTACCACTTGGAGATTCACTTTGGACTGATCTGCAATTCGGAGTTGGCGCTGGTTAAGGGTTTGGCAGAATTTCTTAAATCCGAGCCGAAATATATTTAAATTACAGACCAACAAACGCACAAACTTGTTCTGAAATCTTCACTGGCACCAAAAAAAACAAAAAAAAAAACAATGAGGATTAATGGAAAAAAATATGATTTATGGACAAAAAAATATATTATTGGTGGCTAGGGGACAAACACTCAATGTTGATTTTATTCAAAGGGAGTAATTTTCATCTTATTATCTCGATTTAATTTTTACTCATGAGCAGGATATCTCCTCCAGTCTGGTTTTGTATGTTACAATACTTTTATATTTTTTATTTTTCAACACTTCAACTTTGATTTAGTGTTGCGTTATGCAGGCCAATATTGGTTTTCCAGGACCGGCAACTTTCCTCTTCATTAAGCAGAATGTATCATCTTCAACTGTGTTAGTGAATGAAACACTTATGCAATTGATTGACATCAATTATGCACTAAAACTGCACAAGGAAAAGAGTTATCTAATATTGTGGTCATGTCCGAGAAAGCATCTTGGATGTAAGGACAGAGTGTGCCCCGAACTTCCACCGTTAGTGACCCGATTTCACAATAAAAACACATTCAGGAGAGCAATACAGCTCCAGTAATGTTTACAATTTTGTTTTAATGGTAATTATGTTTTGTTATTTAGTGAATAAACCTTAAAGTACAAGCAAAGTTAAGGTGAGCAGCAGGTGATAAGATAAGAGTAGAGTCTGATGCAACAATGGTGCTCAAGCCAAATAAAAAATGTAAATGTACTCAAAAAAAAAAAATCAATATATCTGAATTAAAAAAAAATGAAAGGGACATAATAGCCATTACAACAACTTTATCTTAATGAAGCAGTTTGGGAGATAAGACCATGCCCCCCCCCCCCCCCCTCCCTCCCAGTCTCACTGCTTAATTCTCAGCCATTTAGGAGTTAAATCACCTTTATTTCTGTGAAGCTGCCTTAGTAACACTTCTCCTGGTTCCTTTAGAAGTTTTTATCTCCTACTTTTTTTTTTTTTTTTTTTAAATTCTTTATTTTATTAAGGCATATATAAAGGGTACAAAATGAAGAAAAGGGAAATGCAGGGGTGTTCCATATTAATGGGATGGTAGAGAGACAGTATTTAATTACATTTCCAGGTAGTAAGTGCCTCATTTTTCTTTTGTATGACATTCAATATGAACAGGAACGTTATTTAAACAGTATAAATCAACATAAAGCATGATGTCAGAAATTAGCGTATTAAACTGTTGAGTGATATTTTAGTGGTGGATCGTCGACGTTAATACCTAACAAGAAGTGACCCTATTAGGCTAGCGATTTTAAGCAGAGGTATATTATAACGTCTTGTTATGTGGTGTATGTGTAATGGGCTTCCGTGGCAGTCGAGGTATGATGAGTGGGTTCCTGGTGGTGTCTTGTCAGGGGTCGGCTGCCTTCGTGGGACGTGTCGTCTGGCCACCCATGAGGGGTTGAAGGGTGGGTAAGTCAGTGGTGCAGCGTGTTTGTAGGCGTGTGCCTCTTAGGTAAGTGGTTGGTGAAGGGCGGTGGCAGAGGCCCCTGTCGTTCTTGTGTTCCCCTAACCTATGGGGAGACGGGGGGGGGGAGGGGAGATTGTGGTTGGAATTAACGGGTTCGTCTGTTTGTGTGTCAGCGTTGGTGGAATATCTGGCGGTGTGTGCCATGAAACATAAAACACAAAGTTAAAACATGAAATTAAACCAAAACTAGGTACATTAGAAAAGAGAGAAGAACATGGAATATTCAGTTGCTACAGTCCGCTTTGCAGGGTGCCACTATATTGTGGCTCGGTGGTATATAATTATTTCTTTCTTTGTCGCCAACATTGAGGAGGTGCACTAAAGTAGTGCCATTCAAGCTGTGATTAAGTCACTGAGTCTTGATCCTGAGATGGGTTGCGGTTCCGAGCTGGGACAAAGGGTGTCACATTGGGTATGTCCCATTGGTGGTGTGTTGCCGGTCTCGGTGGAGTTCTAGCGCCTCTCATCAGGTCCAGGGCTGTGAAGAAGGTGGGGGCATCCGTTGGAGAAGACGCTGTGTGCACCTTTCTGTCTTTGATGACCATAAGGGTTCGGGACGCCGACCAGCGGTAGGCCACGCCAGCCTCTCGCAACTTAGTTGTAATAGGTTGCATGGTTTTTCTCCAGTGAAGTGTTGCCCTGGTGACATCCTGGTAAAATGTCAGCTGGTGTGATTCGAAGTCCATGGGGGCCCGTTCTTGGAACGCTTTCATGAGCTTTTGTTTGTCTGTAACGGTTTGACATTTGAGAATAATATCCCTGGGCTGGCTCGTTGAAGCACGTTGTGGTCTATTGACCCTATAAGCTCCGTCCAGCGGGATTTGTTTAGCTTGTTTGGCGGGTAGGGATGTGGCCATCAGCCGCCTAAGGAAGTGCGGCAGTTCCTCCGCGGACACCGCATCGGAGACTCTGCGGATTTTTATATGTTTGCGCCTGCTCCTGTCATCCAGGGTGTCCACTCTGTGCGTCAGAGAGGAGTGCAGAGTTCTCATTTGTTGCACAGTGTCCCCTAGGGCTGCCAGGCTCTGCTTGAGATCGATCACGTCTTCCTCCGTGACTTGTACACGGTCAGTGACCGCTTGTACTTCAGTTTTTACTAGGGCGATGTCTGTGTCAAATAGTAGCTTGATTCTATCGTAAAGGTCTGCAATGTCCTTTTTAGTGGCGTGTGCTGGGCTTGGGGACTCTATTACAGCGGCTGTTGCTGTGTCTGGGTTCTTGCTGCCTTTCCCCTTCCCCTCTTCAGGCTCCTGAGGCTCTATGGTGTCTGGGACGGCTGGGGGTGGTGAGAGTTCTGCCGTTTTGGGCCTGGAGCATTTGAGGAGCGTCCCTATATCTCTCGCCTCTGGGATGGGTGCCCCTGTCTGTTTTTGCGTTTTTCGGCCCATGATTGGAGTGTCAGGGTCGTTTTGGAAGGGGTGTATGTACTCACTCCAGTCTGCGAGGAGCTCGGCGTGGTAAGTTGCGGCCTTCAGGCTTTCAGACCGGAGTTTCTGCCGGGTCTTGCGGGGTGGAGCCGAGGCGGATCCGAACCGGAATGGCATGGGTCGATGCAGCAGGGGTTCCCCTTCCCGCTGTAGGCGTTTGTAGTCGGCGGCTTGAAGTTATTTTCGCCGTTTTCGGCGTTTTTAGGCAGTTCGTAGCGGAGCTGTCTGCAATGGCGTCTAGGCTGTAGCGGTGCCAGGCCACGCCCCCCTATCTCCTACTTTTTAAATGTAACTTTTATCACACACACGAGGCTCATGCAGGCTCTAGAAGACGATTAACAGTAGCAAATAATAAAAATGCTAAAATAAACAATGTGCAAGTCACATGCAGAGAGGTGTGACTAGAGCACCATAGACAAAGTGATTTTACTACTCAGTGACCGAGAACTGAACTATGGGACTGAAACACAAACTATACACCATCTCCATCCCATTAAGCTAACGTTTCTTTGGTGCCTATAGTGTCCCTTTAAGGTTCATTAAATAAAATACATTTTTGAAAACAAGTTGTAATTTAACTGTGAATAGATTTGAAATCTGTAATAAAATCACTACAGTATAAGGCTCAAAATAGTTACCCTTCTTTATAGAATTAAATAATGCTTTTACCAGGGTGGTATTTTTGTGTCAAGCTAAATGAGCTGCAAAACAGGCATTGCATCTTATTATGTGTGCTAATTTTACAGGGAACAAAAAAAATTACAAAATAAATAAATATATATATACACACACACAGACACAGTGTTCAAGTAGAGATTGTAGCCGTATTAGTCCAGTGATGTAATTGAATTGAATTCTATGTGTCGTCTTGCTCACAAATGCTTCAGACTTGGGAAAGGGAGGATCTCCCGAAAGCTTGTCATTAAAAAAATGTGTTAGTCCAATAGAAAAGGTATTACAAGATACAGATTTTATCTGTTTTTTACATATATACACACACACACTGCACTCTTCTGGACAGCGATCTCAGATGTCCCAACTGGAATGCCTCTCAGTTTATAATGTCCCTGCTAATATCTTGCAGCCGGCTACTATGTGCTGGATTATCTATGAGGCCTCTTTGCACAATTTGCACCTTTGGTATTATCTGGTGTGGTAGACCCATGCTTCTATTGACCTGGTGTTGAGTGCCTGTTCCTGAGCTGCTTCTATTAGGGCCTCAGTGCTGTATTTCAGTCCTGCGTTATCCATCCAATGGTATGATTTTGTTATTTAAGATACATCCACTTTCTGCTGGTGGTACACTGCATGTAGAAGTTTGTCTTCCCAAAGAACCTCCTCCTTTTCTGCATCTTATTTTTGTCTCAGGCATTCTCTTGGCAATGTATCTTTGGTAGCCATCTTCACAATGTACTTATGGATGTTCTGTGTTTCATACAGGACAGTGGCGTTGACACTCATCAGGCCCAGATCTCCTTCCTTCAGACTGGTGTACAGTCTCTGGGTGCTGGATTTCAGATGGAGTCCTCCTTTCATAGTGAGTAGTTTCTGGGTTTTGACATTCATGGTGACCAGCCCATCTCTTGGCCAGGTTATTATTCCAACTGTGTGCCTGATGACTGGTATGGCATATGTGTTGATGGCTTGGATCTTGTTCTTTCCATTGAACTGGGACTTCAGGGCCTGTCTGACTCTTTGGACGTACTTGGATGTTGCTATCCTCTTTGCCTCTTCCTCATGGTTGTCATGTGTTTGTGGTACCCACATGCACTTGTACCTGTTCTTTAAAACACCTATCTGACCTTCTGGTACTTGAACTCTTTCTGTCCTGATCTTCTTCCCAATTTGTGCTATGATCCACCCACATATATCTAGTCCGAATTACATTCCGATGTCCTTGCCATTGTCCTACTCACCTTTGGCATACTGTTGTTCATGTAGAGTAGGTGGATGATGGTATCTTCACTCTTAAACCTGTATATGTATCCACTCTTCATGATGATCTGGCTAAGGGGGTTGAGGCCAATGCAGAACAGCATTGGGGATAGGGCATCACCTAAGTATATGACACGTTTGATGTACACTTGTCCTGGAATTGGCTTTTAGAGTTGTTTTCCACTTGCCCATCAGGTTCTTGTCTGGTTGATCTTGTATAGAACATACTAGTATCCATGTGTGTGGCATTGTGTAATAGGTGTTCTTGTACTCAATCCAGCCTGTGCACAGCTTTGTCTCGTGTCTCATCTTAAAATCCTGTGTGACTGCTTGGTATATATATATATATATATATATATATATATATATATATATATATATATATATATATATATATATTTATTAATATTTTAATGTAGTTGAACATAAACCATGGACAGTAAACAAAAGTTAGAGCACTCAACCATTTATGGAAAGATATTTATTTGTCCCCAATATACACCTGTGTTTTCACAAATAAATTACAAAATATTTGTCTTCACCAAATACAACCATTTACAAACAATCATTTAAGCACATTACTGTCAATATTATACTGCAGAATATTAGTTTATGCTTTGGCAGATGCACAGTAAATACATACTACATTATAATTGTTCCTAAAGACAAAAATCAAATCTTATCAACTTCAGAATTTAAGTAAGTTTCAAGTAATACAATCTGTAATGTTTTGTGTTTAGGATTCCTGACGGTATGTTACCTGGTATGACTTCGCCATCTTGTGGACAAATGCAAATGGTACACAAACATGACCACGATCAATAAATGAGAATACAATTATATTATTATTATCATTTATTTTTAATACAACTGGCACAAGTAAAATACAAAGATACAATACATCTAAGAGACAATACAACATTTGAAAAAGAAATACAGAAGGAGTCGGGGCACCTATCAACCTATATACAGTGAATCCTTTAGACTGTAAGCTCGTTTGAGCAGGGTCCTCTTCAACCTATCGTTCCTGTAAGTTTTCTTGTAATTGTCCTATTTATAGTTAAATCCACCCCTCTTATAAGATTGTAAAGCACTACGGAATCTGTTGGTGCTATATAAATGGCAATAATATTAATAATAACTCTTTCCTTACAAGCACACATCTCTTTATCTGAATCCATATACAAATCTGGGGTACCCTCCCACTAGGGTACCCTCCCACAGATAAACATTAAGACCACAACTTAATATTTTTGCATATGTATGAACCTGAGCCTCGTCACGTGTTCTTGGAGGGGCCTGCTGGCCAGCCTCTTACCAAAAGACTATGGGCCCTTTAAAAAATGTGAACAGACTTGGTTCGTGGGATTTACATTTGGTTCGGGAACCGAACAGCCGCACGAACCGGAGACCACCCTGGAGCTTGTTAAGCCTAATTGCTACTTTGTAGCAATTTCCACCGCAGTGTTCTAAGTGTTCGTCTGGGTGGCCACAATTCCTATGGATGACCACGAGGTGTCGGCCATCTTGTTCCCACGAACGCAGGCAGTGGTGTTTGGGCATGAATCTCATGGAACTGAAAACGGACACAGAAACTCCCAAACACAGCTGGACTTCCAGCATCGCCTGCGTTCGGTTCTACAACACTTATAAAGGCGCTGTTTGGTGGACACGTTCCCACAAACAAGAGGATCAAGCTCTAAGACTATTGACTCTGTTTTGTAGTTTTTTTGTTTTTTTTTAAACTACCTAACTATACCGACCGCAAGCCCGGATTAGATTAAATTAGAGGGACAAAGGTTTAAAAATAATATCCGGATTCTCTGGAACTGTTTCGGGAATGGGATCATGCTGGTGGTCAGTCAAATTATGACTTCCAAGAAATTCCTGAACCCCTGAACTGCTGTGGGTGATTTTTGGATATGTTGGTCACCCAGATCAGGGCTATCAGGGGATGTAACTTTTGTGGGGATTTTGTGTTTTAAGGTATTTTGGGGGGGTTTGTAAAAATGTGTGTTTTTTGTGCCTGGAGATAATGGAGTTTAATACAGAGCTTGACTTAATTATCTCCCAGGCATAGGGGAGGGATTGACCTATTTTGTATGGGTGTCCTGGACTTGAGAGCCAATGTAATTGTGTATATGTTTTTACTGAAGTCTACTCTCAGGTGCAGGGGTGAGTGCCCCTTGCATGGGGACCTGCATATAAGGCCAGTTGTGGCTGCCATTAAACAGATTCATTTTACCCTTAATGAAGTCTAGGCTCATGTTTGGGGCATTGGAGAGCTACATTCACTCTGGGGATTGCTATAATCACTATACTCCCTTGAATCACAACAATTGCTCTTGTAAGAGCATCCTGCTTCGCTCTATGGACTAGGGGAGGTCTACCTACTGGAAGCTGGATCCTGGTCTTGGGTCCAAGGTGGATGGAAGACCGCGAGACCCCAACCAAGCTGCGGCGGGTTGTGGGGTTTGCGGTGGTTATGGTGTTCCAGTGCGGTGATTATGCTGCTCGTAAGTACTAGGAGGCAATGATTGATGGAGGTACCCTGTCGGAGTGCCAGGCGGTCCGTCACAGTAAGTTTTTTTTTTTTTTAATTATTGAATATTTTTAGATTCAATTTTAAAACAATGTAATATTATTAAACATTTAAATTTTATAATATTTTGATATTTTCTGTTTACCATCCCTAAGCATCGACCACAGAGGTGGAAGATCAAACGCTGCAGGCGGCGACAGACCATCCAGAGCTTTTGCCATTTCCCGACAGGTAGGGACTTGGACTCTGCCACAAGCCCCCAAGTCTGCGGTTATAGCCTGCACTTCACCCCTGCCTCGCAGCATCTCTCAACTACCTCCATGTGTTCCCGAGTCCTGGAGTTGGCTGATGCTGAATCTCTCATCCAGGACTCATTGCATTCCTGACATATTCCAGTTCTTCAACTTGCGCATTGCTATAAATTTTGCAGTACAGTACCAAAAAATTATGTATTAGGGGCTCATTTGCAAACCTTGCTGAATGGTGGGCATTCTTAATTTGATTATTTACAGCCATAGTGCCTACCTTATTTCCCCCGCTCTTGAATATGATTTATCTGGGGAGGTGTTGAATAGCGAAGGGGAGCAGAGCTTTAGTGGTAATCCTAACACATAGGTTGCTATATAGCATCTTTCCACGCGCATTACCTCATTACATTATTTAGACTGTTATACACCAACTAATATATCCTAATGCTCCCCTTGTTTAGTCTGTACTTTGGGTTAGGTTGTCTTCTCTGCATCTCATATCAGACACGTTTGCTTAGCTTGCTTACTTACAGAACGAACCACCCCCCCAAAAAAGGAGACATTTCTTTATGTTCCGCATGTACCATGTTTATTGATGTATATTAATCGAGTCTGTCTAGCCTCTATATTCTGAGCCTGTTTTATCTGTGTAAAGCACCACTGTCTCAATAAAATAAAAAAAAAGATTGAAAAATTATACCATACACAAGCATTCTCTAACAATTACTCAAGAAGCAATCTTATTACTAAATCTCTACCCTTATTGTGGGAGTTTAAAGAACGATATAATACATTTATTGTATTTTGAACCACTCATATTTAACCTAATAACATTTCACAACTATTTTTTATTGTAGCATAAAACAGAAATATATCTCAAAATACATTCAGCCTCTTCCTCGAATAGATTACAATAAAAACAGAATTCACTATATATATATGGAATATTGTCTGAAATTTTTATATTTTAAAATAATAATTTTAAAAGTTTTTTCCAAAAGGATTAAATCATTTGTAAATCTTTTCCACCAATATTAAATTAAGCCTAAGTAAGGATTGGTAATTAATTATCTCACTTACAGAAATGTTTTAGCTCAGTTTTATTTAGTGTCATATATTTTCATTTTGTTATTGTATAGGTGTTCTTTTTCAATAAGCAAAGAGGAAGGAATCATATGGAATTCTTTGACAAAGTTGGATTGATGTGCATATGTTTGCGTTAATCCCTATTTTTCTGACCAAGGTGAAATAAAAGATTGCCACATGTCAACATATAGGTTTGCTACAAAGTTTCATTTCTTGTAAAACCATTTCATTAAAGAAGGTCTAGAGTGGCAAGCACATAAAAAGTTTGGTCTACAGTGTCAAGTCTCTGAGTCACCACTTATCTATGATCTGTTATAATCAACAAAGAAATGACCCTGTCGGCTATGCTGAGCACCAATACTTCACCCAAAAGGCCAGTTACAGGCATGTAGCCCGTTTGAAGTGCTCATGGTCTACCCAGCCTTTGTGCCACTAATTGTCTCATCTCTGTTATGATGCAACAAGGTCAATTGTCAATAGGACTTAGAGCCAACTGGGGAGGTTAGAAGGATTAGCTGGGCAATACTTGAAAGGTAGTCTTTCAATGTATTTTGCAGGCAAGTTCATTGTGAACTGTGAAGCAGAGTGCTCTAATGCTAAATGTTGAGTAGAAGCAATAGTAAAAGATCCATGTCATTCTGGGAACCAATGAGGAAATTCTTAAATAATGTTCACCCATATCCTCCACTATTAAATCTGACCTTGGAGAAAGATGATTATAGCAAGCAGAAGCCATTGTGTCTTGATGTATATGAGAAGATTGGTAGGGCAACATGAAAACAGGCATTGAGTGCAGCAGTCTGCTAGCAATTAAAGTATAGTGCCAGGTACAATTGATTAACCACTCAGATGCACACCAGAAACTCTACAAGACAGCTGCATAATAAGAGAATATTACATGCACAGGTAGGTAAAATGGAGGAACACCAAACACCAGCTCCATAGAAAATTGAACAAGGTTCTGTCAAAAAAGAAAGGCTTATATTTTCCACCTAACTTATGTGCTCACTTATTTTTGGAATTGGTGTTGATGTTCCGGTATTGATTCCTGTTAGCTCCAGTGTCTCTCTCTCAACTTATTCAATAGTAGTGATGTACCGAACGGTTTGCTGGCGAATAGTTCCTGGCGAACATAGCATGTTCGCGTTCGCCACGGACGGCGAACATATGCGCGGTTCGATCCGCCCCCTATTCGTCATCATTGAGTAAACTTTGACCCTGTGCCTCACAGTCAGCAGACACATTCCAGCTAATCAGCAGCAGACCCTCCCTTCCAGACCCTCCCACCTCCTGTACAGCATCCATTTTAGATTCATTCTGAAGCTGCATTCTTAGTGAGAGGAGGGAAAGTGTAGCTGCTGCTGATTTGATATGGAAATGGATAGCTAGGCTAGTGTATTCAGTGTCCACTACAGTCCTGAAGGACTCATCTGATCTCTGCTGTAAGGACAGCACCCCTAAAAGCCCTTTTTAGGGATAGAACATCAGTCTGCTTTTTTTTCCTGTGTCATCTAATTGCAGTTGCCTGCCTGCCAGCTTCTGTGTCAGGCTCACAGTGGATACTGTGCCCACTTGCCCAGTGCCACCACTCATATCTGCTGTCACAATAGCTTGCATTTAAAAACAAAAAATTTTTTTTCACTGTAATAGATTGAATAGCAGTTAGTTGTCTTCAAGCGTCTGTGTGTCAGGCCAACAGCGTGTACTCTGCCAACCTCTGTCAGTGCACAGTGCCACTCATATCTGGTGTCACAATAGCTTGCATTTAAAAACAAAAAAAGTTTTTGACTATAATATAATAGCAGTCAGTGTCCTTCAAGCGGGTGTCAGGCCTACAGCGTGTACTCTGCCAACCTCTGCCAGTGCACAGTGCCACTCATATTTGGTGTCACAATAGCTTGCATTTAAAAACCCAAAAACATTTTTCACTGTTATAGATTGAATAGCAGTTAGTTGTCTTCAAGCAGGTGTGTCAGGCCTACAGCGTGTACTCTGCCAACCTCTGCCATTGCACAGTGCCACTCATATCTGGTCTCACAGTAGCTTGCACGCATAGTACCACTAATCCCCCAAAAAAATGACAGGCAGAGGAAGGCCACCCCTCAGGGGCCGTCGTGGTCGTGGTGCTGTGATTCCCTTTTGCCCTAGAATAATGCTCAGTTTTCAGAGGCCACGTACCCTGAACTTGCAAAGTTCTGAGGACATAGTTGACTGGCTAACACAGGACACCCAATCTTCTACAGCTTCCGCTCGGAACCTTGACGCACCATCCTCCTCCAGCTTATCTTCGGGCACCTCTCAAAATACCACTCACCTGCCTGCCACCACCACTAACACTAGCACCACAGCCGCTTCATTTTATCTGTCAGAGGAGTTATTTACACATCCGTTTGAAGAAATGAGTGATGCGCAACCATTATTGCCAGAGGATGTAGATAACAGGGATATTTCTCAGTCAGGCAGCATTACACACATGGACGTACGGTGTGATGATGATGATGATGATGTTGTACCCGCTGCTGCTTCTTTTGCTGAGTTGTCAGATACAAGTGAAGCGGTTGATGATGACGATGCGTCCATGGATGTCACGGGGGTGCCCGCTCGGCAAGAAGAAGAACAGGGCGAAAGTTCAGATGGGGAGACAGAGAGGAGAAGGAGACGAGTTGGAAGCAGGGGGAGGTCATCGCAAGGAGCTAGTGGCACAGTCAGACAGCATGCATCGGCACCCGGGGTCAGCCCGACAGCACGCCAATCAACGCATGCTGTGTCCACCACCAGAATGCCGTCATTGCAGAGCTCAGCAGTGTGGAATTTTTTTTGTGTGTCTGCCTCTGACAACAGCGATGCCATTTGCAAACTGTGCCAAAAGAAACTGAGTCGTGGGAAGTCCAACACCCACCTAGGTACAACTGCTTTGCGTAGGCACATGATCGCACATCACAAATGCCTATGGGATCAACACATGCAGGGGCGGACTGACAGGTCGGGCAGATCGGTCATGGACCGAGGGCCCGAGGCAGTCAGGGGCCCGGCAGCACAGTCATGCTCTGGCTGTGGAGATCAGAGATCTCCTCAGCCAGAAAACATTATTCCTCCGTTATTCCAGTGATATGCTGCAGGGCCCCTGCAGCATATCACTCTGTAGTTAACCCCCTTCCTCCCTCACCCGTTTCCTCTCTCAGGGAGACCTGGCAGTGAGTATTCAGTTCTTGCTGCCAGGTCTCCAGCCGTGCGGTGCTGTGTGTGTGAGGAGGAAGAGGCGGGGCCAGGAAGTGACATCACTTCCTGCCCTGCCTGAAGAGCACTGGACGATAAGGAGCTGGAGCAGCCTGGCATACAGCACAGGTAAGCTTCTTATAATTTTAATTCAGGTCAGCACCCCCCTGTTTCCCTGTACCGACATCAGCCCCCCCCCCAGTACCCATATCAGCCCCCCCCAGTACCCATATCAGCCCCCCCCAGTACCCACATCAGCCCCCCCCAGTACCCACATCAGCCCCCCCCAGTACCCACATCAGCCCCCCCCAGTACCCACATCAGCCCCCCCCAGTACCCACATCAGCCCCCCCCATTACCCACATCAGCCCCCCCCAGTACCCACATCAGCCCCCCCCAGTACCCACATCAGCCCCCCCCAGTACCCACATCAGCCCCCCCAGTACCCACATCAGCCCCCCTCAGTACCCACATCAGCCCCCCTCAGTACCCACATCAGCCCCCCCAGTACCCACATCAGCCCCCCCCAGTACCCACATCAGCCCCCCCCCAGTACCCACATCAGCCCCCCCCCCAGTACCCACATCAGCCCCCCCCCAGTACCCACATCAGCCCCCCCAGTACCCACATCAGCCCCCCCCCCCGTACCCACATCAGCCCCCCCAGTACCCAAATCAGCCCCTCCCAGTACCCAAATCAGCCCCTACCAGTACCCAAATCAGCCCCTCCCAGTACCCAAATCAGCCCCTCCCAGTACCCAAATCAGCCCCTCCCAGTACCCAAATCAGCCCCTCCCAGTACCCAAATCAGCCCCCCCTGTACCCAAATCAGCCCCCCTGTACCCAAATCAGCCCCCCCTGTACCCAAATCAGCCCCCCCAGTACCCAAATCAGCCCCACCAGTACCCAAATCAGCCCCCCAGTACCCAAATCAGCCCCCCTGTACCCACCTCAGCCCCCCGTACCCACCTCAGCCACCCTGTACCCACCTCAGCCCCAGTACCCATCTCTGCTCCCACCTCAGCCCCCAGTACCCACCTCTGCTCCTACCTCAGCCCCCCTGTACCCACCAAGGCCCCAGTATCCATCTCTGCTCCCACCTCTACCCCTCATTACCCACCTCAACCTCCTTTACCCACCTCAGCCCCCAGTACCCACTTCTGCTCCCACCTCAGCCCCCAGTACCCACCTCTGCTCCTACCTCAGCCCCCCTGTACCCACCAAGGCCCCAGTATCCATCTCTGCTCCCACCTCTACCCCTCATTACCCACCTCAACCTCCTTTACCCACCTTAGCCCCCAGTACCTACTTCCGCTCCCACCTCAGCCCCCAGTACCCACCTCTGCTCCCACCTCAGCCCCCCTGTACCCACCTCAACCTCCTTTACCCACCTTAGCCCCCAGTACCTACTTCCGCTCCCACCTCAGCCCCCAGTACCCACCTCTGCTCCCACCTCAGCCCCCCTGTACCCACCTCAGCCCCCAGTACCCACCTCAGCCCCCAATACCCACCTAAGCTCCTCCTCTACACACCACATCTCCCCTTGCACCCACCTCAGCCCCCTTTCTCCCTGTACCCACCTCGACCCCCCTGTACTAACCACAGCTCCACCTGCACCCACCTCAGCCCCCCTGTACTAACCACAGCTCCCCCTGCACTTGCCTCAGTTCCCGTGCACCTACCTCAGCCACCATTCCTCTTTGCACTTACCCCAGGATCTACCTATCCCTGTACCCACCTAATCCCCTATGCACCAACCACAGCCCCTATGCCTTCCAGTACCCACCACAGCCACTATGTCCCTCCCTGTGCCCACTACAGCCTCTATGTCCCATCCTGTGCCCACAACAGCCCCTTGTCTATCCGCACCCACCACAGCTCCTTCTGCACACACCACATCTCCCCCTGCACCCACCTCAGCTCTCCCTTTACCCACCTTAGCCTCCTGTGTCCCTGCACCAACCACAGCTTCCCCTGCACCCACCTCAGCCCCGTCTGCATCCACCACAGCTGCTCCTGCACCCACCTCACCCCCCCTGCACTCACCTCAGCCACCATTCCTCCCAACACTCACCCCAGGATCTACCTATCCATGTTTCCACCCAAGCCCCTATGCTCCCACCACATCCCTTATGCCACCTCCAACTACCATAGCTCCTATCCCTTTCAGTACCCACCACAGCCATTATGTCCCTTCCTGAGCTCACCACAACATCCATGTCCCACCTCATACTCTGTCCAGCCCCACCCCCACTTCAGTCCCCGTGCCTCCCTGCGCCAACCTCAGTCCCCGCGCCTCACAGTGCCCACCACAGCCTCTGTGCCTCCCTGCACCTATTTCAGCATTTATCCCCCTACACACACACACACTACAGCCACTATCCAACTTATAAACAGTAGAACCTCTATTATCCAAACATGCACACACTACAGCCCCAGTAACCACCAGATGCCTACTACAGATTCTATCCCACACACACTGCAACACAGCCAGCCCTCTCTACTCACATAATGCACTGAAAATAGCCCCATTCACACATGCAAAAACCCACAAGGAGCCTCACTGTATAGACACACCACAAGCAGCATCCCCAAACATACAAAATGACATGCAGCCTCCCTTCACATACACATCACAAACGGCATACCAACCATTGCAATACTGCACACAGCCTTCACACACACACAACTTTTACAATCTCTTATAAAGCGCCAACATATTCTGCAGCGCTGTACAATAGGTAAAACAAGAGAAAGGATTAATCTAACACAACACTTTGACATACAGGAACACATCACTAACCACATCCCCCACACACGCAACCCCACAAGTAGACTCCAAACACATGTGGCTAGTTTTAAGGTTGTACATGTGGGGGATGCTGCTTGTGATGTCCAAAGCGAAAGTAGTGGAAGTGTGTATTAAATTTGCTTTATTTTAATTGCTGGGGAGGCACGCCAGCAAGGGTTACTCCATCTAAATACAGTGTTTATTAAAACACTGGTTTTGGTTGGATTAACCCCTTAAAAGTAAATCTGGCCATTTTGGGGGGCACTCGGGGATGTGGGAGTCAGGGATGTGTGGCTCTCACACATCCATTCTGTGTGCTGGGCAGCCTACACATAATATATGTGTAAAAGCACCAGAAAGAAGGGGTAGAAGAATAGCAGGGAACCAGAAAACCTTGGACCAGGACCAGGAGGGCGGGCCCTTGATCACCCACTGCCCGAGGGCCCTGTGAGGTGTCAGTCCGCCCCTGAACACATGAGTACAAGCAGCACACAAACTCAAAGCCGCCATTATCCTCCTGGTCTAGCATCTTCAGCCACATCAACCACTGCTGTCCTCCTTGCCCCCTCTCAACCATCCGCCACTCCGTCTCTCGCCTTGAGCAGTTCCCGCTCATCTGCCCACAGTCAGGTGTCTGTCAAGGACATGTTTGAGCGTAAGAAGACAATGTCAGAAAGTCACCCCCTTGCCCAGCGTCTGACAGCTGGCTTGTCTGAACTCTTAGCCCGCCAGCTTTTACCATACAAGCTGGTGGAGTCTGAGGCGTTCAAAAAATGTATAGCTATTGGGACACCGCAGTGGAAGGTACCCGGACGTAATTTCTTTTCACAAAAGGCAATCCCCAACCTGTACTCGATTGTGCAAAAGGAAGTAATGGCATGTCTGGCACACAGTGTTGGGGTAAGGGCCCATCTGACCACTTATACCTGGTCTGCAAAGCATGGTCAGGGCAGGTATATCACCTACACTGCGCATTGGGTATACCTGCTGACGGCTGCCAAGCATGGAATGCGTGGCTCTGCAGAGGAGTTGGTGACACCGCCACGACTTGCAGGCAGGCCTGCTGCCACCTCCTCTACTCCTCCTACTCCATCCTCTTCCATAACCTCCTCGGCTGAGTCCTCTTCTGCTGCTGCGTCTTGCTCCACATTACCGGCACCCCCCCAGCTCCCCAGGTACTATTCCACATCCCGGATACGGCAGTGTTACGCCGTCTTGGGTTTGACTTGCTTGAAAGCATGGAGTCACACTGGACAAGCACTCCTGTCCGCCCTGAATGCACAGGTGGAAAAGTGGCTGACTCCGCAGCAACTGGAGATCGGCAAAGTGGTTTGTGACAACGGAACAAATTTGTTGGCGGCATTGAAGTTGGGCAAGTTGACACATGTGCCGTGCATGGAACATGTGTGTAATCTGATAGTACAACGCTTTGTGCATAAGTACCCAGGCTTACAGGACGTCCTGAAGCAGGCCAGGAAGGCGTGTGGCCATTTCAGGCGTTCCTACACGGCCATGGCACACTTTGCAGATATCCAGCGGTGAAACAACATGCCAGTGAGGCGCTTGATTTGCGACAGGCCGACACGTTGGAATTCAACACTCCTAATGTTCGACCGCCTGCTGCAAGAAGAAAAAGCCATTAATGAATATTTGTATGACCGGGGTGCTAGGACAGCCTCTGGGGAGCTGGGAATTTTTTTGCCACGTTACTGGACGCTCATGCGCAATGCCTGTAGGCTCATGTGTCCTTTTGAGGAGGTGACAAACCTAGTCAGTCGCACCGAAGGCACCATCAGCGACATTATACCATTTGTTTTCTTCCTGGAGCATGCCCTGCGAAGAGTGCTGGATCAGGCCATAGATGAGCGTGAAGAGGAAGAGGAAGAGTTGTGGTCACCATCACCAACAGAAACAGCCTTATCAGCATTGCTTGCTGCACCTGCGGCACCGCTGGAAGAGGATTGTGAGGAAGAGGAGTCAGAGGAGAAATGTGACTTTGAGGAGGAGGAGGAAGACCAACACAACAGGCATCCCAGGGTGCTTGGTGTCACCTATCTGGTACCCGTGGTGTTGTACGTGGCTGGGGGGAAGAACATACCTTCATTGAGATCACTGAGGAGGAGGAACGGGAAATGAGTAGCTCGGCATCCAACCTTGTGCAAATGGGGTCTTTCATGCTGTCGTGCCTGTTGAGGGACCTTCGTATAAAAAGGCTGAAGGAGAACGACCTGTACTGGGTGTCCACACTACTAGACCCCCGGTATAAGCAGAAAGTGGTGGAAATGTTACCAAATTACAACAAGTCAGAAAGGATGCAGCATTTGCAAAATAAATTAAAAAGTATGCTTTACACAGCGTATAAGGGTGATGTCACAGCACAACGGGAATCTAACAGGGGAAGTGGTGAAAGTAATCCTCCTCCTCCCACGACCACGCCGGCAAGGACAAGACGCTTTACAGACGTGTTGTTGATGGAGGACATGCAGAGCTTTTTAAGTCCTACGCATCGCCACAGCCCTTCGGGATTCACCCTCAGAGAATGACTCGACCGACAGGTAGCAGACTACCTTGCCTTAACTGCAGATATCGACACTCTGAGGAGCGATGAACCCCTTCACTACTGGGTGTGCAGGCTTGACATGTGGCCTGAGCTATCCCAATTTGCGATAGAACTTCTGGCCTGCCCCGCTTCAAGTGTCCTGTCAGAAAGGACCTTCAGTGCAGCAGGAGGTATTGTCACTGAGAAGAGAAGTCACCTAGGTCAAAAAAGTCTAGATTACCTCACCTTTATTAAGATGAATGAGGAATGGATCCCGAAGGGACTGACACTGGGCGATACATTCGACTAAAAAAGGCCTGATGAGATGAGCTGCCTTGGGCTAAAAATGGTCCACACGCTGCTGTATTTTAGCTCTGAATGCCGGTTGACTTGTGTGACTTATCCGCCACCAACTAGGGTTCAAGCCGCAATGTTTTAGGGCACTTTCTGCCTGGGAAACAAACATCAATTTTTCTGGCCGCTGCTACAGCAGCGGCTGCAACAATACCTAATTTTTCAGGCATGTGTACATGCCTAATTTTTCGGGCCTCTGGTGCTGCACTGTGGCTTCAAAAACCAAACCAAAAAAAGGGCACATAACCGGGATTAAACTGATAGGAATAGTACTACTTAACACACCACTCCTATCTGGTGGCACATTAGATTGCACGCGCAGTGCCCCAAATTTGAAGTAGGAGGACCGACCAAGCATCTTTTTCCATCTCCCGGTTCCTAAAATCGATGCCATATACACGTCCCCTGATAGGGCGCCAGCTCGTTATTCTCTTTTTCACTTCACTATGGACACTTTACTGCACTATGGGCACTTAGACCCACTCTCAGTGTTATTCCTAGCCAGCATCTGTGATGGGAAATCAGGCAGTCATCTAAACGTTTAGATTGAGCTTTAGCTTAGAACACCCTTGAAGGAGTTTAAGGAGATTAGGGCTAGTTTAGAGGATTCTTCTTAGACCTCTCTGAGTCTTTATAGCCCTTCTACCTATCCAGCATTTCTGGAAACTAGCTAAGAGAAAGGGTGGCTGTGTGTCTGTGATACATTTAACTTTATATCACCTTATTGACACTTTTTATGACAGCATCACTCCGGTCTCCATACTCTCTGCCTATACCCATCTATTTAGAGGGAATTTCCTTGCCCCTGGCAATATTATATAATAGGTAATAGTATTACCATAATTACACAATTAGCCACTATAGGGGAATGAGTATAGTATCCCTTTGTTATTTATAAATGATACAATAAAGACTTTTGTCCATTACTCAATTTACTTTAACAAAGGGTACTAACCACGGTATTAGGAAGCATTACTCTGCTTTCCCTTTCTCCCTCTATTATACACCTATGCTCACTAGGATTTGTAGGTATCACTTTATTATAGTTGTCTAACCGTTTCCTATGCCAGTTTTAGATCTCCTTCTTGGGAGATTTTTTATTTTTTCAGTTTATTAGCATACCTGGGTACAAGCCCTCGGTGGGGCTGGCACCACCACCTGACCACATTTCCTTGTTTCTTCCACTCATACCACTTTTTCCATCTTTGAAGGGGTTTGGCAAAACAAGGAAATAGTCCTCTACTCGTAACAGGGATTAAACCAATAAGAATAGTACTACTTAACACACTTTATAATAACGCAGAGAGAGGCAACGCAGAGGAGAAGAAGGAGTCAGAGGAGGAAGGTGGCTTTGAGGATGTGGAAGACCAAACACAGCAGGCGTCCCAGGGGGCTTGTTGTCACCTTTCGGGGACCCTTGGTGTTGTACGTGGCTGGGTGGAGGAAGAGACCTTCAATGACATCAGTGAGGACAAGGAACGGGACATGGCTAGCTTGGTATCCAACCTTGTGCAAATGGGGAGTTTGCGGTTGTGCAAATGGACTGTTTGCGGTTGTTTGCGGTGCGTTAAACGGGGAGTTTGGTCTGTCACTGTAAAGCAGGCGTAACCCTTACACTACCTGATCGATAAAACATCATACAGTAGGTCCCCCCCTCATTATTTTTATGGCCCCCACCTACCGCTCACGGGTGGGGGCGGGCGGGAGGACAGTAGGTCCCCCCCATTGTGATTTATGGCCTCCAGTAGGTTCCCCCCATTGTGATTTATGGCCCACGCAGGGGTGGGGGCTGGGGGGAGGACAGTAGCCCCCCCTTATCCTTATTTACTGAATATTCAGTATAACAATGTTTGGCATTTAGTGAATATTCCCTATTCTGCTCTGTGTCAGTGTGTATCAGGGTCTCTGAGGACAGGTGTCAATACAGATCTGCCAAGTGACCCTATGTAGGGGGAACAGTCCCTATTCTGCTCTGTGGCAGTGTGTATCAGGGTCCCTGAGGACAGGTGTGAATCCATATCTGCCAAGTGACCCTATGTAGGGGGAACAGTCCCTATTCTGCTCTGTGTCAGTGTGTATCAGGGTCTCTGAGGACAGGTGTCAATCCATATGTCAAGGTGTCAATATGTCATATGTCAGGTGTCAATCCATATCTATTGTGATTTAGGAATGTTAGGTGATTTATGCCCTTTATGGATTAAAACCAGACTCTGCATCAACTGTGTAATTTTCCATGGGAGTTTTGCCATGGATCCCCCTCCGGCATGCCACAGTCCAGGTGTTAGTCCCCTTGAAACAACTTTTCCATTACTATTGTGGCCAGAAAGAGTCCCTGTGGGTTTTAAAATTCGCCTGCCCATTGAAGTCTATGGCGGTTCGCGAACATTTGCGGAAGTTCACGTTCGCGAACCAAAAATTTTATGTTCACTATTCAATAGCAGTGACTCCCAATAACCTATTTGGCACATGCCAACCAGTGCTCAGTTGTGTGATGTTTTCAGTTATGCTTCTCATCTTTGCTACAGTTTTCCTCAACTATCACTTGATCTGTCACCTCTTAATTTGTTAAATTGCAATCTTTTCAAATTTCTTTAACTGTATCTGTAATTACCAAGCATTCAGAACAGTCAGTGCATGGCTGTCTTTGCTCTATGTGAATGTACAAATGTTTTCCTAACATTCTACCAGGAACTTGAAACCGACAATTAGCATTACTACCTTTTTACATTAAAATACCTTCAAAAAAAAAAAAAAACTATGCTGTCACCAACACAGGGCGAATGAGGACACTGAGCCAGCATGGTGACAAAGCAAGTTAAAAGTGATATTATTAAATGTAGCCTTCTGCATAATAAACAAAATGTAGCTACACTGCAATAATAGAAAACACAACACGACCAAAAGGACAGTGGATCAAGAAACTTTTAAACTAATAAAACATACAGTATTATGAAAAAATAGACTTAAACCCAGATCCTACATCAATATTACAGTATTGCCTAGATGTAGCAACAAACTTGAAACATTTGAAAAAATTTAACTGCTAAGCACCTTATATACAGTATCTCACAAAAGTGAGTACATGCCTCACATTTTTGTAAATATTTTATTATATATTTTCATGTGTCAACACTGAAGAAATGACACTCTGCTACAATGTAAAGTAGTAAGTGTACAGCCTGTATAACAGTGTAAATGAGCTGTCCCGTCAAAATAACAACACACAGCCATTAATGTCTGAGCCGTTGGCAACAAAAGTAAGTACACCCCCTAAGTGGAAATGTCCAAATTGGGCCCAATTAGCCCTTTCCCTCCCTGGTGTCATGTGCAGTGGCGTACATACCAGGGTCGCAGGGGTCGCGGCTGCGACCGGGCCCGGCCCACCAGGGGGCCCGGCCGCCCCTGCGACCCGGTATGTACCCACAGGGCCAGCCTCTTCTGCTGGGGGGCCCAGGAGCCGGCCAGCTCCGGGCCCCCCGAGGCTGGCCCTGCTGTAACCCGGCTGGCGGGCGCGCGAGGGAGCACTGTCCCCTGGGTGCTCCCTCTTCAGCTCCCTCGCGCACCGCACTGAAACCAGAGCCGGAAGATGACGTCATCTTCCGGCTCCGGTATCAGTACGCGGCGCGCGAGGGAGCTGAAGAGGGAGCACCCAGGGGACAGTGCTCCCTCGCGCGCCCGCCAGCCGGGTGACCAGCAACACCACTGGACCCCAGGGAATCCCCCCAGCTCTCACACAGGTAAGGAGGCTGGGGGGATTAAATTAAAAAAACAAAACAGAAAAAACGTGTGTGTGTGTTTAGTTAGTGAGTGTGTTAGTGAGTGTGTTAGTGAGAGTGTTAGTGAGAGTGTTAGTGAGAGTGTTAGTGAGAGTGTTAGTGAGAGTGTTAATGTGAGTGTGTTAGTGTTAGTGAGTGTGTTAGTGAGAGTGTGAGTGAGTGTGTTAGTGAGTGTGTTAGTGTTAGTGAGTGTTAGTGAGTGTGTTAGTGTTAGTTTGTGTGTGTGTTAGTGAGTGAGTGTGTTAGTGAGTGAGTGTGAGTGAGTGTGTGTTAGTGAGTGTGTGTTAGTGAGTGAGTGTGAGTGAGTGTGTGTGAGTGAGTGTGTGTGAGTGAGTGTGTGTTAGTGAGTGTGTGTTAGTGAGTGTGTGTTAGTGAGTGTGTGTTAGTGAGTGTGTGTTAGTGAGTGTGTGTTAGTGAGTGTGTTAGTGTTAGTGAGTGTTAGTGAGTGTGTTAGTTTGTGTTAGTTTGTGTGTGTGTTAGTGAGTGAGTGTGTTAGTGAGTGAGTGTGAGTGAGTGTGTGTTAGTGAGTGTGTGTTAGTGAGTGTGTGTTAGTGAGTGTGTTAGTGTTAGTGTTAGTGAGTGTGTTAGTGTTAGTGAGTGTGTTAGTGTTAGTGAGTGTGTTAGTGTTAGTGAGTGTGTTAGTTTTAGAGTGTGTTAGTGTGTGTGTCTGTTACTGAGTATGTTTGTGTGCGTCTGTCACTGAGTGTGTGTCTGTCAGTAAATGTGTGCGTCTGTTCATGAGAGTGTGTGTGTGTGTGTCTAAAGCACTTACCTTTCTCCAGCGCCGGGCTCCCTTGGCGCTGGGGATCTCTCCGTCCCGATCCGCCTCTCAGCTCCGAATGCACATGCGTGGCAAGAGCCACGCGCGCATTCAAACCGCCCATATAGGAAAGCATTACTCAATGCTTTCCTATGGACGTTCAGCGTCTTCTCACTGTGATTTTCACAGTGAGAATCGCAGAAAATCCTCTAGCGGCTGTCAATGAGACAGCCACTAGAGATGGATTAACCCTCAGTGAAACATAGCAGTTTCTCTGAAACTGCTGTTTTCCGCTGCAGGGTTAAAACTAGAGAGACCTGGCACCCAGACCACTTCATTGAGCTGATTTGATCTGGGTGTCTGTAGTGGTCCTTTAAGTGTATGTGTTTATGCATGCACTGGCGTACATACCGCGGTCGCACGGGTCGCAGCCCTGCGACCAGGTGCCCGCCCGCCATGTGTTGCGGCCCCAGCCCGCGCAGAGTAAGCGGGGGGGGGGGCCCACAGATCAGTTTTCGCACCGGGGCCCCATGGGTTGTGTGTACGCCACTGGTCATGTGACTCAGTGTTACAAGGTCTCCGGTGCGAATGGGAAGCAGGTATGTTAAATTTGGGGTTATCGCTCTCACACTCTCTCAAACTGGTCACTGGAAGTTCAACATGGCACCTCATGGCAAAGAACTCTCAGAGGATCTGAAAAAAAGAATTGTTGCTCTACATAAAGATGGCCTAGGCTATAAGAAGATTGCCAAGACCTTGAAACTGAGCTGCAGCATGGTGAGCAAGACCATACAGCGGTTTCACAGGACAGGTTCCACTCAAAACGGGCGTTGCCATGGTCAACCAAAGAAGTTGAGTGCAGGTGCTCAGCGTCATATCCAGAGGTTGTCTTTGGAAAATAGATGTATAAGTGCTGCCAGCATTGCTGCAGCGATTGAAGGGGTGGGGGATCAGCCTGTCAGTGCCCAGACCATATGCCACACACTGCATCAAATTGGTCTGCATGGCTGTCGTCCCAGAAGGAAGCCTCTTCTAAAGATGATGCACAAGAAAGCCCACAAACAGTTTGCTGAAGACAAGCAGACTAATGACATGGATTATTGGAAACATGTGCTGTGGTCCGATGAGACTACGATAAACGTATTTGGTTCAGATAGTGTCAAGCACGTGTGGTGGCAACTAGGTGAGGAGTACAAAGACAAGTATGTCTTGCCTACAGTCAAGCAAGGTGGTGGGAGTGTCATGGTCTGGGCCTGCATGAGTGCTACCGGCACTGGGGAGCTACAGTTCATTGAGGGAACCATGAATACCAACATGTTCTGTGACATACAGAAGCAGAGCATGATCCCCTCTCTTTGATAACGACCCCAAACACACCTCCAAGATGACCACTGCCTTGCTTAAGAAGCTGACGGTAAAGGTGATTGAGTGGCCAAGCATGTCTCCAGACCTAGACCATATTAAGCATCTGTGGGGCATCCTTAAACGGAAGGTGGGGAAGAGCATGGTGTCTAATATCCACCAGCTCCGTGATGTCGTCATGGAGGAGTGGAAGAGGACCCCAGTGGCAACCTGTGAAGCTCTGGTGAACTCCATGCCCATGAGGGTTAAGGCAGTGCTGGAAAATAATGGTGGCCACACAAAATATTGACACTTTGGACCCAATTTAGACATTTCCAGTTAGGGGTGAACTCACTTTTGTTGCCATCGGTTTAGAAATTAATGGCTGTGGGTTGATTTATTTTGAGGGGACAGCAAATTTACACTTTTATACAGGCTATACACCAACTACTTTACATTGTAGCAGAGTGGCATTTCTTCAGTGTTGTCACATGAAAAGATATAATAAAATATTTACAAAAATGTGAGGAGTGTACTAACTTTTGTGATATACTATATATAAATAGACAGAAAGAGATACACATGTATAAACATACACACACACATACCTCCTTTCTTAATTTTGTGTAGAATTTCTAATCTGATCCTCTGCAAATTGCCTGTTATAGCTAGTTGCAGCCTCCTGCGTGTGATTTAAGTTCAATTAAAGGACTGGCACACAGAATTGTTTTACATTTTACCTCTATGTAAACCAATTACCCCTGCAATGTAAAACACTAAAGTTTTGTACCTCTAGTGGCTGTCTGACACTAAACCACTGACCACTAGAGGTGCTTCCACAGCAACAAATGAGTGAAACTCGGCCATACGACCAAATGCTGCACAGAGTAAAGCAATTATTTCTAAACTTTCCAATCAGAAACAATTTAATCGATTTTTGCTGCACACGGCATCTAGAAGCATTGGATTAAAATCCATCATGGTAGCAACACCTACACATTGAAATTGCAGGAGAAAGAGCAGGCAACAACGCCAACGTAGTCTCAGTGCTGGAAAAAAGGTAAGTTGAGCTTTTATTTTTTCCCCTTCTAATTTTAGCTTGGCAAAAGAGGGGCCCTAAGTCTAAATTGTATCAAGTAAACACAGTGTGCTGTAAGATATGATTGAAAATGTAACATTTGGGGTGTTTTTTTGTGGAGACTATTTTTCCAGCCAGGGGAGGTGTGGCTACGGCGGCATAAACAAACAAAAGTGATTTAACTAACTTCTAAATGGCAGAGAATTGGGCAGTGACACTGCAAGGGT
Source organism: Pelobates fuscus (assembly GCF_036172605.1). Classification (NCBI taxonomy): domain Eukaryota; kingdom Metazoa; phylum Chordata; class Amphibia; order Anura; family Pelobatidae; genus Pelobates; species Pelobates fuscus. The sequence goes on along the minus strand of NC_086319.1, from coordinate 26,680,485 downwards.
ATGATCTATACACCAATACTGCTTCATTAAGCCAACATTCTTTTGATGCTTAGAGTATTGTTCTAATTTGCCAGCAATCTCAGTCTTCTTACAACAATTTATATATGTTCAAATACGTTTTCTATCAGAAAGAACGTACCTCAGGATATATACTATGTATATATTTATATATCTATATATTTACATACACACAGAGACATACAAACATATATACATACATATTAAGATATCTTTCCTCACCCATTTAGCAAATTGACTCCATAGCGTCAAAAGTAGCAGAGAAAGCCTTAAATTATCCAGGAAACGATTAATATGTTTACTGTACCAACAAGGTCTGTTGTACAATGGATATTATTTCCATTTATTTTTTATTTTTGCCTAAATCGTGAAAACAGGTGGTCTGCTCATTGTGGTTTGTTTTTATACTCGGTCGTCAACGCAATACTTGATTTAATTAGCTGACATTGTTTACATTTATTTGCTATTTAAAAATATGATCATGGAAGGCTAAAATACATATTGCCATCGCTATTGTTGCAAATATAAATGAATTATCTACTTCCACGATATGCTTTCAAGTGACTTCAAAAGCTGCCCTCAAGTGGTAGAAAATATATTTAGGACGTCTGCAACTTGGATTTATGGATTATTCTATGGATCATGGATGGTTAATGTGCTTCTCTCTTTCATTGATCCTGGCAGTTGTATTGCCATTGTCATAGTTCTAGGATATTATAGAAATAAAGGACTTTGGCATCTATAATACTTTATGCTTTTACTTGCTTATCAAGGAGTAACTCGGCTCCACAAAAATCATCACAAACATTAAACTTTGTCGTAATGTCAAATTGTACCACAATGGCGACAATAACAAACTGAAAGACGAATTCTCTGCTACACAGATACAAGGTTACCACGGTCTGTCAAGTAAAGTAGAAAAATGATAATCCTTCATATTTAATGCAAGCTTGGTCACAACTTGACATAGACCATATTTTCTGTGGCTGTCCGTTATGAAAATGAGTTCTAAAAAGTATCTGTAAAAATAGGATAAAGGCTTTTAGGTAACAGTCTGACCATGCAAAGAGGCAGCAAGAGGTAACATTTATTCAGGAAATGTTACACTTGGCCGTACGGTTTCACCTGAAGTACGAGAACGCACAGATGTTAAATTAATGTTACTTTTCCTATTGTGACTAAAAAGGGTGAAGGTCAACTCTAACCCGACCACATAAAAGCCTATCCAACATTCATGATGTATTACGAGAATACAGCAAATGTTTAGATTAAAAACTATATTTTACCAAAACACAAGCAATGGGAGTGGGAATATGGTATCATCATCTACAAAATTTACAGAGGAATTATAAATCTGACTTTATTGGATATAGTATTCCCTTCCCTAGCTTATTTGCAAAACGTATTTAGCACTAACTATCTGACAATGAGCAAATAGGTTAAAGGGATACTTCACGAGTGGAATTTTTTATTTTATCCAGATCAGGCCCTATTACAGTGATATATCGTGGGAGTAGATAAGCTGCAATACTTATTTATATTTCTATTTATTTAATTTTTAAGATTTACAGACATCAGTGACTCAACTTGTATGGAATGGGAAACACGGGTGGGTAGCTCTTTGCACGCGAAATAAACCAAGAGACGATAGAGGTATGAGTCTGCCCAATCTTAGATCTTGTTATCAAGAAGTTACTCTAAGCAGTGTAGTGCCAGCTCGCAATCATCACAAACCCACACAGTGGGCACGCATCAAGAAGTGTTGAACCCAATACATTAACTTGGCATCCTTAGTCTGGGATCCAAAACATCTCTGATATTGGACCTCCAATCAAATCCCTTCAATTCAAATGCTCGTCCAAATTTTGTAGCAAACAAAAAAAAACTGAAGTATTGTTCAATTGCATGGGGACGGGACAATTGCATGGGGCCTCTGGCTGGAAAACACAACAAATAATTTCCTGCATAACTCCTGAAAACGGGGAGAATGATGACATTTGCAAGCTGCATGCTTTAAACTCCCACTATGTACCACAAAGCTTACCTACATAGGATAGGAGTACCGAGATTCTGGTAGGAATTATGAGTATTATGTCCGAATGTTCACTTTCCTACAATGTGTTCATTGAAAGAACACCCCTTTTCACTAAATATCCATAATGTGGATGCACTCTTGGTTCCTCACCCTCTTCCCTTTCTACCCCCTCTTACTTCAGTTGTGTTTTATTTTTAAAAAAAATTGTAATCCTTGCATGTTAACTGTTAAGATTATACAATGACTGAGTTTATCCACTGGACGCAGCATCTTGCGGATCAATGGCTAATACTCTAAGCTCGGCAATTTATGAACTTATGTTTAATTCAAATTATTTTGAGACTGGAGCTTAAAATGTATATAGGACAATACCAAAACACCCATCTACTGAATAAATCAAACATAGGCTGTGTCTCCATCACATGATACTACACACAGGACACGTTTGTAGATCTGCACTCATAGCGAATCCCCCAAAATACATCAGGAAGAAATCCTAGAAAAAAATGCATTCGTTCATTGACGTCAAAAATGAAAAGATACTAGAACAGCAGCTCTCATCCAAAACCTGAGCATAGGACCACCTGCAGCTTCTGTACAGGGAGGAGACCAGGGGATCTGTGGTAGTATGTAGATCCGCACTCATAGGGAATCCCCCAAAATACATCAAGATTAAATCATAGAACAAAATGCACATTTATTGACGTCAAAAAAGAAAATACATATGGCAAGATACTAGAACAGCAGTTCTCATGTGTGCTGTATTGGTCCAAGCATGTGAAAATGGGGGGGGGGGGGAGGGGGGTGAGTGAACATAATACAAAAAGTCAAAAATTTGAGCATAGGACCACCCGCAGCTTCTGTACAGGGGGAGATCACTAAAGAATCTGACCCCAAAGACAGATTAGAGAAGCCCAGGACGCGTTTCGCATCACTCCTGGTGCTTTCTCAACATGGGCATTCTATGGGATTTCTGAGATCTAAAAAGGTAGAGGATGTTCAAAAGGGCTGGTCTATTGACTGAAACCCCCTTACACCCTTTCAATGCCAGAATAATCAGAATGCTGTATTTACAATTTCCATAAAGTTAGCTTGGACAAACAATATAAGTACTAACCAGCCAGGCAGGAATGACAAGATATGAAGAAAAAGAAAAAATACTTATATCTGCCTTATTCTCTGATGAATTCCAAAATATTTCATTCCAATTTTGTCTCACTTCTTGACCCTCCATGAAAAGTTGCCACCCCAAGTAAGGTTTCAGTAATAATCTGGCTATAGCTTGTGGAATAGGGGAATGCATTTAAAATATCCCATTCATATAGGGATTTACTTAAAAGGTATGTCTAGAAAATTATAAGGGGACTGGATCCTAAACCCAATGGCCTTAAAAAACACAACATTAAGGAACTACGTATAAACCTTCAGTAACCCATTTTTACATGCGCTCGACATAAATGGATTTGCAAAAGAAGATTATTCTTCATTATGATTTGTTATACATAATGTTATAAAATCTCTCCACAAAAAAAAAAAAAAAAAAAAAAGATATTTCGGTTATGACAAAAGTTTACAACCTGTGCAAATGTATCTAAAGGCTGCCTTTGTCTATTGTTGCAGCAGATTCTGCAAAGATCCCAAATATAACAAAACATTTAAAAAAAAATTCTATAATAAGATCCAACAAATACAGCGAGCTGATCCTGTTATCTTCTCAGAATACTTGGTGTCTATGTAAGGAAAGGAACCCAAGTAAGAAGGAAGATGGAAACAAATAATACACCTCAAATTCTTTTATAATCTAAAAAGAAAGAAAGTTTTGAGATTAAACTCCTCCTTACAAAAGGGAAAAAGACAAACTCCATAAGTGAATGTGATGAAATTAAAAATACAAGTTACACAGTATCAATAAAAAATATGAGCACAAAACAAGAAGCATAATTTACACTGAAATGTGCATTACTATTATGCAGTTGTTACCCATAAATAGTTATGTCCCGAACAAACATAGCTTGTTCGTGGCGAATGCGGCAGGCGAACATATGCGATGTTCGGTCCGCCCCTATTCGTCATGGAGGTGGGAGGGTCTGGGAGGGTCTGGGAGGGAGGGTCTGCTGCTGATTGGCTGGAATGTGTCTGCTGACTGTGAGGTACAGGGTCAAAGTTTACTCAATGATGACGAATAGGGGGCGGACCGAACAGCGCATATGTTCGCCCGCCGCGTTCGCCACGAACAAGCTATGTTCGCTGGCGAACAGTTCCTGGCGAACTGTTCGGGACATCACTACCCATAAACCATCAGTTTTGGTTGTTACCCCCATCAGAATAACTAAATCAAAAAATGAAAACAAAATTGAAAAATAAGAACATTCTTCCAGAAAACACATAAACTACATAAATACAATGAAACCAAGAAAGAAAAGAAACCCCCAATGCCATAACTGCACATGCAAATCTCCTCGGAGACAGAAATTTCTCGAGGGTTGCACCATTCCTATGGAACTCCCTTTCCTGCTCTGTTAGACTTTCACCTAGTCTCCAGTCCTTCAAAAGAACATTAAGAACTCACTTCTGTAGAAAGGAATATCATTTCAATAGTTAGTAACTTTCCCTCCTCGCATCTTAGCAACCTACCCTGCTTCCTCTCCTGTAACGGTGTCCTCCCCAAAACTACAGATCATGGCAAACTATTCTAGTAACCTAATTTTTCCCATACATGAAATATACAGTGTGTGTATGTATAAGGCAGTGTGTTTGTCTATTAGACATTTTGTGTGTGTTTGTACATGTATCTATGTATTAAGCAGTGTGTTTATCTGTTAGTGTGTATTTATTACATGTATGTAAGTATCATATATTACAGTGTATGTATTGGGCAGTTGGTGAATATCAGGGATGTGGAATTTATATCGCCCGACACCCGGGTCATGCTGTTCCAGGCATCAGACAGATTTTTTTATTCTTTTAGGACTTCAATGGGAAGGAAGTCTATCTCAGACATGCATATCGGGATGCAGTAACTGGACATGGATGCAGCTCACAGGGAAGATTGAGGAGAGGTAACATCCAACCACCCCTCACAATGTTGTGGACAAACGGACCTTGGGATCCCAGGTGATGTCATACCCGACAGCCAATACGCGGTAGAGGGCAGAGTTAGCATGGGACAGGCTGCTGCTGGTAATCTGTGCAGTGTGTGTGTCAGGTAATGTGTAAATTGTGTGTGTCAATGGGTCAGTGTGTGTCAGTGTGTGTGTATGGGTCGGTGTTTGTGTATGGGTAAGAGCAGTGTGTTTATAGGTCAGTGTGCAGTGTTTCTGTATATGTCAGTGTTAGTGACTGTCAGTGTGCAGTGTGGTTCTGTATGGGTCAGTGTGTTGGAGTATGGGTCCATTTTAGTTGCTTAGACAAGTACACAAAGTATTTCAGTTTGCTTAAGTGCTTTATATGTCTGGAGTTTGTCATTTTCTTGACAGTTATTAAAAGTGCTGATTTCAATAGAAATTAGAAGTTTTATAGTTGGGGTCAAAAACACCTCCCTATCGGTCACAAAGCTGGGAAGGATTTCTTCCACTTCTAGAGAGGCAGATGTGCTGTACTAGCGTGCGCCTGCCTTTCCCCTTTCTCATTAACTGAACTGGAACTCAATGGGAAACATAGGAAAGCGGTGATTCCATGTGCATGTGCACAATTATGGCTCCAACACAGTGGCTTTTCAAAGCAATGCCTCCGATTAGAAGACTCACAGAACAAAAAATATATTTTCCTTGAGTGTATATCTACTAAAATGTTAAAACAAATTGTGGTGGAATCTCGGTAAAAATAAATTTAGTAGGCCGAGATTACCACGTGACATGTGTACGTGCATATGCTGACGTATCGATCAGTTGGTTGCACGAGGCAAGATACGATCAGTAGTGTACGGAGCATGTGCAAGAATACAGGATGTAGTATTCCCCTCCTCCATTGTGCTGGACAGGCCATGCGGTCAAGCAGGAAGTTAATTCTTATTTGTATTGATTGGTCAAGAGAATGTGCGGGTGGAGCTTATTATGGGAGGAGTTATGTGCCTATATAAGGAGCCTGCACTATTGTCCGGGGCTCAGACCTTGCTGTATTTTGGTGACATTAGTCCCTCTGAGTCCCGATCGGTGAACCGAATAAAGAATCTCTTCCTTCCTGAAGAAACCTGTGTCCATCTCTCTGTGCTTGGCTTCCGTCAGTTTCTCCGGTATCATTTGGTGCATTGGCCGGGAAGCTCATCGTTCAACGGTAGCTGAGAAGCAGAGGCGTGAGACGGTCTATCTTTGCCCACGTTCTCTACGGCTGCACCCCTGAACTTCTGCGTGGACCTCCCTTTGTCTCGGCGCCACTGGTCTGTTGTCCAGGAGATCATCGGCCTCTACGTAAGAAGTGCTGGGGTGTCCCCGTTGATGAGTGTGAACTCAGGTTCAGGAACGAGGAGGTAAGACGACCGCTGTTTTAGACGGCGGACCCACTAGGGGTATACCGATTGTGCGGTAGGCCCATAAGGGGTTTAAATCTGTGTATGGAATCTGCCCCCTCTGTCGGAGGGAAGGAGCGAAGGCGCACCGCTCAATCGAACGCTCTTTAGTAAGACCGTTTGATTTGGTTTGGAGTCAGGCGGGGTTCTGTGTAAATAGCCCTAGCCGGACACCGGTGTCTTGTCTACAATTTGTTCGCTAGGTCGGAGGGACCGGGAGACTAAGCAGACTCTGATGTACATTATCGTTTGCTAGATCTCAACCTATCTTGGCTAAGTGGGAAGGCGTGTAAATTTGGAACCCACTAGACTATTGATAGAGTAGAAAGACTAAAAGGGTTCTGTTGTAAATTCCGCCCTCTAGTTCGCTATATGTGGTGCTTGGGCAGTGTGGCTAACCAAAACGGATGTAGATAGTTTTAGGTAGTCCATTCAAGGTACTGGCCAATAGTTTAGTTGGGAATTGTAAATGTGTTAACGATTGTTTAGTAAAGTGTATATCTTGTTAGATAGCGCGAGCTCAGCCGTCTAGCGAGAGTGTTAATAGTGTGTTGCTGTATTATAGTGCACGGTACCATAACCCTGTATATTTACTGACACTGTATATAAGTACTAATCATTGTCGTCTATTGCATGTTTAACACCATAACCACTAATAATTGTATTGTGACCTTAAATTGTGCGTTGACCTTTGCTAACCGTACTGTAACCGCTGTTTGTAAAAGACGATGTTACTGGGGTGTGTTATAGACGGGTAATTCATATACAGAGAATTATAGCGTGGGTGACTGTATAGTTTCGCCAAAGGGCATAATATTGATTACTTAGTGACTGGTGTAACAGCTGTGTGTGCACGGGAATTCCCTGAGTGTTCATTGTGTTATTGTGTACGTTTCAATTAATAAGTATGGGCGCGTCGGAGTCGACGATTTTGGATCCCTTAGGTTGTATGGTAAAGAATTTTAAAAAGGGATTTACAACACGTGATTTTGGGGTTAAAATGTCTCCTGTACGTTTGGTCACTTTGTGCACTAGGGAGTGGCCTACTTTGGTTGCGGCATGGCCGCCACGTGGCAGTTTGGATCCAACTCTGGTACAGCGTGTACACGTGGCTGTATCAGGTAGGCCTGAACTTTACGGACAGTTTCCATATATTGATTGTTGGAGACAGGCCGTAAACGACTCGCCAAGATGGATTCGGATATGCCACGAGGAGCAATGTCGCCTCATGGTGGCCAGAACTTGTTTGTCCACTAGGACTACGGTTAGGCCCATTTTGGACACGCCCCCTGAGTCCGAGATCCCTATGCCGCCCCCTTACTTCCCTGTAGAAGTAAGTGATACAAGTACAGGAAGTTCTACACCGCTTCCCCCATTGTCCCCATCCGCTTCCGCTTCCTCCTCCAGTTCAGAATCCACCCCCCGCCGTACTAAACCTCCCCTTCCGGAACCAACCCCCGTTAGATCCCATTATCCTGATTTGGCGCCACTTCAAGTTTCCGGTCAGGCTTCTTCTAGCCCGGCCCGGAATATTCTATTCACCGACCTTCCCCAAAATCAAGCTTCTACATCCTCATGTCTTACTACTCCCCGACCGAAACCCATAACCGACGCCCCTCCACGTAGCCCTATACTAACCCGACAACTGACCGGTACCCAACAACCCAAACATTATCAGATGCCTCTTCGTTTGAATCCTGGGTCAGCCTATCTCGATGCCGCAGGTCAAATGGTATATGCTGACCCAGTCTTCGTATATGTCCCGTTCACGACTACCGATCTCTTGAATTGGAAGACCCACAATTCCTCGTACACTGAGAAACCACAAGCTATGACTGATCTGTTCACCTCGATAGTTCAGACACATAATCCGACATGGGCTGATTGCCAGCAGTTATTAATGACATTGTTCAATAATGAGGAAAGGACTAGGATTAACCAAGCGGCCATTAAAGCACTAGAGGAAGAAGCCCGTACTTTAAATCAAGCCAATCCAGCAGCATGGGCCGCAACGCATTATCCTAATACCGATCCCGAATGGAATGTTAATGGCGCAGATATGGTTCAACTAAAAGCCTATAGAGACGCTATAATTGCTGGCATGAAAGCCGGAGGGAAGAAAGCCATTAATATGTCGAAGACAGTTGAGGTGATTCAGAAAAGTGATGAAGCGCCCAGTGTCTTTTATGACCGATTATTGGAGGCATACCGCTTGTATACCCCCTTTAATCTGGAAGACGCTGATAATTCCCGAATGGTAAACTCTGCCTTTGTCAGCCAAGCTTACAGAGATATTAAGCGCAAGCTACAGAAGTTAGAAGGGTTTGCAGGAATGTCCATCACCCAACTAATGGAGGTAGCAAATAAGGTGTACATGAATAGGGAGTCAGAAAGTAAGAAAGAGGAAGAGCGCAAGATGCGTAAAAAGGCGGATATGCTAGCGGTAGCGATCGCAGGCGTAGATAGACGGGGCCCAGATAGAGGCGATAGTAGGTGGAATAGGGAGCCCCTGAGTAGGAATCAGTGCGCGTATTGCAGAGAAGAAGGGCATTGGAGAAGCGAGTGTCCGCAAAGAGAGCAGTACGAGAGAGACCAACCCAGGGCAGGTTATGGAAACTTTAGAGGCAGAGCGAGAGGTAGAGGAGGCCCCGGAGGAAGCAATGGTAATAGAGGAAGTAATGGAAACAGAGGAAGTGTAAGAGAAGATAGGTACTATCCCGCAGCGCAAAGTTCCCGCGATAGAGAAGGTAGGGACTTCGTAGGATTGGCTGACACGGTCATGGAGGACTATTGATACCGACCGGGCTCCATCCCCCTTGGTCGAGCGGAGCCTATGGTCGATGTATCAATAGGGGGAAAAAGGAGTGCATTCATGATCGACACTGGTGCTGAACATTCGGGGGTGACTAACCTAGTTGCTCCTCCGTCTGGAAGAACTATTACCGTGATAGGAGCAACTGGAAGAAGTGCTGCAAAACCGGTTCTTAAAAGTCGACTCTGTACATTGGGAGGCCACGTAGTAAAACATCAATTCCTTTACATGCCTGAATGTCCAGTCCAATTGCTGGGACGTGATATGCTATCCAAATTACAAGCGCAGATTACGTTCCTACCAAACGGAACAACATCCTTAAAGTTTAATGGACCTTCAGGTATTATGACATTATCTGTACCAAAGGAAGAAAAGTGGCGACTTTATACAGCGTTGACTAGCCAAAACCCTAGGAGTGATGAATCCTTATTCAACATACCAGGAGTTTGGGCAGAGAACAACCCACCAGGACTGGCCCGCAATATTCCACCTATTAAAATCGAACTAAAACTTGGGGTTTATCCAGTGAGCCTACGGCAATATCACATCCCGCAGAAGGCTAAGAAGAACATTCAATCTTATCTGGATAAGTTCATACGGTATGGTATCCTAAAATTCTGTACATCCCCCTGGAACACCCCATTGCTGCCTGTTCAAAAGCCCGGTACAGATGAGTATCGACCTGTGCAGGACTTGAGAGCAGTCAATGATGCGGTTGTTAGTATACATCCAGTTGTACCCAATCCGTATAACCTGCTTGCTTTAATTCCGGGCGGGGCTACTTATTTTACAGTTTTAGACCTCAAAGATGCCTTCTTTTGCCTCCGAATTGCCGCAGAAAGCCAATGTATCTTTGCTTTCCAATGGGAAAACGCTGTAACGGTCTCGAAACGCCAAATGACCTGGACAAGACTGCCCCAAGGGTTTAAAAATTCACCTACCCTGTTCGGTTCAGCCCTAAGTCAAGATCTACTGGATTTCGAGTCCATCCCAGGAGAGTGTGTATTGTTACAATATGTAGACGACTTGTTGATAGCAGCAGTTACAAAGGAAATATGTCAGCAAGCAACACACGATCTACTCCACATTCTCTGGAAGGCAGGATACAAGGTGTCTAGAAAGAAGGCTCAGTTGTGTTTGCAAACTGTCAAATATCTGGGATTCCATATCTCTGAAGGTCAAAGAATTATGGGGCCAGAGAGAAAAGAAGCTGTGTGACAAATACCGATACCCAAGAATAGAAGACAAGTGCGAGAATTCTTGGGGGCAGCAGGCTTCTGTAGGATATGGATTCCCAGCAAAACCTCTGTATGCAGCTATCAAAGGTACAGAGCACGACCCCTTCTTATGGACTCAAGAACAGCAAACGGCATTTGAAGATGTGAAGAAGGCTTTGATGAGTGCCCCAGCATTAGGTCTACCTGATCACACACGACCATTCTACCTGTATGTACACGAGCAAAGAAGAATGGCTGTGGGAGTATTGACACAGTACTTGGGATCATGGCAAAGACCTGTTGCCTATATGTCTAAGCAACTGGATGCAGTGGCCAGTGGACTTCCACCTTGTCTAAGAGCCGTAGCTGCAGCCGCCCTGCTAGTAGCTGAAGCCGATAAACTCACTCTGGGTCAAGAACTTTATGTACGAGTTCCACATGCAGTACAGACGTTGTTGGATTACAAAGGAAATCATTGGTTTAGTAACAGCCGTATGACCAAGTATCAAGCAATGTTGTGTGAAAACCCAAGAGTGCATTTAGAGACTGTTAATACCTTAAATCCAGCTACCCTTTTGCCACAACCTACTGAAAGTCAACATGATTGTTTGGAAGTGATGGATGAAGTATTTTCAAGTAGACCAGATCTTCGTGATTTTCCCATCCAGAACCCCGACGTTCAATATTACACCGACTGCAGTAGTTATGTGAAAGAAGGGATCCGCTATGCAGGATATGCAGTAACAACAATAGACAAGGTGATAGAAGCTCGGCCACTGGCAAAAGGAACATCAGCACAAAAGGCAGAATTGATAGCACTGACACGAGCGTTACAATTGGCTGAAGGTTTAAGAGTGAACATCTACACGGACTCCAAGTATGCGTTTTTAACCACTCATGCCCATGGAGCTTTGTATAAAGAAAGAGGACTATTGAATTCAGAGGGCAAAGAAATCAAGTACGCAGCTGAAATCCTACAACTATTGGAAGCAGTATGGGAACCGAAAGAAGTCGGTATCATACATTGTCGAGCGCATCTGAGAGGAGATGGTGATGTAACCAAAGGAAATCGGATGGCAGATAATGCAGCTAAGCGTGCCGCTGAATCAGAAAGACAGGAATATGTGGAGCATATAGCTGCTCTTATACCAACTCCACTGTCTCAATGGACTCCAGTTTATACAGCTCAAGAAGAGGAGTGGTTAAAGACTGAACCTGGAAAGTATTTGGAGAACAAATGGTATCAGTTAGAAGATGGGAGAATAGTTATTCCAGCATCACTAGCGGTAGAAATTGTCCAAAACTATCACAACGGGACACATTCTGGGAGAGACAGCACAGAAGAATCTCTCAGAAAACATTTCTACATACCAAGATTGTCCAACTTGACTCAGGCCATTGTACGAAGATGTGTAACGTGTGCTAAAAATAATGCAAGGCAAGGACCAGTAAAGCCACCAGGAGTCCAGTTTATGGGGGGACTCCCCATGTCCGATCTACAGATTGACTATACAGTAATGCCTAAATCTGGTGGACATCGCTACCTACTGGTAGTTGTGTGCACCTATTCAGGCTGGGTAGAAGCATGTCCTACTCGTACAGAGAAAGCAGGAGAAGTTGTGAGATTCCTGCTACGGGAAATAATACCACGATATGGACTACCCTGCTCTATAGGATCGGACAATGGTCCAGCTTTTGTTCATCAGTGCCTACAACAACTGACTCATATGCTTGGTATAAAGTGGAGGCTTCATACGGCATATAGACCCCAGAGTTCTGGTAAAGTAGAGAGAATGAATAGAACTATTAAGAACCAGTTGGCAAAAATGTGTCAGGAAACCCAACTTAAGTGGAACGTTCTTTTGCCCATAGCTCTATTGCGAATCCGCAGTACACCTACCAGAAGGATGGGCCTCTCTCCTTTTGAAATCATGTATGGGCGACCACCTCCCGTACTTGGTAACTTAAGGGGGGATTTGAGTCAGTTGGGAGAAGGAATTACTCGGCAGCAGGTTGTAGAGTTGGGTAAGACTATGGAGGAGGTACAGAAATGGGTACAAGATAGATTACCTGTGAATATTTATCCCCCAGTTCATAGTTACCACCCAGGAGACCAAGTGTGGATCAAAGAGTGGAATAATGTACCGTTAGGGCCCAAGTGGAGAGGTCCTTATATTGTTCTTTTGTCTACTCCTACAGCGATAAAAGTGGCCGAAGTGACTCCGTGGATACATCACTCCAGGGTTAAACCAGCAGCAGTCGATTCTTGGCAAGCTACAGCAGATGCAGAGAATCCCTGCAAGATCCGGTTAAAGCGCACGACTCAGTCGGAGTGACGAGGAACTTTGTGGATTACAAATTTTATTGTTTCAGAGATTAGTAAGTGAGTGAGAAGGCCATAATAAAGCCTGTCCGCTCTCCAACGTGTAGTTTAAAAGTCAGGAAAAGTCTCGAAGGGACCCCTGTGAAGACGAGCAGAACTCCATTCCCTGCAGCCCTTACAGCCTGGAAGCTGAGGTGCCATCGCACGGACGAAGACTGAGGATGCCGACGAAAGATGTGTTTCTGATAATGTTTTTATATGTGTATTTTTATATTCAGGAAGTTAGAGGTACCGACACTCCTAGCTGTGAGGTATGCATTAAGACTACAAGAACAGGTAACCATATTTCCCAGACCCTAATTTGGCATTCGCAATACGAGTGTAAAGGAGATGTATCAAGATGTAGATACTTAAATATAGAATATAGTGTGTGCCATTTAGGAGTAGGAGAACCTAAGTGCTTCAGTCCAGAGTATCAACCCCGTACAATTTGGTTGACTCTCAGGAATGGAGATCCTCAGGGGACCCTAATTAATAAAACAGTGTTAGCATCCGTACATTCTTCGGGTGTTCTGCTATTTGATGCGTGTAAGGCGATATCAAGTGGTAGAAAGCCGTGGAATGTATGTGGGGATCTTAGATGGGAGAGAACGTATGGGTCTAATGATAAATATATTTGTCCCAGCAGTAAAAATAAGTATGTGAGTCCTAGATGCCCAAATAGAGATTATAACTTTTGCCCATATTGGTCTTGTGTGGGGTGGGCAACTTGGGGACAGACAGCAGACAAGGACATGATTGTGACTAAGTTGCCTACCAATCCATACTGTAAGTCTATGGAATGCAATCCAGTCCATATACTTATAAATAACCCCGACAAGTTCTTAGATAAATATGGTAATTTATTTGGGTTTCAAATATATGGGACGGGTTTAGACCCTGGGACAGTATTGTTTATAGGGATAGAGACTGATACGGTAACCTCCCAAACTCATCAGGTATACCATTCCTTTTATGAAGAGATGAGTATAGATAATAAGATCCCCCATAACGCTAAAAACCTGTTCATTGATTTAGCTGAAAGTATTGCCGGTAGTCTTAATGCTACCAACTGCTATGTGTGTGGAGGTACTAACATGGGAGACCAATGGCCTTGGGAAGCAAAGGAGGTAATGTCCGGTTCTGAGGCAGTTGAACAAGTAATATCTTCACAAGCCGATTATCAGATGAGTGTTAGAGGTAAATCTGAGTGGAGATTAAAGACCTCCATCATAGGTTATGTTTGCATAGCAAGGAAAGGAATGATGTATAATACTTCGGTAGGAGAATGAACTTGTCTAGGGCAAAAAGCTTATGATGATGATACAAAGAATACAACTTGGTGGTCGGCTTCAAATGTCTCAGAACCATCTAACCCGTTTGCAAGATACGCCAATTTAAAGGATGTGTGGTTTGATCTATCCATCACATCTAGTTGAAGAGCCCCAGCAAATTTGTACTGGATCTGTGGTAAGAAAGCCTATTCGGAGTTGCCACAGGACTGGGAAGGGGCATGTGTGTTGGGTATGCTCAAACCATCCTTCTTGTTACCTATCGAAACAGGTGAGACTTTAGGTGTTAAAGTGTATGATGTGAATCATAGGAAGAAAAGGGGACCCATAGAGATAGGCATCGGGGAAGATGATGAATGGCCTCCCCAGCGTATTATAGATTACTATGGGCCAGCCACGTGGGCAGAGGATGGTTTCTTTGGATATAGAACCCCAATTTATATGCTCAACCGTATTATAAGATTATAGGCGGTGGTTGAGATTATTACTAATGAGACCTCACAAGCGCTCAATCTTCTAGCGAAGCATAATACCAGGATGAGGACAGCAGTATACCAAAATAGATTAGCCTCGGATTACCTATTGGCAGTAGAGGGAGGTGTATGTGGGAAGTTTAACCTGAGCAACTGCTGTCTCCAAATAGATGACGAAGGGCAAGCAATAGCTGAGCTTACTAGCCATATGGTTAAACTAGCGCATGTGCCTACTCAGGTATGGAAAGGGTACAATCCAAGTAGTTGGTTTGGTAGCTGGTATGAGCAGTTTGGAGGGCTTAAGGCATTGGTAGGTGGAGTCCTACTGATTTTAATGGTGTGTCTAATCCTGCCATGTCTTATCCCCTTAGTAGTTAGGTCTGTGCAAAGCCTGATAGAAAATATAGCAGAGAGGAAGGCTGCTGCACAGATAATGGCAATTTATAAATATAAGGCTCTAGATCAGGGAGAACCAATGCAGGAAGATGAGTGTTGAAAGATTCACATCATAGACAAGTCTGGTCTGGTTCATGGTAACTTGCGGTGTATGCAAACCAAGGTTAAGTGATGCCTCAAGTAATTGTGAAATATCAAGAGGCATCAAAGGGGGGAATGTGGTGGAATCTTGGTAAAAATAAATTTAGTAGGCCGAGATTACCACGTGGCATGTGTACGTGCATATGCTGACGTATCGATCAGTTGGTTGCACGAGGCAAGATACGATCAGTAGTGTACGGAGCATGTGCAAGAATACAGGATGTAGTATTCCCCTCCTCCATTGTGCTGGACAGGCCATGCGGTCAAGCAGGAAGTTAATTCTTATTTGTATTGATTGGTCAAGAGAATGTGCGGGTGGAGCTTATTATGGGAGGAGTTATGTGCCTATATAAGGAGCCTGCACTATTGTCCGGGGCTCAGAACTTGCTGTATTTTGGTGACATTAGTCCCTCTGAGTCCCGATCGGTGAACCGAATAAAGAATCTCTTCCTTCCTGAAGAAACCTGTGTCCATCTCTCTGTGCTTGACTTCCGTCAGTTTCTCCGGTATCAAAATCAGTGGAATGTTTCCTTTTGGAGTTTAGTGAATAAACTTGTGACACAATGGATACATTGGAATTATCTCATGAGGGGCATCTAAATGGACCTCGCTCCGGCCCTGCTTCAATTTTTATAAAAGTTGAATAACATACTCTTGTTTGAATGTGAATATGTGAATATACGGTACAGTACAATTTGTACCTTTGGTCCAGAATAATATTTCAAATGTTTTTGTTAAGATCCACATAAAAAGCTTCATCGAGCAAGTGTTTCTAGGTTGTTTTTTTATTTTTTTTTGCAGCTATACAAATTGCTTAATCTTTTATTTTCTATTATATTTCTGATGGGATTTTTTTTTATTCAAGCATTCATATGCTTTTCAGTAGGTGCTTTTTAATGTCTGAAAACGTCACATAAACACATTGCATTTAAAGATGACATAAGGTTTTCTTTTATCGTTATAAGGAGGGCGTCTGAACAGACACTATTATAACATTGTTTGATAACCTCTTCAAAATCCACAGCACAAAATATGTGGCACACAAAACAAAAACTGCTACAGAAAAGAAACCCAAACCTTTTGTGTAAGATTAAGGTTCTCTTCTGGGATGGAAATTCTCTTTTGTATAAAGTGTTAGAGAGACATCATAAATTGTCCCAGTTAATTTATCTACATAAGTAAAATAGCCAGAACAGAAGTATCCAACAAAGACCAAAGACAAATATTTCTTTTTTTGAATTTGACAATTTTTATTTTGCTATAAAGAGGAAGGAGGGGTGGGTACAGAAGGCAAAGGGAGGTTAGGTAAGGTTATATAAATTGTCACAAGAGTTATCACGGTTACAGTAGATGATCATGGTCACAATGTGGATTCGAGGTGATGCAATATGTGTAAAAACATTCATGGTGCCACAACATCTTAACTCTAACGTGAAATCATGGGTCTTGCTTGTTTACATCGGGTCGGACGTGGCTTGAGTGTACGATTCATTATTACTTGCGTGGTAGGTAGTCTTTAAATGGAGGGTGAGGGGGGGGATCTGGCTAGGATAGGGTGGTGAGTGTGTATGTCATGTGGGTTGGTATGCGATATATGTGTATTGGGTTGTATATGGGGTGTAGATGAGTAAGTGCGTAGGTGCGGGCCAGCGTGGGCTATGTATTTCATCCAGTCGGGGAGGTATGTCCCCTGATTCAGGTAGCGTTTTATTGGCGATTCAGCACGGTTTGCTTCTATCCCATACGTCCCATGCCACAGTCCAATAGGGGTTGGTTTGTGTTGATTTCCTTGCTATGGTTTCATAAGTTTTAGTGGTTTCTATAGCTGTGATGCACTGGTTGATCGTAGGGGCAGTGGTTTGTTTCCATTTCCTACTTATGGCGGTGAGGGCTGCTATACAGATGTGGTATAACAAATATCTAGTATGTGTGTGAGGCGTTCGGGGGAGTAGTGGTAGAAGGAACGTTTCAGGTAGCAGGGTGATGTGCGTTTGGGTGCAGCATATCGCTAGGTCTAGGACCTGTGACCAGAACTGTTTCAATAGTGGGCATTGTCACCATATGTGTAGCAAGGTGCCTCGGTCTCCCTGGCATCGCCAGCAGGTATCTAGCATGTTCGGATAGCTATGTTTAAGTCTCATAGTGTGATAGAATTTATCTTGATTCCAAGGTTTAAGCTTGTAGGTGTCATATAATGATATCCTATATTAAAATTGGCTAACTTGGAATCAGGAAATGCTTGATGCTTGAACAACACTTAAGACCCCACCTAAGATGTCTCTACTCTAATCTTTTTGTTCTCTCTTACCTTGAAACTTATTTGTTATGTGTACATTACGCTCATCCCTATGTCTTATCTGTACTCCCTTGCTATTACTGTTCTAAGAGTATTTGCACGTAAGCACTTACTATTCAATGTATAAAACCCAGCTGATGAATAAAACGTCAGAGGTTTATTTTGAATACCAACAGGTGTCTGGTGTCTAATTCTCGCTTCTCCAAGTGCACTTGTAACAACAATTTGGGCTTCCTCTGAATATAACAAAGATCATTATTTGGATCCACAACAGTAGAAACAAGATACCACCGGTATAGTAGTCTACGGGAGAGTTCTGTGTGGGATGTGCAGAGGGTTAGCTTTTTATTGGCACGAAAGATGTCAGTCCATTGGTTGTTTGTGAGCTTGTGCCCTATGTCTTGTTCCCATGCCACTCTAAAGGAAGGAGGTTTTGCCTGGGTGTTCGTTTTTTCGGAAGTGTATATTGTCGAGATAAGTTTTGTTGCCGGCTTCGTTTTAGTGCATATCTCTGTCAGTTTGAGCCAGTGTGGGTCAGGTGAGCGCACGGTTTGATGCGGTTTAACCCCTTAAGGACCACACTTCTGGAATAAAAAGGAATCATGACATGTCACACACGTCATGTGTCCTTAAGGGGTTAAGGAGGTTTATCCATGATTGTAGCTGTATGTAGGAGAAGGTCGCCGTCGTTGGCATTTTTAATTCTTCACATAGGTCAGTGAGTTGTTTGAGGCCGTCGCCCTGCAGCACTTGCGACAGTGTGAAAATTCCATGTCTCTGCCAGAGCTTGTGGTTAAAATCTGGAATAAGGTGTTGGATCGCTTCTATTGGGGTCGCTGGTGACAGAGATGTTGTTGTCCCCTTCTTTTTGCGGTAGTCGTCCCATACGGAGAGGGTCAGTGTGGTTGTCGGTAGCATTTCCAACGCTTTAGGTCTGTGGGCCAGCGGTAGCCATGCCATAGTGGGGAGTGAGAGACCTCTGGCACCATGTTTCTCCAATTCAACCCACGTCATGGGGGTCGTACGGTGAGATGCCGCAATAAGTGGGGCAATCTGTGCCGCTCTGTGATATCCTTTCACATCCGGCAAGCCCATCCCCCCTTGGTCACAAGCTTTAGACATCGTGGTTAGTGCCACTCTTGGTTTTTTATAGTCCCATACATAATCGTTTATGGTACGTTGCAGATCCTTTAAATATTTACTGGAGAGCTTGAGTGGGAGCGTACGGAACAAGTATTGAATTTTTGGTAGAATAAAAATTTTTACTGAAGCTATCCGGCCTGTCCAGGATATATATTTGCCCCCCCCAACTGTGCAGCAGAGTTCTGATTTCCGTGAGGAGTTTGACATAATTAGCTTTGTAGAGTGAGTTCGTGGATGGTGTAAAGAGGATACCTAAGAATTTGATGTGATCACTCCTCCAGTCGTAGTGAAAGTTAGCTTTGAGTGTTGACATTTCTTGGTTTGGGACGTTAATGCCTAGGGCGAGTGTTTTTGAGATATTCAGTTTGTAGTAAGAACAGGCACTAAATTGGGAGAGAATTTGGTGGAAGTTGGGCAGGGATATATGCGGTTGTTCCAAGGTGAGTAGGATATCATCTGCAAAGAGGGATAGTTTACATTCTCGATTTTTGGTCTTAATTCCATGTATATTGGGGTTGTCTCTTATCAATTGGGTAAGGGGTTCCAGTGCTAGAATATAGAGAAGTGGGGAGAGGGGGCAGCCCTGTCTGGAGCCATTAGAGATGTGAAACGGTTTTGATATGAAGCCCCCATTCACAACCTTGGCTGTCGGTGAGGAGTAAAGTGATAGAAATTGCGGGGGGAATTTGAATTTTCGGAGAACTGCCATTAAGAAAGGCCAATGAAGCCTGTCAAAGGCTTTCTCAGCATCCAGAGATAATTGGACGCTAGGGGTTTTATTCCATTGTATCTCGTAAAGTAGATCTAGGGTTTTCCTTGTGCCGTCAGCCCCCTGCCTGCCTCCCACAAATCCAACCTGGTCTTCCTGTATCAGTGAAGGTATTATATGTGCTAATCTATTGGAGAAGATCTTTGCTATGACTTTTACATCTGTGTTCAGTAGGGAGATGGGGAAGAGATTCTGGCATCTATTAGGGGTTTTCCCTGGCTTGGGGAGAGTGGCAACATGGGCCGTTAACATCTCGTTTGGCAGTTGTCCTGTCTGTATGGCATGATGGTATACCCTTTGTAGGTAGGGGGCTAAGAGTGGTGCAAATTGTTTGTAATAAGCGTTGGTCATGCCGTCTGGGCCTGGTGATCTCCCAGGAGGCAAGGAGCTAATGGTGTCTAATATTTCCTGTGTGGTGACCTGAAGTTGTATAGCATTTTTTTGTGTGTTAGTAAGAGTGGGAAGCTGCATCTTCGCAAGAAATTCTTCAATTTCTGTTGGGGTTGGTTGGTGTAGTGTAGGGTCTGTGCGGAGGTTATATAGGGAGTGATAATAGTCGGCCATGCTGTCGTTGATGTCTTGCGGGTTATGTATTTTTTCGCCCGAGGCAGTAATCAAGTGTGGGATTTTAGAGTTTGACTGCCATTTTTTCCAAAGATAGTGCATTGAGTTGATTGGTGATGGCCTATATTTCCTCAGCGTTAGCAGTGGAGGGGTTTAGGAGGTGAGTCGCAGTGGTATCTCTCAATCTGTGTAGTAGGTCTGTGTGGTGTTTTTCTCGCATTCTCGCATCCGCTTCAGGTAAGATGCACGGCTGATTAGTAGGCCTCTCATAACTGTTTTATGGGCTTGCCATATCGAGGAGATGGAGGCGTCCGAGTTGTCATTCGTCACAAAAACGTTTTGTAGGTTTGTCGCCAGCATCGCTGTAAATGATTGATCGTATAGTAGTGAGTCATTGAGGCGCCATGGCGGCTTACCTCGGTGCTGGTAGGTGGAGTGTAAAGTCATTGTTATTGGGGCATGATCAGACCACACTATATTGCCGATGGAACAGTCCTCTATGTGTGGGAGCAGCGTACCTGAGGCAAGGATGTGGTCTATTCTGGAGTATGTCTTGTGTACGTGTGAGAAGAACGTATATTCTCTTTCTGAGGGGTGTTTTGTTCTCCATACGTCATATAGACTGTTTTCATGGATACGTTTTGTGTGGCCTGAGAGTATGATGTCTTGCCGACATGTTTGGGATGGTTGAGTCCATACGAGTGTCCATAGTGTGGTTATAATCACCACATATGATCCTGGGGTCGTTCACATCTTCAGGTAGTTTATGGAGAACTTTATGTAAGAAGTTACGTTGTTGGTCATTTGGGCTGTAGAGGCATACTATGACATATGGGTGCTCATTGATCCTACAGTGTAGAATTATATATCGACCTTGGTTATCTCTTTTAACCCTGAGTGTTTCCACGGTCAGAGAGTTGTGTAGCAGTATGGATACTCCTCTGAATTAGGATGTGTGGGCAGCGTGAAATTGTATGGGGTATTCTCTGAGGGCGAAGGTTGGGACTCTAGTGGATACAAAGTGCGTTTCTTGTATGCAGACTACGTCCGCTTTAGTTGTTTTATGTCGTTGAGGAGCATATGTCGTTTATGCGGCGCGTTGAGGCCCGTGGTGTTGTGCGAGTATATGAGCATGTTCGTTGGTATGTGTTATGGAGCGTAGGGGAGCCGTCGGAGTTCTGTGCAACTCGGGCTGGCTTGTCTAGGACTTGCTGTGTTGGTAGGTGAGGGCGAGGTGTTGTGGGGAGGTGGGAAGGGGCTAGTATAGGTGAGGATAATATGTACAGGAAAAGACAAATATTTCTAAAGAGCCAGCAGAACATGCACTAGGTGTGTCATTTAGAGAAGTGGTCCCCAACCCAGTACTCATAGACCACCAACCGTCAAGGATTTATGTATTTCCCTATTTTATTCAAATGGAGAAACTGAAAATGGACAAAACCTGGACCACTGATTTAGAGGATAGATTTAGAGGATAGTGGTTCCAAAACCAGTCCTAAGGGTACCACTACCAGTCCAGGATTTAGGGATTATAAATATGTTTCTAAGGTGTTTTTTGTTCTTTCTTCTAAAACACCTTAGAAACAAGTAGGTAATCTCTAAATCCCGAACTAGCAGGGGTGCCTTGCGGACTAGTTTAAGAATCACTGGGATAGGACAGAATGTATTGTTGCACAAGTCTGGGGAGGATAGTTCATCTTGGAAACCTCTTGGAGGCATAATCAGTGGCTTATTAACGTATTTTAAAATATTCTTATGAAAAAGGTTTAGTCTAAAGTTCATTGGCAAAACACTTTGAAAAATCACATTGGGTTTAATGGCATCACATTAACAAAATGCTCAGAGAATTTATTGATGGGGACATCATTGTTTGCTTTAGTAAAGAGATAAACACAACCAGTAGGAAAAATAAATGGTTTCATTTTCCAATTCATCACAATCTCAGAGACACTTTGGACGCCCGAGTGGCTTTTAATGTGTAGCTCGCGCTGAGTGAATGTTTATGATCAATGACAAGTTCTGTTCCTTTAGAAGCGGGAGTTTAAGACGGGGAAAAAAAATAATATTTTCACTGGAAAGAAGTGTTTCCATTAATTATCTTGTGTCCTTGAAGGCAGGTTTTAACATTGGAAACAACAGCGTTTCAGAAAGTCAAAAGGCAATTACAAATCCTCTGACTGCGGCTCATAATCAATAAAATGTAGCATATTATGTACACGTTGAAGTAAGAAATACAATGAGAATTGATGTAAGGGCCAAGGACGCTCATTACATCTAGGGTTAGTCTTTCTCGAGCTGCAGAGTTAACTGGGGGTCATATAAAGAGCCCCATGTGGTTTATTATAAAGTATTTAGTCATCTTAAATTCGTTATAGTATATTTCATTTTTTATTTATTTTTTTAAATAGACTCCGATATGGACTGAAATATACAAAGTGTTTTTAAACCGCGGAGTTCTACTATATTCTCAGATGTGAAAGTAAATGCTAAAGACAGCAAAACCACAATATAATAGCACACCTGCCCATCAACTGTGTTACACCACAGGACTCGAGCAGAATTAGTGAACCTTCTGCTACCAGGTTCTGGCTGACTGATTCTGGGTACATCACCTCCACCAGGCAAAACAGTCCAATTGGCAAAAGAACTAAGGTAGCCGCCACAATCATTTGTACTTGTGTAGTGAATAACTGGTGGTACGTTGTCATCAAATAGGGAGAAGTATGACACCATACCCTCCCTATGAACAGAAAGGCATTTTTATAAGGAAGTTGGGCTTCAGGTTGGTCTGTTGTCCTGAAACACCAATTCCTGACTTGATAAGGGACAACCAGTGCCTGCCTTTGCTAGCTGTCTGACTTTGGACTGCCGAGACCATGACCATGAACTGACCTGTTACTGAGTGTGTATCACATTTTATTCTGTTCTCCTAAGTTTGCTACTGTTTCTGTTGAACGGATAGCTGGGACTGGGAGCCATTACTACGTTCATTGGCTCCTCTAACGTGTATTATACTTCATGTAAAAGGTGTGTCACCAAGTACATTTCAAGAACATTTAATATGGACTTAAAATCACTGCTGCTGCGTCATTGAGATCACCAATGGGATGCTTACACATTTACACCATGGTATCTGTACCTTCAACACACGTGGGAGATTTAGACAGTAATTAAAATGTTTCTTTTAAAATAGATTATACTACAGGGCCGTTGAATGCTTCAATCTGATTGGTTGACGAACGTTCTAAGGTGTGCATTATTTTCAGGGAGACGCACGGCTTAAGTAGTTCCAGACAGGTCTTGACCGCATTACAGTTGTGTAAGAAATTAGTCCTGCATACAAGAGCGTTTTAATGACAAAAACTTGACAAACGTCTTGAAATACATCAGCTGAACAATGTTTCAAGGTGTGGTAACTGTAGTATAAGCGGAATAATTGACTCAAGGCCGTTGAATTATTAGAAAAAAATAATGCACACCCGAGGTGTAACAGCCACTCCGCTTCGCGTTGTGACGGCATTACCACCTCGGGTGCGCATTATTTTTCTAATAATTAAATGGCCTGTCGTCAATTATTCCTTACACACTACTACTAAAATGGTTTCATTGTATTGGGCTGTAGTAGTTATGATGCCTGGAGTGGTCCTTTAATGCCAACATTTATAAAGTGAAAGATTTGTTGTGGTTAATTGTGGGATTTTGGTAGGGGGAATACCTCAACATATATAACAACCAGCAACTGTAACATTTTTGGAGGTTATAGGCTACAATTTGTCCCTAATATAAGAGTACTAGAAGCTGTTAACCCACATAAAGTCCCGTGAATGGTATTCAACAAGACTTTGTTTCTTTGAATTAAAACTGCAACTTCTTGCACCATAAATAAATATGGATATCATAAAAATAGTAGTAAACATTTTTCAAGCCCCACAGACTCGGTACTAATTACTTCAAATTTAGAGTGACAGCCTAATTAGCAGTGATAGTCTTAGCAATTAAAATAGAACTGGTATCCTATTAAGACCCCTATGTTTCCCCTGCTCCCCCAACAGCAATTACGAGTGCAATGATTAAAAGGATGCACATAGTAATTTGCTCTCTAAGGATACAATAGCGAGATAAACAATTTGCTGTATATATCCCCAGAAATTTGATATTTGAAGGAAATTAATGTTTCAACCGAATGGATGATTACAAGTATCCGATTTCACAGTTTACATTTCAACTGTGTTAATCGTAGCACAATAGAAATATTAATTTATAAGGCACAATATGCTTATCGAATAAAAAATGAACAAAAAAAATGGTATATATCAGAATATTCTATCATTTAATACACACACATTTAAATTATGGGAAATCAAATTATGCACGCAACATTTTATAGAGTTTTAAAGTGTATCATAACCTTCGTGACAAGAGTTAGCCAAACCCCAGAATATCATGATAGCCATGTTAAATGAGATCTGGCTTACCATACATGATGCATGCTTGGAAGAAAGCACGAATGCAAATCCAGCGAAATGGTTTATAGAAAGTCATATTCCCGGTAAATGGAACTTGGTAACAAGATTTTGCTTTAACGGTGTAATGTGCTAGATCCCAACAAATATGGAAATATCATAGGTGGTTTCTGGACTCAACTGTAGTTAAAATAATATACACTTCCACATTACCTATATCAATTCAGTACATATTTGGATGGAATTCATTAGCTAAATCTATCAGTTGACATTCTAAACCAATGATTACAGTCGACTTTTGGATAAAATTTATATTGCTAATAGCATTTTCTGTAATAAGGCTTTTGCCAGGGGTTCCCCAGAAATCTACAGTGACGGGAAGTGACTGAAAAGGTATGTCCTTCAATATGTACAATTAAACTTCAGCAGGCAGGAAATTAATTCACCAATCAAAGTGGAGCATATGAATGTTTTATACAGTGCAACATTGCTGCCCAACAGTAATAAAAAAATCCATTTTCGATAAAGCCCCAGTGGTGAAACACGTTAAATGGTTATTTATATTGTGTTATTTATAAAATAAAAGATGTTTGGTTATTTATTTATACCACTATCATTTTTTGCACAATATGACTATTACTATATTTATTTTTTCCTGGCATTTTATACTACATATCCTGAGGTGGGGATTATACCACCAACGCTATTTCCAAAGTGCAGTGTGACCTGCACTTTACTTGTGAGTATATTTTATCTCATTTTATTTACCACCTTAAAATATCATCAGAGAGCACTATCTGCTGTTTTTATCTCCTTCTTCTCCTGAGAGTTGGACAAACCCCCTGGAGGACAAGCACCAATACATGTAAGCGGGGATTATTCCGCTATATGCTTACAAATCCTGAGCTGGCTATAGCTCATCCAAATGTGAGTGTGACATATATATTATTACCACCGTTACATTAATTGTATACACTCCGCAGGATTGGTCCTCTCTTTTTGTGTTTTCCATATCACGAGACGGTGTGAACCACTACAACAAGAGAAGATACCCCCACAGCGGAATTAGTGACTATATTCATTTTATTATTGGAACTTACCCATTTTTTATTCATAATAATTTTTTACGATTTTTTACTATTTTTATATATATTTTTTTAAACTTATTTTCTTCTTTGGCGCAACCTTTCTTTCTTTTTACTGCATATTTCACATATAGAGGGTTAGAGGGTTACCCTCTATAAGGTTGCTGCCTGTTCACTATATTATTAGCGTTAACCTCACCTTTTTTTATCTTAGCTAGGCATCACCCTGCACCACTCATGCAATATTAGTTTAACATGTTTGTTATATGATAATACTCTCAGGAATATCTAGCCTGATATACACTGTCCTTAGCTCGTTTATTCTATAATGAGATAATTACTTAATTAGCAACAATACTCAAAATATAGGAGTGTCTACTCTACCTAGTGCGCTCAACATACAACTGTCGTTTTACTCTGTTCCAATCTCATCTTAAACTCAGACAAGTTGCTTATTCAGCATGTTCTTGTATTTCTAATTTGAAACGTGGAAAAAAGAAATGGTGCCCTCCATGCACATGTATACATTTGTACTGCACATGTTAGAGATGTATATAATCTATACCGTATAATGTTGATGCCTATTACAATTACTATGCTTGCACCAAAATGTAAAAAAAGAATGTTAAAAAAAAAATGTTTACATTACAAAAAAGTAATGTTTATTACATTTTGGACATTGTATTAGTTTTCTATTTTATACATATAAAAGATTCATGTCCATTCCACGACACCAGTAATTCCAAACATGAATCATTATATAGCATTCATTCCTTTTGGAAGGGAAAGCAGCATACACTGATGTACACAAGCCACAAGCCGACCTTCGGAATAAGTTTGTTTCCTGAATAAAAACAAGTATTTCCCTTTGTATTGTTCAGAATAGCAAATATAAACAAACAGAAAAAAAAAATGACGAGGGAATTAAATTTGTTCTCTAGGGAAAAGGCAAAAAGATAAAGATCTATTTAAAGATTACACAAAATACTTCCATAGCCAAGACTTTGAGATACTTTCACCAAAATACTGCACACGTGAAGTTCACAAGGAGTTCAGGAAGTAGAATTAGATATGTTAAAAAAAAATATGTAAAAAGATTAGCATTGTAAATTTGCTGCAATGTAGCAATAATAAAATAAGTAGTAGTGTCTAGGGGAATAATGAGTAAATCATACCTCAAAACTTTGCCGCTGGGAGAATCGGGATGGGAGGCAGGTGTTTCTAGGGAGCATTGTCAATTAAGCAACTTGTGACATCTATGATGAGCGTGTCCACCTAGGAAGCAGGTGGGTTTGCCCACTGAACAAGCATGTGAGTCTGGTGTATATATATATATATATATATATATATATATATATATATATATATATATATATATATATATATATATATATATATATATATATATATATATATATATATATATATATATATATATATATCTTGCTGGCCCACACTCACCGATTCTGGTCCAAATGTTCTGCTGCAATCTCAAACCGTATACTATATTTCTTCACTTTGTCAAAAATACTTAATGTCTTTATTTTTCAAAAAAGACAAATATGGGGGGCCGTAGCTACGATGTAAATGGTGCCGGTCGCAGTCTAGGAAAGCTCAGACGGCGGCGACAATATAAGCGTGAATCCACACAAATCTTATGAGGGAAATACTCACCCAGCATCTGAGAATCTCCAGCGATATGATGGCAAGCAAGACGCCTCGCAAAATGAGGCAAAAACCAGCAACAACCCAGGTTACAGCCCTGACCACGCCGAACAAGAGGCCGCAAGATGGTGACGAGGCGGCACTTTCTCCAGCTTCTAGCTCTAAGCAAAGTGATATGACCTCCATCTCCCCCCGCAATGCTGAAATGGCGGCGGAACCGGGCATTAAAAGTCTATTAGACAACCTCAAGACTACAATGCGGGGCAAGTGAAATAAAAAAAAGATATCCAGGCCATTGACGAACGCACCGCACATCTTGAGGACAAGACTGAAGAAATAATTGTGGCCCACAATACACTGGCGGATGCATACTCAGAACTTAAGATCGATGACAGAGCCCGCAGGAATAACATCAGACTGCGAGGCATTTCGGAAGAAGTCAGAAACCAAGATCTGAGAGCATAAATAACACAGCTCTTCCACAACTTGCTCCCAGAGGCGTCGGACCACGAACTACAGCTGGATAGAGCTCATAGAATGACTAAACCCAAGAGCTTACGGTGCCGAGGAATGCCATAGTGCGGTTGCATTTCTATGGAATTAAAGAACGAATCATGCAGGCAGCCCATGACCCTAACCGCATGAGACAAGCCAATTTGAGGTCGTACAGTTATTTGCTGACTTGTCCCCAGCCACACTAGCAAAGCGCAGAATCTTTGGTCCGATTACACGTGCTCTAAGGGCGGCTAAAATCCTTTACAAATGGGGGTTTCCGACCCGCCTCATTATACATAGGAACGGCATGGACAAAACAGCGTTCACCCCAGAAGATGGACTTAAACTGCTCTCCCAATGGAACATTCAGCTGGCACCGGAGGAGATTACAGCCAGAGAACAGGCGACGTCGCCCCCAAGTCTCGTTGGAGACTGGCAGAGGGTCACCGTGGCAACCTAAAGGCTCCCAAATAACTCACTGTCCTACATGCACAAAGTGACAACTTTGGAATGAGCATTGCTGCGTGAGAAGCTGTACCTGATCCCATTGTGTCTCAAGAGAGGTATTGCAGGGACCAAGTCGGATTAATTTAGCATAAAACATCCCCTACCCTAAAGCGTCCTTAGGCCTAAATGTGTTAAGGGCAGGGTGGGAGAACATGGGTTAATTGTGGAGGGCTGTATAATACAATAACAAAAAAAAACAAAAAAAACCTAACCAATAAGCCCTATAGGACAAGGTGTTTGCACACTGGCACACTGGTCCAAACTATATTTAAAGCAAGTTGCCCCATACTATGTTAAAGCGCCGCCGCTGGCGGGCTCGCCGGGAGTTTAACACTAGTGTTTTTGGTTCTCTAAGACAATGGTCACACCCCACAGGCTCCTTAACGGGCCGATATGGTGTATGGGAACACTATATAGTTAATAGAAAGCCAAAATTGGACGGTCTAGGCTGTCTGGGTTCTCTTGGCTAATGTATATAGTTCAAGTTTTTTTTTATGTGTTATTATCTTTTTTGTTGTGTAACATGTCTTCGGAAATATTGGTACCAACAGCAGAAATGGAGTGACAGATGTATTGTATATAAGACAGCGCAGCATACATGTACCAAAGGTCAGATCATTAACACCCTTCCCCCTGGTTCCCAGGGCATGGTCAAGAGGGGTGGGGACATAACAACGTACAAACCTTACCATAAAGCTTTTCATCCCACTACACAATGGTTTTAAAACTACTTTCTATGAATACTAAGGGACTTAACTCCCCACACAAGCGCAGACTCGCACTATGGGATGCCAAACAAGCCCATGCTCAAGTTATTTTTTTTCCAAGAAACGCACTATGCAAAATCTAGCAGGCCAACCTTCCAGTCCCTAGCATTCCCGACGAGCTTTCACTCCTGCTGCTCAAAGAAAAAAAGGGGAGTTTATATACTAATAAGCAAAGATGTAGCCTTTGAATTTGTTTCCAAACATGTAGATCCCAACGGCAGATATCTTGTTATCCAATGCCATATCAATAACGCCCCATATACCCTAGTGAATTGGTATGGCCCACACTTTGACCAACTGGGATTCCTAGACCGACTCCTACAAAAAATAGAGACCTGGAGACTTGGCGAAATCATAATAGGAGGTGATACCAACTTTATTCTCGACTACCACTTAGACACTTCCACAAACCATGGGGTGGCAAGCTCTACACGGCAACACCGACAACAGATCTCTGCACGAATGAACCAAATTCTTCTAGAGCATGGTTACATAGACCCCTGGAGGGTAACTCACCCCCTAGAGCGTGATTACTCCTTCCACTCAGGGGCACATAACTCATACTCCTGGATAGACCGGTTTTTGATTCATAGATCCTGTATCACTAACGTAGTGGACAGCACAATGGGGCTGATTACATGGTCAGACCATGCCCCGATCACTCTGACACTGGGCGACCAGTACATATGCAAGGGGAAAGGGGCATGGCGCCTAAATGAGCACCTACTGACTGACCCGCAGATCCGTCATAAAATTGCACAGGAGCTAGAACATTACTTTCAAATAAATAGGGTGCAAGAATCAGGCATCGCCTCGGTGTGGTTGGCCCATAAGGCTTACATAAGAGGGGTCCTTATTAAACATGCCAGCAGAGCTAAAGCTCAGAGGCTGAAAAAAATACCTAGACCTCACTAAAAGGCTGATGGAAGCTTCGGCAACAAACAAATCCTCCCCCACTGATCACCAACACCAAACCATTAAAGCTATTAAGTCTGAACTAAGGGAGTTGGAGTTGGCCAAAACCAACTTCCTGCTACGTAGAATGAAGCAGAGATATTTTGCACAAGGTAATAAGGCAGGGGCACTGTTGGCCTCTCAACTAAGGAAAAAAGCAGCAGCAGCCAAGATAGCATACATACACTCGACGCAAGGGAACAAAATTATGAACCCCGATAGCATAGTGCAGGAATTCGCCAACTACTATGGCTCGTTGTATAACCTAGACAAGGATGGCCACACAATTGTCCCCTCTAAGCATCAGATTATGGCCTTTTTGGACAAGGTTTCACTCCCCTGCTTACCAGAGACGGCAGAGTCGGATCTCCTAGCACCCATCACTGACTCAGAGATACTTGAACACATACAAGCCCTACCAGCTGCAAAAAGCCCAGGACCAGACGGGCTGTCAGCTGTCTACTATAAGACAGATCATGATCAACTGATGCCGTACCTAACTATACTCTTTAATGGGGGTCTAGTTAAGGGTAATCTCCCTACTGACATGCTTCGGGCACACATAGTTACCCTGCCCAAACAAAACAACCATCTGTGCCAACTTTAGGCCCATTTCCCTACTAGACATTGATACAAAATTATACGCAAAAATTCTAGCAGACAGGGTGGCCCCATTCCTCACTAAACTAATCCACTATAATCAATCCGGCTTCATTAGGGGCCGACAAGGGTCATATAACTCCAGGCACCTCCTAAACATACTTCACCATCTAGACACCACAGGGATGGAAGGCCTTCTCCTAGCGCTGAACGCGGAGAAGGCCTTCGACAGGCTTAATTGGCTGTATATGAAGGAGGTATTAACGAGATTTGGATTTCCAGACGCATACATAGGTGCCATTATGGCGCTATGCTCCCACCCCACGGCCTGTGTCTCAAATGCGGGATTTATATCTGCCCCGTTTGATATTACCAATGGATCCAGGCAGGGTTGCCCCCTTTCCCCCCTGCTTTTCATCCTCTGCTTGCAGCCATTGGCCCAGCTCATACGGGACGACCCTAACATCAAGGGGGTACAGATAGGCGACCAACAACACAAACTTTCCCTGTTCGCTGATGATATAATACTGACTCTAACAAAACCGGTGAACTCCCTACCTGCGCTCCTCAATCTCTAGGAGCAATTCGGTGACATATCGTACTATAAACTCAATACCAGCAAATCTCAAGCGCTCCCGATTAATATACCACATGAGCAAAAAGGGCACTTTCAGCAGAGTTTCCAGTTTGACTGGAGAGAGGAATATGTAACATAACTGGGATTTAGAGTCACTAAAATGGTAAAATCCCTATTCCAGCACAACCACACTAGAATCTTTAATGTGATAAAACAAGAGCTGGAGTCATGGAAAGGGATAAAACTATCTTGGGCGGGACGCATAAATGTTATTAAGATGATGCCATTGGCTAAGCTACTATATGTGTTCAGAATGATCCCGACTCATGTACCCAAATCATATTGTTACAAAGTGCAAAGAATCTTCTCTGCATTTGTGTGGGCAAATAAGAAAGCCAGGATAGGAGGCGGATGTCTACAGAGACCGTTAGAGAGGGGAGGCATGGGGATCCCACATGTCTGGACATACCACAGGGCGACATTGCTAGCGCAAGCTATCAACTTACATGCCCCTAGGGGTATGCTTAACTGAATAGACCTAGAACAGCAACAAATGCAGGGTGACAGTCTACTGGCGTACATGTGGACCCCCGAGTTCCTGCGTGGTACGTGACCGGCACTGTTCCCCACCACATTAGCATCCATTTCAACCTGGGATGCCTTACTGAAAGTTTGTAAATGCACCAGGAAGTATCACAGGTTGAGCCCCCTGGGGGCATTATCCGCAGTTTCTCCGTGGCTCTCCCTGACATGTTGGGGAACACATGGAATAACTAACATATCCCAACTTATCTCAGGAGGCTCAATAATACCATTTGCCGACCTACAACAGAAATATAGTCTGCCCTCCAACTTCACATTCTTATATCTACAAATGAAAAGTGTCCTTATGGACTATGTAGATTACAGCACAACAGACATGACTAAGGAGCAAACGGGAGTTGCTAATTTAATCGCTACAGGATGGGACAGACCTCTAAAGCCCAAACTTCTCTCACTTTTCTATAAATCACATTTTGACAATCCTGACAAGACTCGCTTCCCATTTGCGGCATCGTGGGAGAGGTCGTCGATGGACCAATGGGTGGACAGACTGAATGCCCTCAAGGGCATGACTACTTGATTTTCCCACTGGGAAGCCCACAGAAAACTAATATATCGCTGGTATTTGACCCCCAATAGACTTAGTCACATGTATACAAATGTGCCAGGTGTCTGTTGGAGGTGTGGAGGAGACAGGGGCACTATGATCCACATTTGGTGGTGGTGCCACAAAATCAGCCCGCTGTGGGAAACTGTGCAAAAGCTGACTCATGAACAGGGACTTGAGATGCCTCTGTCCCATGAGACCTTCCTGTGGCTAGACCTCCCCCAACAATATACATTTTATAATCGTGCGCTGTTGGCCCAGATTGCGCTGGCAGCTAAAGCACTGATAGCCCTAAACTGGAAATCGGGGATATGTCCGACCAAACAAATG
Organism: Pelobates fuscus; assembly: GCF_036172605.1. Taxonomy (NCBI): domain Eukaryota; kingdom Metazoa; phylum Chordata; class Amphibia; order Anura; family Pelobatidae; genus Pelobates; species Pelobates fuscus. Next base: position 26,647,870 of record NC_086319.1, on the reverse strand, counting down.
CTACTGGATAAGATACAACTCAATTATTCCTATGAGCGTATGTCAGTGACTACCCCAACCCAACAACAAAAAATTGCAAATATCTGGGACAGCTGGCAGATCCGATACCCACCTTGAGTGGGCTATAGGGGAGGGAGAGAGGGGGGACAAGGGAGAGGGGGGTGCTGTCTCGGATACTCCCTCGGAGGTACTCCCTCGAAGGTTTTCCCAGTCGAAGCAAAGGCCCTGACCTAACGACATAATGCAGACTAAATGCGACATTACGCTGCCACGATACCATTCACTGATGTAAGAATGTACCTTATTTCCATGTTTTTGTATCATACTTTCTTTTTCATTTTCACCCTTCCCCCTAGTTCAGTTACCCTGGCTGGCTCTTTTCTAATACGGGCAAACTCATACTGTTGGAGACTGAGCACATTAGTGTGCAACAGAGCAAACGACATATTGTTAAAAAGGAAAAATGAATCACCTATCGTATACATACAGAGGCGCTAATCGGAAATACACAGAGTTAGAAGGGTGGCTGTCCAGGCAGGAATAGAACACGGAGAGCGATAACCGATACCCCAGAAATTGACTACATAACGCCGCACAAAAACCCGTCCTGCCATCTGTAAATAACACGGAGGATCCCCTATAAGGGGGCAGGTGGGTTGCGCCACTGAGGTCCACCCCAGGTATGGCCCGGTGGGGGTAAGAAAACGATATTTGACAGAATGGGGGAACACATAAGGGTTGACACAAAGAGGGTGAGAAGCTAGGCCATCGACGGTACTCACTGTTAAACTAACCTCTGTATTTTCGGAGTGTCTCATACCTGTATGTATGCGGTTATATTGTTGTATTGTGATATTGTCATATTGTTTTATGGTTATACTATGATATCAGTTGTATGTCGCACCTTTGATGTATGGTCATATTACTGCAACCCTTATATCTTGACTGGTATATGAGAAAGTCAATAAACTTCAATTATAAAAAAAAAAAAAGACAAATATGAACCACGTGGTCAATATTTCAGTCCTACCACCAGGACGTTTATCAAGACATGAAATTAATTCGGTAAGCACTCTACATAGGAGGAAACAGACTGTAAACATGGGTGAACAGCAAAAGCATGTGTGAATGCTTACCACATATCACCAAATAGATCTCCAATTAAACATAAAGAGCCAAATATAAGAGTCAGAAAAGAAAAACAAATCAAATGTACCATGTGCAAATTTAAGTACCAAGTAATAACACCGATTTCACATTGTTTGGCACATATGCTCCATCAGTTAAGAAAAGTCTGATAAGTGAAACCCAATGACCGAGAAGAGACAGGTTGCGACATCTATAACCATAGCCCTTATAAATAATAACAGTGGTTATCTGACCAACACAATGAAAACATATGTACAGTCAAGAGAAAAAGAAAGTACATCTTATTTGAATTATGGTTTTACATTTTAGAGAAACCATGTGTGAAAAACTACGTACATCAATACTGCTTCCATAGGAATTAAGAGACTAAGTAGCAAACAGGTGGTAATCAAATGACCTTGATTAACTGATCATCAGCAAGTGTGACCACCTCTATGAAAGCCAATGTTTTAGCTTTAGTTTGCTGGTCTGGGACATTCAGGTGTACATTAACACAACATCAAGGAGGAAAGACATCAACAATAATCTTAGAGAAGCAATTGTTGCTGCCCATCAAATTGGAAAAGGTTATAAGCAGGCCCGGACAAGCCATCTGGCATACCAGGCAAATGCCAGGTGGGCCGCAATGGCCATGGGAGATCACAGAATCTTCCCTGTTGGCCCATGCAGAGCTGGCACTATCCGAGCGCATGCCCTGCTGTGTGCCTTCATGGGCTGGTAGGGAGATCAAAGATCTCTCTCACTGGCCCATAGGCACTGACATGCTGCCGCCGGCTAGGGAGGGAGGCAGTTACCAAACCCCTGATAAGCATGCTGGTGGAATGGTGATTATTTGGGGTTGTCTTGCAGCCACAGGACCTGCGAGCCTTGCAGTTATTGAGTCAACCATGAACATCTCTGTATACCAAAGTATTATAAAGTCAAATTTGAGGCAATCTGTTCGACAGCTAAAACTTGCCCAAAATTTGGTCATGCAACAGGACAATGATCTTAAACACACCAGCAAATCTACAACAGAACAGCTGAAAAATAAAATAATCAAGGTGTTACAATGGTCCAGTCAAAGTCAAGATCTCAATCCAATTAAAATGCTGTTCCGGGACCTTACAAGAGCTGTGCATAAACAAATGCCAGCAAAGTTCAATAAACTGAAGTAACATTCTCCACAGCAATGTAAGAGACTAATAAAGTCATACAGAAAATGATTCTTTCCAGTTATTGCTGCTAAAGATGGTTCTACAATCTTATTTAATCATAAGGTGTACTTTTCACACAAGGCTTCTCAATGCTTTATTTTTATTAAATAAACCATGACATGGTGTGATGTGCTGTTGTTCATCTGGAGTTGTATATACCCAATTATAAGACCTTCTAAGGAACAAATGATTATTATTCTGTTCTGATATGTAAAACCATAGAATTCAAAGAGGGTGTACTTTCTTTTCCTATGACTGTATTAACGAATAGGGTAAATTGTCTAAACAGGACAAAGCGATATCCGTACTCTATCAATACCTTCTCACCGGGCACCAAAGCAAGCACAATACCTTCCGCAGACAATGGGAAACACTTCTGGACAAACCACTCACATCCCAAGAATGGGATAAAGTCCTCCTGGGGCTGCACAAAAGCACTATTAGCTCACAAAACCAGAAAACAAACTATAAGCTGATATCGATCTGGTATAGAACCCCCGACATTACTCCACAAGATATTCCAATTGACTTCACCGATATGTTGGAGATGCCTAACAGATGGGGGAACACTGATACACATCTGGTGGGAGTGCCACACAATCGCCCAATATTGGGAAATGACACAACATAACAGAGATCCTGGGAGAGTCGACCGGCTGGTAAGCCGAATTAGCACTGCTACACGTATAACCAATGTCAATCTCCCTATACAAAAAAAATCAATCCTCGCACACCTACTGAATGCGGCTAAGGCACTTATCCCAGTATACTGGAAAAAAACAGAAACACCCTGGAGGGAGGAATGGATACGCAGAGTGGAAGACGTTCAGAGCGCTGATGTGATGCATGCGTTACTCCTGGGCAGAGAGAGCAGACACGCGGAAACCTGGCTGCCGTGGTTTTTATACATCTCTCAGGGCTTATGAGGGGAACCTCAGTGGCACGGGGGCCTCGGCTGGCCCGGCTGGAGCACATGCAGATGGCTTTGCGGAAATGCAGACTTGGGTGCTCCTACACCACCCTCCCCTCTTTCCCCCTCCTACCCTCTTTTCTTCTCTCTCCTAACCCTTCCTTCTGTTACCTTAAGATACGAATACAATTACTTACAGCAAAACACCACTGGACAACCCCTGCACTATACAAGATGCAATGTATGGACAGGGAGACAGTGATTAGTACTAGCAAACCACACCGGGAGCAATGTTGCATCTCGCCACAGGCTAGGACATAACGACTAACACTCACTGAGCCACAAGATCCCAAAATAGCACCCTTTGGTGGGACCACAAAAATGAAACTCACTAATGATGTGACCCTACACCACTAGCCCACAGTAACAGACCCGAGAGGAGGACATAGTACGGAGAATACATACACGACCTTACACGACAACGTCAGACACCATACCACACATACCTCTGTCCTGGAACATGAGGACGGTAAACCCTCAAAGCTAAGCCAAATGGTAACACCTCCCCTACAGCACTGGCACCCATCAGCCCCCATGCTGTAACTCTGTGCCCCAATCCAAGGGACAGGAGGGATGGGTGGGGAGATGGTAAAGTCAGGATAGATAAATGAGATAAATGGGGGGAGGCAATAGACAAAAGACCCCAACCCCAAGGTGATATTCACACCCAAAACCTCCGACAGACAGGGTAAAGGCTCCCCGGAGGTGCCGCACCTAGTCAGAATACAGGCGAAGGCCACGAAGGCCCGTGGCAATGTCTATGTCCAATACCACCACTTTGCTGCTCTACTAATGGTGACATGGACACATGCAAAAAATGATGGGTGTGATAACAGAAATACCAACATCATGCATAATTGTGATAGCAAAATGACACCAGACTGTGATCGTGCAGTATGCTCATCCTGACCATAGGATCTGCGAGTCCACAAAGTTGGTATATTTGTGAATGCACGCTGAACCCTTTAATAAAAGATTCTTTAAAAAAAAAAAAATTCGTCTAAACAAACTTTCAAGCATTACTAGACATCAAATAATTCTGGCACCTACAATATTATACAGAGTATCAATAAAGGACATATGCTATATATCAGTTGAATTAATATAGTAGTAATGAAAGACACTAAGTTATTTTTACAAAGTCCCTTGAGTGCTCTCTATGTCTAGGAGATTACCCTGGAGCATCCAGACCAGAATTAGTGAGTGCGGGGTCAGCAAGGTACATATATGCCAGACCTGCCTTTTTCCCAGGCAGACATGCCCATTATGGGTTTCATCAGTGTCACAAGCTGCTTCACTGACAACAATACTGCCCCCCACAATCCAGATTCCCTAAACGTGAAATTTGAAAGGTATAATTTACTCAATATCACCCTAGACATTACTAGCTATGCTATTATTGCTACATTGTAGCATATTTACATTTTTTAATCTTTTTACATAGCTTTTTTTACATATCCATTTCTGCTTTTGATGTGTACTATAGAAGTATTTTTCTCTTTGCCTTTTCCTTACAAATGTAAGTTGTTTGATTGGTTTTTTTTGTAGTTTTTTTTTAAACAAAGTCTCCTGAGTGCTTTCTATGTGAAGAAATATAAATAAAAAAACAAACACACTGCTCAGCCACATCAAAACCACTGACAGGTGAAGTAAACAACATTGATAATATTGTTATAATGGCATCTTTCAATCAATTCTTGAATTTATTATGTTGGAATCAGAAAAAATGGGCACGCGAAATGACTGAGCAGAATGACTCTGACATGGGTAAAACAGTGATGGCTAGATGACTGGGACAGAGCATCTCTAAAACAACAAGTCTTGTGGGGTGTTCCCTTTGTTCAGTGATTAGTACCTATCAAATAGACATGTGCAATTCGTTTTGGTCCAAATGTAAATACGGACGAATTTCGGGGAATTCGGAAATTCGGGTACTTCCGAATGTCCGAATAGCTGAATTGCCGAAGTCCCGAAATTACCAAAATTCTGAAGTGTCGAAGTTCTGAAGCACAGTATTGCCTAAGTACTAAAATACTTACCCAGTGGAAGAAGAAGAATGTTACACTGTATACAATTTTAAATAAAAAGTATACAAACATAGCCAGGATTCAGCTATAAGCATTTGCAACACTTTCATCAATGGAATGAAAGGAATGAATAAGTAGATAACTCCCTAATACCGTGGGAATTAGGGAGCTATCTACTAAAAGGCTGAAAGACCTTAATTGGTTTTTCAGCCAAATTTACTAATACTAAGTAAAGATTACTTAGTATCAGTGAATTATGCCCCTACTCGCTATACCGCGAGTAGGGGCATGTCTATTTCAATTCACCATTCAGAGTGTTGTTATGAGTCAAATTACACAGCGTGGGAAAATTCCAAAGAATTTCCCACGCTGTGTAAAATGACACAGAGCACTCTGATTGGTGGATTTCAAGCTAACCAATCAGAGTGCTGTGACAGGTAAACGTAGAGACTTACCTGTCAGTCTCTTCATTTACCTGTCAGAGCACTCTGATTGGATGGCTTAAATCCACCAAGCAGAGTGCTCTGAGCCTAATTGCAGGGCGGGGCAAGGCTTTATAAGCCTTCCCCTACCCTACAGAGCCCAGTCTGCGTGGAGCCCTCCATGGGTGAAGATGGATAAAAAAAAATTGTGCTTGATTTTTAAGTGCGTTGGTTATTATGGATTTTTATTTGGCCTGTTTTGGGGCTGAAAAAAGAAGATTTTAGAAGAAAGAAAACATCAAATGGTAAGTTTTAATTTGTATTTATTTATTTTTTTACAGGTACTTAGTTAATGCCCCCCCCCTCATTATTTTTAGGGGGTAGGAAGGGGTAACTTTTTTTGGGGAGGGGGCTGACTGGGGGTTTGGGGACCCCTAGTCAGCTGGGGGGGTTACATTTTTATTTAGGGCCCCCACCTGCCGCCCAGCCACTCAGGGGTGGGGGCCAGGGTGGAGGACATTAGGCTCCCCCCAATTGGTATTTAGGGCCCCCACCCACTGCTCAAGGGGGAGGACATTAGGTTCCCTTATTCTAATTTAGGGTCCCCACCCACCGCTCAGGGGTGGGGACCAGGGGGGAGGACATTAGGGCCTCCACTCACTGCTCAGGGGTGGGTGCCAGAGGGGAGGACATTAAGTCCCCCCCTTATTCTAATTTAGGGCCCCCCACACGCCGCTCAGGTGTGGGGGCCAGGGGGGAGGACAATAGGTCTCCCCCTTTTTTTTACTTTAGGGCCCCTACCCGCCGCTCGGGGCTCATGAAGGGGGACCCCTGGCTGCTTACTGTTTAATAGACATGCCCCTACTTGCGGTATAGCAAGTAGGGGCAACATTTACTAATACCAAGTCATTTTTACTTAGTATTAGTAAATTTGTCTGAAAGACCAATTTAGGTCTTTCAGCCGTTTGATAGATAACTTCCTAATACCATGGGAATTAGGCAGTTATCTACTAAACGGCTGCAAGAGAAGTCCCGAAATTCCAAAATGCCGAAGTTCCGAAATTCCAAAGTCCCAAAGTGCCGAAAATGCGAAGTCCCGAAGTGCCGAAAATGCGAAGTCCCGAAGTGCCGAAAATGCGAAGTCCCGAAGTGCCGAAAATGCGAAGTCCCGAAGTGCCGAAAATGCGAAGTCCCGAAGTGCCGAAAATGCAAAGTCCCGAAGTGCCGAAATTGCGAAGTGCCGAAATTGCGAAGTCCCGAAGTGCCGAAATTGCGAAGTCCCGAAGTGCCGAAGTCCCGAATTTCGGTAATGCTGAACCGAACCGAAAATTTTCCCCATGCACTTGCCTACTATCAAAAGTGGTGCAAGGAAGGATAAACGGTGAACCAACGTCCGGGTCATGGTTGCTCAAGCTAGCAAAGGCTAGCTTGTCTGGTCCAATCACACATAAGAGCTACTGAAGCTCAAATTGCCAAAAAACGTAAAGGGTGGTCATGATAGAACGGTGTCAGAACACACAGTGCACCACAGTTTGCGGTGTATGGGGCTTTACAGCCACAGACCAGTCAGAGTGTCCTTAATGACCCCTGTTCCTCATTGAAAGCACCTTCAAAGGGGACGTGGGCTACAGAACTTTCCTGGGCAGCATGATCTCCAGCTCAAATTAGCTGCACTGTAAGGTATACAGGGATATGATGTAATTCGTATCCCCACCACCTGTATGAAGCAAAGCTGGAGGCTGGGTTGGATGGAGGTGATGGAGCTCTACTATACTACATGTAGTGACCAGCAGGAGAAGAGTGTTGTGCACTCCTCTCCTGGCGGTCACATAAACATTGCACCCCAGGGCCAGTGAGTCCTAAAGCGGCTGCCTTGTGGTAATGCAGGTCTCGACAGTAAAATCTATTCACTTATTCCTATTCTTTACTTATTTGTAATTTGTTTTTTTCAGAAATGTCATAAGAACATGGGCATTAGTAGAAATTATGACCATAACATAATTTTTTTTAAAATACATTAAATATGGTGAGAAGTCAAACGTCCTTACCCACTATGCTTCATGTGTGGAGGTTTATCCATCCTCACAGCCAACTTTATTTTCAGATCTGTATCTTGGCTGTTTTTGGGAACTACCATTTTGTGGAGTTCTGGCAACTTCGAGCTGTTGGGTGTTGGTGTTAAAATCACCTGAGCGTAAAAAAAAAAGCATATATAAAAAAATGTGAACATGTATAATTTCACCACCGACGTATACAATGCAGAATAAAGACAATATGAACGTCAACAATAAGTCATATAATATTCAATTTATTCCATCACCATCTTGGAGAAACACAATTGTTACTGGCCACAATCACAAATAGGCTATTTGTAATGAGTAGATATCCAAATTGTGTTGGAACAAAAAAAGTAGTAAACAATCTGTGAAGAGAATTATATAGCAATGGTGTTTGTGGTGCTTGTTCATAGGGTGGTACCCTCTGTTTTTGATGCAAAGACAAAGCATAAATATTGTATATCCTTCTTTATTATATTGTTCTTCACTGATTCATATTGTCACTTTGTTTAAAGAATAAAACTTTAAAACTTGCTTGAAATATACTTTTAATATATCTATAGCCAACCCAAATATCCACATAATAAACAAAGATTTTATAAAGCTTGAAAGCACAAACATATATTATGGACAATGGAAATACATTGATGCTCCACTCTGAATAAAACACCAGGGGGTGCCAGCATACCATGTAATATACACATTCACAAACTTAAGAAATTCACTGCAAGCTCTTCTAAAAAAAAACAAAAAAAAAAAAAACACCAGGAGGTGCTCAAGTTTAAACAATACACTGTAGAATAATAAAAGTACTTTTGTTACTCCAGTACTTTGTTTAGGGTGTGTGTGTTATGCATTATCCATATGAACTGTCAACTCTTTCCTGAAATACATTCTATTTATTTGTGGCACCAATGGAAAAATAAAAGGTAATCTTTGAATGGCACTTAAAATTAACTCCTGGCGATTAATAGGCCATCAAGGAGTGGGGGGAGGAGGGGATTACTTAAACCTCAAAGAACCATTCTGTTCCACTTTTTATCAAATATACCCAAGCATGGAAAACAGGACTACAGGAGACCCACGGCATTAAAAATAAAATAAAACAATCAATGAGTATTTACTCTCTACTAGGGGTGGGCAAATGGTAGATCCCTATATTTTGCAGAACTACAACTTCCATAATAATTTAACCAATCTAAGGGATGGCAGTGTAACATGGGAGATGTAGTTATACAATATTTAGGGATCTACCATTTGCCCATCCCTGCACTAATGTTTTGAACCAGTGTGCCCAACCCTCTGCAGAAATAACTGAGGAACAAGACCCTGTGTTTAGATTAACCTCTCTTTTTTTTAGTGTGCTTCTCCTTTCCACTCGCCCCACCACTTGTCCGCTTGATCTCATTCCATCACATCTAACAGATCTCTCTCCTCTTGTCTTGTGCTGTCCTTAACGCATATATTTCACTGTTCTCTTTCTTCTCACTTTGTCCACGCTCCCCTTAAACATGCTATTGCTGTACCCGTCCTAAAAAAGCCATCTCTTGACCATTCTTCCCCTTTTAACTACTGTCCCATATCTCTTCTTAAAGCTTCTAAAACAGGCCTTTACCCACCTGGCATGCTTTCACAACTCCAGCCCTGTCCCCGATCAGTTTAAATTTGGATTGAGCTCCCTCCATTCTTCTGCGACTTCTTTGACTAAAGTAACGGACGATCTAATTGCTGCTAAATCCAAAGGCCACTACTTCATACTGATCCCTCTAGACCTTTCTGCTGCCTTAGACACTGTTAACCTTCTTTAAACCCTTGGCCTCTGTGACACTTTCTTCTCATAGTTCTCTCACTCCCAACCTTCATTCAAGGTCTCATTTTCTAATAACACCTCCTCTCTCCATCAAGTCTTGGTTAGAGTACCCAAAGGCTCTGTTCTCAGTCCCTTTTGTTTTTCCTTTATACTGTCTCTCTTGCCATACTTATTAATTCCTCTGAATTCCACTACCACCTGTATGTCAATGACACCAAGATATATCTCTGCTTTCCTGATCTCTCATCCGCTGTCCTAGAACGAGTCACTGGTTGCCTCTCTCCCATCTCTGATTGGATGTCCTCTCACTTCTTAAACCTCAATCTCTCTAAAACTAAGCTTCTTATCTTTCCCTCCTCCTCTTTCACTCTCCCTGCAAGACCTGAAATTTGAATTGTTATAATAAGAATAGTAACTAAATTTAAGGCAGAAATAAAAAGTACCACTCATTTAAAATACAAAATGGTGCACATCTTTCTACATGATGCCTCGGGAATATCCTACATAGGGAAAATAGTTAATTAGTGATGTACAGTGGGTCAAGTTTGCAAAATTAATGAAATCTTAATCTAAGAAAAAATGATTCTAAATAAAATAAAATGGAGAGAGAATATCCATTAAGCAACTAATTACTTGCAATTAAAACATTGTTCCACATTAATTATATGCACAAGGCTCCTTAATACATAATTAAAGGAAGATGCTTAGCACACACATAAAATACAAAAAGGTATAAAACCTACATAGTCTTTGCGAACATCAATACAGTATATCATTATTGTCAGGAAGATCTATCAATTATGGTAATAGAGAAATGTGGAATGAATCGGAGAGGAGAATATACCTTGGAAAACCATAAGACTTGAACATGGTTATTTACTAAACAATAGACTAAAGTATCTGATTCTAAACAAATATTTGCACAGTCTACTAAACACTGAACTGTCAGGAAGGGAATAGGGAATTTCAACTTTGCTGGCCAAAATAGTGTTATCTGGAAAACGTCAAAGAATTGGAAACAAAATTGAAATGTGACTAGTTTAGTGAGTAAAGCTGATGTGAGTGTTCCGTCTAACTCTCTGATCAACAAATGGTAAAAAACAAACAAACCTCAGGTAACAGTTTTGCTTTAAAGGGACTTTCCACTGTCCAAATACAAAACAAATTATTTTAAAGAAAAAAAAAATCAGTTTAGTAGATGTACACGCATTGAAAACGTACATGCATTTGATTATAATTCTTTTTTACTGAGGATATATCCAAAAGCTGCATAACTCTTGTCTGAAGACTTTGCAAGCCCTCCCCTTCTAATCCTGCCCAGACCTTCTGTGGCTGTCCAATCACATACTTCCCAATGTCTGTGCAAGGCAGATGGTCGGAGCAATTGCTGCCTCTTGAGTTTAGCGCCTCTGACCTAAACAAACCAGAAAGTAACAGGACTGGTTGGCTGATTGACAGCCAGGGGGGTGTAACAAGGTTAACTTATAAAAGCACCTATTTCTATTAATTTATGCACTTTTTGAAAAAGGAAAAAAAAAGGGGGTACACTCTTCACACGTAAAGCACCTGCCACAGTTCTTTTCGGTGGCAAGGAGGGATACGAGGTGAATGCCACTAGAGCCCAAATGTATACATTGAGAATTTCATTTAATTGTTTTATGCTTTAAACTTTGTGATGCGTCACTAAAAGTACCCAATTCTGCTTGAAAAATGCGCATTGACTTTGCCAAGTTGATTTTGCTCAGTATTGCAATGTTGGTGAACAGAGGTCTCCCATGCCTCATTACAAGACTCAAAGCAGATGGGCAAGTACTATGGAAACATTGGCTCTAATTGGAATCATTTTCCTGAACGGTAATTCTCAACAGCATCATCCAGCAACATTTGTAGATGTACTCCCTCTACTCCATGCAGAGAGTGTTTATACTCTACAGAGGTACAGTATTCCACTAACTTCCGCTTTTCAGATGAGTAATTTGATAAGTGAATCAATTAAACATACAGCTGTTACACTCATAAGCAGCTACTTTTCAGGATTACACACTGGGTGTCAGTCCATATGACTTTTAAAATCAATGTAGTAGATACTGTAACAGTTACATGACTGCTTTCATTTTGTTAAAAAGGAAATGTACACACACATATATACGAACACTAACTTGTTTATTATGAGAAAATACTGCCACGTCAAGGTTCGGGAGATATCATAGACTTTGAGGCTGAAGGTTAAGTGCGATATGGCTGCCTTCAAAGCAGAGTTATTTCCCACAGCTGACATATCAAGTCACCACAAACATAAGGCTGCCATGACATGCATACTGCAGAAATATAGCTAATGTTTTTGGTTAACTCTACAAATCTCAGGATCTAGTCGTATTGTACAATACAATGTCCCATATTGTATAGCGTGATGCCACACCAGAAGGATTGCTAGGTTCCAGAAAAGAAAATGTGATGTCCCCTGCATGACATATCCTCGCCTTTCTATGCTTTATCTCTACGCTCTACACATGAATAGCATGCTACTGATAATCTCCATGATCTCAATGAAATCACAGACAGAAACAAGCAAAAGATGCACATGCAGGTGTTCAAAGCAATCCTGTCATTCTTCCTCTTCTAAAGAGTGGTCAGTGTCAAAGGCCAAGACTATATAATACATTTTTAGCTATACCAGTAGTAGTCAGTTGTGGTGTGGCTAAACCAACGAATTGTGAGGTCTGAAAAAGAGGGCCCACCTATTGAAAGAGTATAAAAGAGTAAAAGAACTTTCCCACGCTGTGTAAAATGACTCAGAGCATTCTGATTGGTTGGATTCCAAGCCAACCAATCAGAGTGCTGTGACAGGTAAATGTAGAGACATACCTGTCAGTCTCTTCATTTATCTGTCAGAGCACTCTGATTGGTTAGCTTGGAATCAACCAATCAGAGTGCTCCCAGTCAAAATGCAGGGCGTGGTCAAAATGCAGGTCCCCCCACTATTTATTTAGGGTCCCCATCCGCTGCTCATGGGGGGGGCATTGGGTCCCCCCCATTATTTATTTATTTAGCGTCCCCACCTGCCACTCATGGTTGGGGACATTAGGTCCCCCCCCATTATTTATTTATTTAGGGTCCCCACCTGCCGCTCATGGGTGGGGACCTGGGGAGGACATTAGGTCCCCCCCTTTATTTATTTAGGGTTCCCACCGGACGCTCATGGGTGGGGACCTGGGGGGTATTTAATTAGGGTCCTCGCCCTCCCGGTAGTGTTGAAGTAGAGATTGTAGCCATATTAGTCCAGTGATGTAGATTTAAAAAATTGCAAAAATTTGTATCTTGTAATACCTTTTTAATTGGCTTAACAACATTTTTGAATGACAAGCTTTCGGGAGAACCTCCCTTTCTCAAGTCTGAAGCATTTCTGAGCAAGACAACATGTATAACTCTGCAAGAATGTTTTCTATTTTCTATCAAACCTGTGTCTCCACTCATGTCGCTCATGTCACTTTAACCCCTGTATCACAACTCAACTTTTAATTCTCTGTGTCTTCTTGCTCAGAAATGCTTCAGACTTGAAAAAGGGAGGTTCTCTCGAAAAATGGTCATTACAAAATGTTCTTAGTCCAATAAAAAAGGTATTACAAGATATTAAAAAAATTCAGTTTTTTTTACACACACACACATATATATATATATATATATATATATATACACACACACACACACACACATATATATATATATATATACACACACATACACACACATATTTTTTACACACACACACACACACACACACACATACATACATGCACATTACACTTCATACACATACACATATACTACTGATTTGAGGTAGACCTACTAAACTCTGGTGTCTGAATATAAATCTCCCTATTCTAATAAAATTATGCATAGTACTTGATTTAGAATTTTATATCTCAATTAGACAGCATTAATACTACTTTTGTGTAAAGGCGGCACATGATTGTTTAAATAATTATTACATTGATTAAATTAACCAGAACTTTAGCGAATTGAAAGCAGAGGTCAATCTGAAGGGAGAAACGAACAACTGAGACTTCTACACATTAAAGATATTTCACACTCATTAAATGCAACAAGCACGGTTAGTAATAAGATAACTTCTCCCTATAAGGCTGCATGTCTTTGATATTGCTGAAACCCATTCTAATGCACAGTTCTTAAATATATCCACTGCCAAGCACATAACGTAACAGGAACGTAATTACACTATATACATCAAAGAGCAGAGTTTATCTTCATATTAACTGACTTTAAACGATATGACTAAATCCTAAAATTACACAATCTCTTTAACCCCTTAAGGACACATGACATGTGTGACATGTCATGATTTCCTTTTATTTCAGAAGTTTGGTCCTTAAGGGGTTAAGTGCAAGCGGCTCGGGCGGATTATGTTAAAAAAAAATGCATAAAGTAAATTAACCATTTAGGGACCAAGATCTGTTTTTTTAATGGTCACAATCATTTTTTTTTTTTCAAGGATCCTATTCCAAAATAAAAAGGCTTACTCTATTATTGACTGCCAGGCTACATGGATATGAATGTGATCATGGCAAAGCATTACTTTAAGTAATTAAAATTCATAAGAGTTGGGCATATCTTGTGCGCAATGAGTCAGATATTTTATGCTATCACAAAGCATAAAATGTCCCTAAATGTGTTCCAGTGGGGAACAAGTGTTAAAGGAAAACTCCAGTGCCAGGAAAACAATCCGTTTTCCTGGCACGGGAGGTACCCTCTCCCTCCCACCCCCCAATCCCCGGTTACTGAAGGGGTGAAAACCCCTTCAGTCACTTACCTGAGGCAGCGACGATGTCCCTCGTTGCTGTCTCCTCCTCTGTGCCGCTCCCCCTACTGTCTCCGTCGGTCGGTGGGCGAGACTGATCCCGCCCACCGGCCGAGGAGACCTAATGTGCATGCGCGGCAATGCCGCGCATGCGCATTAGCGCTCCTCATAGGAAAGCATTGAAAAAGATTTTCAATGCTTTCCTATGAGGAAATGAGCGACACTTGAGGTCTTCACACAGCGTGAGGATGTCCAGCGACGCTCTAGCACAGATAATCTGTGCTATGAAGGAGGAAGTGACCTCTAGTGGCTGTCTAGTAGACAGCCACTAGAGGTGGAGTTAACCCTGCAAGGTAATTATTGCAGTTTATAAAAAACTGCAATAATTACACTTGCAGGGTTAAGAGTAGTGGGAGTTGGCACCCAGACCACTCCAATGAGCAGAAGTGGTCTGGGTGCCTGGAGTGTCCCTTTAATTTAAAAAAGCAGACAAAGATATTTATAGCTATTTATGTAATCATTCATTTGAACCCCTCTCACGTCACACAGGCCCAACACAAACACACACACACCACCCCTCACAAATACTGGATTCCCTATAGACACAATGCACCCTCCTACAGACACACACAAAACAGCCCTGACAGACACTCTGGATTCCCTTACCAATATGCTAGATCCCCTACATACACACACTGCAACACACAAACACACACCATATTCTACACATTAGCAATACCAACAATTAGCCCTCAAAAGCATGCACAGTACTCTCCTGGCCTTTTTGTCCCCTGGTATCTCACTTGTGGAGACACCAGAGACAAGTCACAAACAAACACAGCACGGCAAATTACACAGAGCCTTTTTGCCATGCAAGAGCTCTTTAGCAAAGCTCTGCGCATGGGCTGCCCTGGAAGAGCATTGAAGTGACTTTGGGGGGATGTGCTTGTCATTGGTGATTACACAACACACACCCTCTCTGGCTCCAACCCCTACCAATGGGCCTCTCTGGTTATTTAAGGCCCGGGACACATTTTTTCCCCAGTTTGGCCGTGCTTCATGAAGAGATATAAGGAAGTTGTGATTAAGCAATTTAAAAGCTGAGTAATACACCACTTATTTTTATCAGTTCAAAGATCCAGTAGACTTGTAAACTTTTTTTTTTTTTTTTTTAAATCTTTATTTTTGTTGTGCTGAAAGTTAACATACAGGCCTGCGATGTCTCAACAGCAGTAGCAAGATCATGGTCAGCATAATAACAGTGTCAGGTTAAGCTTTATGGTAATAACACAATAGCATCTACAGGGCGTGTGAGAGAACTGCCCTTTTGTAAGGAAATAGGAAAGCAAGAGAGGTATGTCAGCCAGGCAGTAAAATAGTAGTTGACATAGCTAGGCAGGCTGACAACAGGATCAACATTAGTAATCGTGCTACTGGGTATGACATTATGGGAAGAGAGCTATTAGACAGAATGCATAAAACATAAAAAAACAAACAGAAGCGCATGCCATGGCAGTAGGAGCCAGAGCATTGCGGGGAGTACAGAGGTAAGTGTTATTCTATTCTATTCTGCATGTGGGCCACATCAGACAGTCCAACTCCCAATCAGGTAAGTTGAACAGGTCACCCCTGCAGATCTCCTCTACAATACACTTAGAGTAAACGATCCCCGAAGACCAACCACACCAGGCTGCTGGAGATATTTTCGGCGATCTGATAGACAGCCAGCGGGACATATGAGTAACCCATCGGAGATGTAGGTGGTGCCTCGGAATCCGTCTGCAGCTTCTCTCCGTGATGATCTGCGTGCACCGCCTGGGAGAGACTGCACACTGTGCCATCGGCCAGCCATCCGAATTCGTGTGGTCGTGGCTGGTCACATGTGAGTATTGTGCAGCATTTGATTTTGTAGTTTAGCCCAGAACTGAGCACACAGCTCATCAAAAGCTCTCAGCAGCGGGTCCACATGAGGATTACACTGTGGGAAGGCTTGAGGAGTAGCGGACCCCTGGCATGGCGACCATTTTGCAAGGTGGGCCTCAGCCCTCTGGCTTGATCTATATTGTGGTGCCACGCTTAGAAGACCACTAGATTCCACCAGTGGAGACCGGGATACCTCCCACCGGTCCAAAGGGGGGAAACAGGACCCTGGAACAGGCTTTCTTCAGGCTCGAGCAGAGGATCGGCCACCTCCCCGCCTCAGGTACGTTAATAGGCCACAGAGATGTTGAGCATGGGCTATGACTGCCAGAACCAGCCAGATACAAGTCCAAATCTCGGCAGGATAGTCCCAAGGAGTATAAGCAAGTTTTGTGCCAAAAGTAGAGAGGACAAGTCAATTATCTGGCCCAGCAGGGCTCGAGTGCTGCAGGAACACGTGGGAACGGCGTTCCTGCACTTTATCCACAGCAGGAACGCCATTCCAGTTAGTGGTCCTGCAGGACTTGTTTTGCCCGTGAGGCAAACAAGGCATTTGTCTTGTTAGCCTCGAGGCAGGCAACCGGTTGAACTCCAGGCAGGCGGCAAAGAAGCACTGATTTGTGAGCTCTCCCTGCTCAGCAACCTCACGCACCACAGAGTGATGCCGGGAGTCGGAATATGACATCATATTCTGGCTCCCGGCATCACTCTGCGGCGCGTGAGGGTGCTGAGCAGGGAGAGCTTACAAATTAGCGCTCCCTTGCCACCCGCCTGGACTTTAACCGACCGCCTGCCTTCCTGCCCGAACAACCCGGCCAGCCACCCCACTGGACCCCAGGTAAAAATATCCACCCATCTTTCCCAAAGGTAGGGAGGCTGGATGGATTTAAATTAAAATAAATAATAATCTGTGAGTGTTGGGGAAAATGTGTGTGTGTTATGTGCGTGTGTCTGGCTGTCAGTGTGTGTGTGTCTGTGTCTGGCTTTCAGTAAGTCTGTAAGTCCACCACGCTTGGCTATCAGGCCCCGCCCCCCTTCTAAACAGTTTTGCTGAAGAACCGGCTTGTTAATTATGTGAAAACAATGAAAAATATGTGGTGTGGATGCAGAAATTTAAAAGACAGAATCAACTTTGTTTGCATTATGTTAGCCAATGTTAATGTTTATACAAACGCATGCTCTGCAGTAAACACTACAGATGTTGTAAATGCCCATAGGACATTCAGAAAAATGGGAAAACAAGCTTAAAAAAAAAAGAAAAAAACCTGTAGTAATTAAAAGAATTAAAGTTCAAATTATTCAATTATTATTAACACAATCCATTACCTCTCCTATTGTTTGCAGTTAGCTTTTGTAAATTGAGAGACAGCATTTAAATAATTATTTAAACGATATTTTAGAATCTTTACGTATACATTTTACGGTCATAAAAAAGTGAAAGAACGAGCCTTACTTTTCCAAGTTCTTTATCCTCAAGGGCCAGAACACCAGTGCTTTCTGTAAACAGCTTTACTTTTACAATGGGGCGAGGATGGGTTGTAGTAAAATCTCCTTGTGTCCCCCATCTTCAAAAAAATATAAAAATAAGAATTATGCACGAAACAAGGCTTGATCACAGCTTCTTCATCTATATTTCATACAATGCGTGATGGCCGCTGACTTCAGAAACAATAATATATCATAAAATGTACGTTTGTTGCTCTATTGTATGAGCTTGAACACACACACCACTCTCTCTTTTTGGCCATCAACTCTTCTCTAACATGGAGGGAACATGCTATTTTATATAGAATATATTTTATATTATATCAAGCAGTTTTTTCTCATGATGCTGTGTACACCAAACATCATCCAATAATTCCTGGTTTGTGCATGCACATTCCTTCACAAATTATACAGCATTTAAGGATTTTCCATTTATTAAATCCCGCTCGATCTATTACCCAATCTAGTACCCCTTACCCCCAAGCTATACCCCAAAGCATACCCCTATCTATAAATCATTGTGCTATCCCCTAATCTTAACCTATTTTATTATTCTCTAACCCCACCACCACATGCTATTCCTTAACTCCAACCCCTTGTGCAATGTCCTAACCCTCTTACGCTATTCTATATCCCCAAACCATGTATGATATTTAATAACCCCAAGCATTCTTCTCCGATGTCCAATCCCAAACCCTCACATTATTGCATAAGCCCAACTAAAAAGATAAGTGATGAAAAATTGTCTCTTAGATATTTACAAAATCAGTAAATGTTGATTGAAGAGATAAACTGGCTGGAAGGTTAAACGAACAAAAGATCAGTGATTTAATTAACGACCACTTTAAAAGTTGGCCTATACACTATAATTATTCAATAACTTCTCCAATCAGAAGAAATTTAAAGGACCACCCCACTGTCCAACTACAAAAAGAATACAAATCACTATTTAGTAGATACACACCCAACAAAAACATACATTATTTTAATTAATCTTTATATTTTAGGGGGTTATCCTTAAAAAAAAAAAAAAAAAGCTATAGATCTCTTGTCTGCAGCCTTTGCAAAGCCCTCCCCTTCTAACCCCGCCCATACTTTCTGTGGCTGTCCAATCAGACTTCCCAATGAAGTCTTTGTAAGCCAGGTGCTCTGGGCAGTTACTGCCTATTGAGCTTAGTTCCACTGAGCTAACAAAACCAGGAAGTAACAGGACCGGTTGTCTAATTGAAAGCCAGTGCCAGTTTCTATTAAAATTTTTGCTTTTTGTAAAATGAAAAAAAAATAAAAAAAATAAAAGAGGACAAACTTTTTATACACAAAGCATTTCAGCAAGCTAAAGTGTATTATGGATTAGGAGTGATCATTTAATAATGCATACTGAGGTCTGGAGGCTTCTGCTTGGTCAGTCTGAAGTTTCTCCCCTCCTTCTACCTCCATCGTACAATAAACAATTCGATTTGGAGCCACAGACTTCAATCCTTGCACTTCCATAATGACAATCTACAAACAAAAAAAAAAGTCCTAATTAGCTACGAAGATGTGTGTTTCTTGAATTACAGTGTGAAAATAAATTGCAACATTATATGGCAAAACACAAAAAAAAGTTTTACCTCAAACTTCATAACCAGTACAGCCCATTTGGGGTCCTCAAATGGCCTGTGACATTTAACAAGCTTATGACTAATGACGCTGACAGATGTAGAGTTACATCTCCAGAAGCAAAGGTGTTAAACTCTGTATGTGCAGCGTTCCATAGCAAAATGTTGCACAGATTCCAGACACCATGACCACTTCAAAACACTGAAGTGGCCATGGTGCTTGAAGTAACCATTTCACATTTAAAGTTCACATTTAGGATACAGTATAATTGTAAAGCTACATTCACATATCTTTCAAATGCTAGAATTAAAGTATGTTATAGAAAAGACAACTGCTTAGTGAGCTACGAGCACGGGGCACTCTAAATACATTATTAAAGATGAAAATGGAAACAAAAGTAGCAACAATTTGGCTACAGGTTGAATGTTTCTCTCCAGTTAACTGATCTAAAGCAGCTGGAGGCCCTTACTTGTTTTTTTACACCTGTGCTATAAAAGTAAGTGTTTGTCTTTATTGACGCTATCCCCAAACAAAGTTATCTCCTATATGTAGGAAGTATCTGTTTTTGAGTCTGAAAAAGAGGATTAAATGTTGGACGCCACACTGCTGTGTTTACCTTTCTCTTGTAACTGTTCACCAACATCTTGGCTCACTGTCAATCACAATGATACATGTTGCCTTTTTGTGCCTTCAAACATTTAGTTTGTCTCATTTACATTGTGTGCCCTGCCTGTGCCAGGACTGTACTGAACTGTGGTGCCACTTCTTCCAAATGTTCATTTTATAAGAAACATTTTATAAGAAACGGTGCATCACATAAAAAAGGTTAACGCAAGTTGTAGTTTTTCATGTTTTAATCAGTTCCTTTTAAAATCCTTTTAACCAATTCCCGGATTGTGAACAATACACTACATGTTGATGTATTAAAGGGACACTGTAGTCACTAACCATTTCATTTCTTTGAATTGGTTATAGTTCATGGAGTTCCCGGGCACTGCCCCTAAGTTCAGTGATAAATCCCTTTAGAGCAGTTTAGTCATAAATAAGGATTCCTAGCCACCCACAGTCTGGCCCCATCTGGAGGTGTGGCTAAGGCAGATCTTTCACACTTCCTTGTAATCATACCTATTCATACTGTCAGCTGGAGCTCTGATAGGCTGAAAACAGTCAGCTGACACATCTTAGCCAATCACAGCGCCACACTGCTGCTAATGTGAATACTTCCTTATTAGCCAAAGCACCACAGAGAGGATGGGTGTTGGGGGCTCACATTTAGCACATTTAAAACATAAAAACATTAAAAACTGTTTACTGCTGAATGAAATTATGGTAACCGTAAACTCCAGACATTATAACTAGTTTAACGAGCTGAAGCAGATACAGTGCCTACAATGTCCCCTTAAGTACACATTACAGACACCAATACATCTCTTAATTAGTACATTATGATGGTGTTTTGAGGACCAGTCTACTATCAAGTTTATAAGAATACAATAACCATTATTAAATTTTATGATACGTACTCACTGGTAAAAGGGAAGGCATCTTGTTTCTAAAATTCCAAAAACTGCTGTATATTTTATGTCAGGATTCACACTACACTTCCAGTTCCTACCATATAGTTTATGTCAAAAATGAACATTTTAAATGTTCAGGAGTCAAATGCAATATGCTGGACCTTGGCCATAACAAAAATTAATACTTCACAGTCCATAAACACTACAGTCTGCTGTTGTGGTATTGGTACTAGATGTGCCTAGACAGCCTCCCAGAGTAATTTGTCAAACTACTTAAGAGCTGTTTAACCATGAAGACATTATATTTTTAGATACCAGCACATACCTCTAATGTGAATGAAAGGACCACATCTGATTTAGACAGCTGAACCTCGCTCTCATCCCCAATGTCCAGGAATGCATTATTCTGGCACCTCTTCAACTTTTGTAACTTAAACTCGGGTCCACCTTTGGATACCGGAAGACTTTCTAGATTGGCCATTAATAAATTGACCGACGACCGGAGTTCTTCAATGAACATACTCTCCATGTCCTTGTTTATGAACTTTGGATATTTTCGTCCCTAATTAAAAGAAAGAAAAGCAATGAGAATTTGGTCTCCATGCATGGCTAAGTGAACCGGAGCCTGATTTACAAAGAACATTCTGAACAAATTAAACTATGATAAATCTTTGCGTATTGTAGCGAAAAGTGTAACTTGTGTTAGAATGTTCGGGTTATTTTTCATTGCTAGATTGATTACAGCAAGCGTCAGTAATTAATGGATCTTGGGTTTCTACATCAAAACATGTTCAATATTAATGATAAACAATTATCCACTGTGAAAAGTGAAGTCATATCAGCGCGCGCCGACGAGAGATAATCTGTCAGGCTGTTCACCTTTGCCATTTGTTCCGCCACTTGCAGTCGTCCATCAAGTTCTCGTCTGATTTGGGCTGCTTGCTCATCAGCATTATCCAGCTAAAATACAGATCATAAACAGCATTAGCATAATGTACGAGTACAACAAGTGCTTATTAATCTGCCACTTAGAGTTACCTCCTCACGTAAAAACTATAAACTCCTTTGTGTAAAACAGTAGATAAAAATGTATTTATTTTTAAAAAGGTTAAAGGACCACTATAGTGCCAGGAAAACATAGTCGTTTTCCTGGCACTATAGTGCCCTGAGGGTGCCCCCACTCTCAGGGACCCCTCCCGCTGGGCTCTGGGGAGAGTAAAGGGTTAAAACTTACCTTTATTCCAGCGCCGGGCTGGGAGCTCTCCTCCTCCTCTCCGCCTCCGATCCTCCCTTTCGGCTGAATGCGCATGCGCGGCAAGAGCTGCGCGTGCTTTCAGCCGGTCTCATAGGAAAGCATTTACAATCTTTTCCTATGGACGCTTGTGTGCTCTCACTGTGATTTTCACAGTGAGAATCACGCAAGCGCCTCTAGCGGCTGTCAGTGAGACAGCCACTAGAGGATTTGGAGGCTGGATTAACCCATTTATAAACATAGCAGTTTCTCTGACCTGGCACCCAGACCACCTCATTAAGCTGAAGTGGCCTTGGTGCCTAGAGTGTTCCTTTAACAAAGGCAACAAAACCATAGCTCAACTCAATGTTATAAATAGTAGTCCACAAAGTCCTATGGAATGAAATGTTCTCTTTAAAGGGATCATATATATGATTATAGTGATTATTATCACTATTATTAATATGGTGCTTGGAGGCAAGATGTGCAAAGCATGCATTTTCTGTCTGTCCATTTCCAAATGAGAGCCTGTGTCCAGGGCCGCCACCAGAAATTTTGGGGCCCCTAACTCAGCTCAGGGTCTGGGCCCCCTGGGGCCTGCCTCCAAATACCGCCCACTGGGTCCGCCTCCAAATACCACCCACAGGAACACACACACAGACACAAACACACACACTGATACAAAAGGACACAGATACATACTAACAGACACACATACTGAAACAGACATACACGCATACAGGCATACATAGTGATAGACAGACACATACTAACATACATACAGACACACATGCATGAGGACATACAGACATACACAGACACTGACATCCATACACACATACATTCATGATGGCATACAGACACACACAGACATACATTCATAATGGCATACAGACATACATACATACAGACTGACATACATGCATATATACAGACATACTGACAGACATACATGCATACAGACATCCATACACACATACACAGACATACGTTCATAATAATATACAGACATACATTCATACTGACATACAGACATACATATATACATATATAATGACATACATATATACATACATAGACATACATACAGATAGACATACATGCATACAGACATACATTGACATACATGCATGCAGTCAGACAGACAGAGACATACATAGACATACATACACACACACAGACATACACACAGACATGCATGCATCCAGACAGACATACATAGACATACATACATTCATAAATAGACATACATTCATACAGACATGCATACAGACTTACATATACATACACAGACAGACATACATACAGAGACATACAGACATACATAGACATACATGCATGCATACAGACACACATACACATACATGCAGGCAGACACATACACAGACAGACATACAGACATACATACACATACATAGATACATAGACATACACACAGACATACACATACAGACTTACATACATACATACATACATACATACATACATACAGACATACATACATACAGACATGCATACAGACATACACATACATAAAGACAGACATACATACATAGACATACAGACAGACATACAGGTATGCATACAGACAGACATACGTAGACATACAGACAGACATATATATACGTAGACATACAGACAGACATACAAAGACATACAGACAGACATACATACATACTCACAATCTAGTGTACATCCCATGGGGAGGTCGTGTGGAGCGAGTCCTATCCCAGAGTCAAAACTTGTATGCTTATTATGCACAAATCTCCTGTTTCCCCCCCAGGGGGAAAGATTACCATATGTTCCATGGCATGTAATGGGCTTGTGTTTTGACATTTCGTTTGTGTTTAGCTGTAATGTTACTCTTACTCAATTACTGTACCCACATTGTATACTGTTTTTCTCGCCATTAAATGGTCTTTCTAAAGATACCATTATTTTCATTGTATCATATAATTTACTATAAAGAAAATAATAAGAAACATTTTTAAAAAACACACTTTTTCTAACTTTGACCCCCAAAATCTGTTACGCATCTACAACTGCCAAAAAACACCCATGCTAAATAGTTTCTAAATTTTGTCCTGAGTTTAGAAATACCCAATGTTAACATGTTCTTAGCTTTTTTGGAAAGTTTTAGGGCCATAAATACAAGTAGCCCTTTGCTATTTTCAAAATTATTTCGAAATTAACGTTAATTAATTAAGTTACATTGTAACACTGATATCTGTCAGGAATCGCTGAATAACCCTTCACATGTATAAATTTTTCTTTAAAAGGAGACAACCCAAGGTTTAAACTTGGGGTATTTTGACTCTTTTTATGCAAGCAATTGACCACTAATCTATGCCAAATTAAACAAAAAAAAAAATGATTGGTGATTTTTTTGACACACATAGCAATTTAAGGATACATGTTATGAGAACTTTGAGGGTTACTGCCAAAGAACACCCCAATATGTATTTAGCAACATCTCCCGAGTACAGTGATACCAGCTATGTATAGGTGTGTCAGGTTTTCTGGGGGCTTAAATACCTTATTTGGAGGGTGCGCATTCCAGTTTTCCAACTTTGAATTTTCACAGCTGGTAATCATGCACCCATGTCCTATTTGGGACATTTTTGAAGCCGTCCAATGTAATTTACCCGCACCAAACCATATATTTTTGAAAAGTAGACAACCCAGGGTATTCAATATGGGATATGTCCAGTCATTTTTAGTAGCCACTTAGTCACAAGCACTAGCCAAAAATAGCATTTATATTTGTTTGTGTATTAAAAATGCCAAAAACAATTATGAATGCTAACTTTGGCCAGTGTTTGTGACCAAATGGCTACTAAAAAAGACTGAACATACCCCATTTGCAATACCGTGGGTTGCCTTCTTTTGCAAATGGTATGCCTTCGTGGGGGTAATTCTCCTGGTGTACCAAACGCTCTCAAAGGCAATATAACCAATCTGGCAAATTTCAATGAAGAAAATACACTTAGTATGACGTGATATATATATATATATATATATATATATATATATATATATATATATATATATATATATATATATATATATATATATATATATATATATATTTACCATTTATTAACTATGTATTTTTGTATTTATTTTTTTTTTACTTTTTTCACCAGCAGGGGGACTGCCTGTCAGTTCAGGCAGTCCCACTGCTGGCAGCACTGAGTGGTCACATGGCCCCTGGGGGTCCTAATTTGCAGAGGGGGGACTGCCTGGGCTGTCAGACAGTGGAGCAGAAGACCGATCGCCGGCTGGGGAATGGCAGCAATTGGGTAAGTACATGGGAGAGGGAGGGAAGGGATTAAGATTTTTTTAATTTATTTTTAAAATGTATTTACTTCTTCACTGCGTGCCTCGACCTCGAGGCACTCAGCACAGGCAGAGCATTGGAAGCCAAAATCATCTGATTAAAGTCGCCTGGATGCATTGTCCCTTAACCCTAGAGTGGTAATTATTGCAATTTCTGAGAATTTCTACCAGACAGTCACCTGGGACTTCCGGGTGGTTAGGCAACCAAAAGTCGTCTAAATGATGGTGGACGTCCTAGCGCTGTGCATGAGGACATCCAGCATCAATCAAATCCCCATAGGAAAGCATTGAAACAATACTTTCCTATAGGGAATCCTAATGCGAGCACGGCAACACAAGGGACCATTTTCCCCTCATGCCCCTCTCTCCCATGGCACTCGATTCAGGTAAGTGACTGAAGGGGTTCTAAGTAGACATGTGCAATTCGTTTCGGTCCCAATATGTATTCGGATGAATTTCAGACAATTCGGACATTCGGGTACTTCCGAAGTGTGGAAGTGTGGAAGTTCCGAAATGCCGAAGTGCCGAAGTTGCCGAAGTTCCGAAGCACAGTATTGCCTAAGTACTAATAAACTTACCCAGTGAAAGAAGAAGAATGTTACATTGTAAATAATTGTAAATAAAAAGTATACAAACATAGCCAGGATTCAGCTGTAAGCATTTGCAACACTTACAACAATCAAGTAACACACATTCATATAAAATGTAAGTTACTTGGCCAGTCAATGTAATGACAGGAATGAATAAGTAGATAACTCCCTAATTCCCATGGTATTAGGTAGCTATCTACTAAAAGGCTGAAAGACCTAAATTGGCATTATTTTCCTGGCATTATAGTA
The DNA here is from genome assembly GCF_036172605.1 of Pelobates fuscus. Classification (NCBI taxonomy): domain Eukaryota; kingdom Metazoa; phylum Chordata; class Amphibia; order Anura; family Pelobatidae; genus Pelobates; species Pelobates fuscus. The sequence continues at coordinate 26,621,493 of NC_086319.1, read as the reverse complement.
TCCCTCTAATACGAGACACCAATCTCCGTAACATATTCAAAATAAAACTTGCTCTGTCAAAACATGGATTTTTTTTTTTTTAATTCTTTATTTTTGTTGTGCACGATAGGTTACAAGCAAGCCTGTTATGCCACGACAGCAGTCACAGGTATATCAACGTTAACATCGTCATGACAGGTTTGATCTGCACATTTTTTGTGAGTAGGTATGCGTACTAGTACATGCAATCAACATTAACAGTGTGCAAATTTTGAAAGTTATGCGTATTAGAACGTACATATCACGGAAAAGTTGGTAGAAGAGGGACAAAGGAGGAGAACAAGGTTTGAGCATACAATCTATGTTCAAGATTATACTAGGTAGCTCTCGCTAAGCTGAGGAACGGGTGGTGATACATCTCACTTGTCTGCCCAAATGGGTAAATGGTTTCGCATCATGTTAGCACTCAGACGTGTGTAGCTTGAGCACATAAAGCTTAATATGAGAGCAGTATCAACATTAAGAAGTTACTTCGTTTGTTTTTGTCAGAATATATAGTAGTTAGGCTTTTTCTTTTCATCTGTGGTATTGGTACATTGTGCATTATTCGCTGAAATCTCACACTAAACAAATTGCCCGCTAAACAAATTGCCCGCTTAACAAATTGCCCGCTTAACAAATTGCCCGCTTAACAAATTGCCCGCTAAACAAATTGCCCGCTAAACAAATTGCCCGCTAAACAAATTGCCCGCTAAACAAATTGCCCGCTAAACAAATTGCCCGCTAAACAAATTAACTTTTCTATATAAAGGCTTATAAAAACAATAAGTAATCTGTTGCAACAAGAAAATAAAGTATGGTGGGCATCATTAAGTATCGGCATAGGTCCTAGGTTCAGTATGTATAAAGCTCAGTTAACGGTGTAGTGAAGTTATAGCTAACATGAAATACACTCTATAGCTGTATGACCTATCCGGGCACCATTCTAGTGATTCAAGACATATGCTGTGATTCGAGTCTCTGGGTGATTACCAGCAGTAACAATGTCCCTTCAGGTGCAGACTGTAGAGGCTGGAGCCCAGCACTGCATTCTTTTCAAAACGACTCCTTCAGCCGATGCCCACTGGGTGTGCAGATCTGTCCGGCATGGGGGTGACCTGTCTAAGGGCGGCATGCTCGCCTGGTGAGGTGGTGGAGAGGTTGCTTGCGCGGCAGGACAGATGTCTCCCCAGGGCCCCTTCCTCGGTTGACGGCCCTGCTGCATCATGAACGGTGTCGCAGTAGTTAAGCCTTTCTTTGTGCTGGGCTGCGCTGAGGTGGTCGACCGTTGCTGGGAACGCGGAGCGGTAGGCAGGTCGGGGATGCTGGCGGGTCCTACCCTGATGGGTGATGACGTGAGTGCTGCCGTCCAGGGAACTTGGTGCAGTTTCCCGCCTCACCGATCTCCGTCGAGGGTGCCGTCGTGAGGTTGCTCTGGAGACATGAGGGGGGTTTCCCCGCAGGTAGCGCCGGGTAGCCGGGCGGATCCACGCCGCCGCCTGTTTCACGGCCTTGTTGTAGGACCGTCTCTGAGCTTGGAACTTCATCCAGAGGTAGGAGCAAAGCCGGTCGAAAAACTCCACCGTATGCTTGGGTGGCTGAGTGAGTGTGTGCTTCGGGGACCGGGATGACCCCCGCCGGTCCAGAGGGGGGGGTAGCAGAGCTGTGTCAGGCTTGTGAGCGTGCCCTCCGCCGGGAGATCGGCTGCCTCCCCCAGGCTTCTGGCTCCGCTCTGGCTTAGGCCGCATGGCCGGTTCAGGCGATTTCGTCACGTTTTGGGCCGGGACAGGTATCATCCTGCTCCCCGGTGCTTCCTTAGTCGCTTTCTGGTCACCGTGGGTCGGTCTCGTCTGTAGTTTGGCCAGCATTGGCGTTTATTAGCCCACCGGTGCTGGAGCTCTTAAAAGACTCGACCGGCCATCTTGGCTGTCGAAAAAACATGGATTTTTAAAATCATCTCTCTTATAGATATTCAATGCTCTTGTTTCTACCCCTCAAGTATAGATCCATTCGCTCTTTTACGGAGCACATCTGTTATGTTAAATGTTAAATTATATTATAGCAACTGCATTGTTTGTGGAAATTCCATTTACACCCACACCTACCCCATTGTAATGTCATGGGGAGTAAACATCCTCAGAGCATATAATGCATCTGGAACGTTTGTCTACTCCCCGTACTTTAGCAAAGACCTAAATTCAGCCAAATTTACTAATGATAAGCAAAGATTACTTAGTATTAGTAAATTATGCCCCTACTCGCTATACCGCGAGTAGGGGCATGTCTATTAAACAGTGAGCAGCCTGTGGCTGCTCACTGTAAAAAAAAAAAAAAAAAAAAAGTTCCCCCCCTCCCGAGCCCCTGGCCCCCACCCCGGAGCGGTGGGTGGGGGCCCTAATGTAAAATAATGGGGGGAGGACCTATTGTCCATCCCCCGGGCCCCCACCCCTGAGCAGTGGGTGGTGGCCCTAAATCAGAATAAGGGGGGGACCTAATGTCCTCCCCCCTAGCCCCCACCCCTGAGCGGTGGGTGCGGTTCCTAAATTATAATAAGGAGGGGACCTAATATCCTCCCCCCTGGCCCTCACCCCTGAGCGGTGGGTGGGGGCCCTACAGTAACATAAGGGGGGTCCTAATAACCTCCCCCTGACCCCCAGGGGGCCCTAAATTGAAATAAGAGGGGGGAACCTAGTGTCCTCCCCCTGGCCCCCACCCCTCAGCGGCGGGGGGGGCCCTAAATTGTAATAAGGGAGGGGACCTAAGGTCCTTCCCCCTGGCCCCCACCCCTGAGTGGCAGGTGGGGGCCCTAAAAAAATCCCCCCCAGGTGACTAGGTGAATATAAAACCATAATAACCGACACGATTATAAAAAAAAAAAAAAAAACGAGCGCAAAAAAAAATAAATAATCCTTCTTCACCCGGCGAGGGCTCCGCACAAACTGAGCTCTGCAGGGCGGGGAAGGCTTATAAAGCCTTGCCCCACCCTGCAATTAGGCTCAGAGCACTCTGATTGGTGGGTTTAAACCATCCAATCAGAGTGCTCTGACAGGTAAATGAAGAGACTGACAGGTAAGTCTCTACATTTACCTGTCACAGCACTCTGATTGGTTGGTTTGAAATCCACCAGAAAGCTCTGTGTCATTTTACACAGCATGGGAAAGTTCTTTGGAATTTTCCCACGCTGTGTAATTTGACTCATAACTCTCTGATTGGTGGATTAAGTAACCAATCAGAGAGTTATGAGTCAAATTACACAGCGTGGGAAAATTCCAAAGAACTTTCCCACGCTGTGTAAAATGACACAGAGCACTCTGATTGGTGGATTTCAAACCAACCAACCAGAGTGCTGTGACAGGTAAATGTAGAGACTTACCTGTCAGTCTCTTCATTTACCTGTCAGAGCACTCTGATTGGATGGCTTAAACCCACCAATCACAGTGCTCTGAGCCTAATTGCAGGGCGGGGCAAGGCTTTATAAGGCTTTATAAGCCTTCCCCCACCCTGCAGAGCTCAGTCTGCGCGGAGCCCTCCATAGGTTTAGATGGATTTTTTTTTTTTGCGCTCGTTTTTTTTTTTTTATAATTGCGTCGGTTATTATGTTTTTTTATTTGGCCTTTTTGGGGGCTGAAAAAAGAAGATTTTAGAAGAAAGAAAACATTGAATCGTAAGTTTTTCCTTTTTTTTTTTTACAGGTACTTAGTTAAAGGCCCCCCTCATTAGTTTTTAAGGTGAGGGGGGTAGGTAGGGGGATAATTTTTATTGGGGGGAGGGGGTGACTAGGGGTTTGGGGACCCCTAGTCACCTGGGGGGACATTTATTTCAGAGCCCCCACCCGCAGCTCAGGGGTGGGGGCCAGGGGGGAGGACACTAGGTCCCCCCTTATTACAATTTAGGGCCCCCAACCGCCGCTCAGGGGTGGGGGCCAGGGGGGAGGACACTAGGTCCCCCCTTATTAGTATTTAGGGCCCCCAACCACCGCTCAGGGGTGGGGGCCAGGGGGGAGGACCTTAGGTCCCCCCCCTTATTTTACTGTAGGGCCCCCACCCACCACTCAGGGGTAGGGGCCAGGGGGGCCGGGAGGAGGAAATTAGGTCCCCCTTAGTATTTAGGGCCCCCTCCCACCGCTCAGGGGGAGGACATTAGGACCCCTCTTATTCTGATTTAGGGCCCCCACCGCCGCTCAGGGGTGGGGGCCAGGAGGAGGACAATAGGTTCCCCCCCCATGATTTTACGTTAGGGCCCCCACCCGCCGCTCAGGGGTGGGGGTGCTATTTATTTTTTTTTTAAAACAGTGAGCAGCCATAGGCATGTATGGCGAGTAGGGGCAAAATTTACTAATACTAAGTAATTTTTACTTAGTATTAGTAAATTTGGCTGAAAGACCAGTTTAGGTCTTTCAGCCTTTTGGTAGATAACTCCCTAATGCCATGGGAGTTATCTACCAAGCGGCTGCAAGAGAAGTCCCGAGGTGCCAAAGTCCCGAAATTCTGAAATGCCGAAGTGTCGAAGTACCGAAGTTACCGAATTTCCGAAGTGTCGAAGTGCTGAAGTGCCAAAGTTCCGAAGTTGCCGAAGTTCCGAAGTCTTGAAGTGCCGAATTGCCGAAGGCCCGAATAGCGGAAATCCCAAATTTCGGAATGCTAAACCGAAACCGAAAATTTTCCCCATGCACATACCTAGTTCTAAGAGGGGGGCACAAGGGAAGAAGCACTGTAGGAACCTAAAGTGTCCGGAAAAAGGCTTTGTTTTCCTGGCATTATAGTATCCCTCTAATACGAGACACCAATCTCCGTAACATATTCAAAATAAAACTTGCTCTGTCAAAACATGGATTTTTAAAATCATCTCTCTTATAGATATTCAATGCTCTTGTTTCTACCCCTCAAGTATAGATCCATTCGCTCTTTTACGGAGCACATCTGTTATGTTAAATGTTAAATTATATTATAGCAACTGCATTGTTTGTGGAAATTCCATTTACACCCACACCTACCCCATTGTAATGTAATGGGGAGTAAACATCCTCAGGGCATATAATGCATCTGGAACGTTTGTCTACTCCCCCTACTTTAGCAAAGCCACCTAATGCTTTGTTTGTTTTTGCAGTAAACCATTCTTTATATCCATGTTTATAATTATAGCAAATTCCCTTTTTTTTGTAGATTTCTTTTGTAGATTTTTTTTTTCTCTGCACGCAAATTTCCAGGATCATCATAAAGTGAAACTAGCTGTGCCTTCTGAAGTCTGCCACTTGGCTTATTTAGCTAAATACCATTTATAAGCCACTGACTATTAAACATGATCAATTACAAGCGTTCTGCGCAGTTTTCGCCACCATTTATATACCATTCCCCTCTCACAGGAAATGCTGACATGATCGTGTTGTAAAATGTACCAATCATAAAAACATACAGATGCTCAAATACCGGTCTTTATAATTAATATCTTAAATCATATTTCTGGCTTAAATAAGGACTTAAAGGCCAAATATGTAGCGACTATTCTCGAAAATGTTTTTCATGGACTCCATAAATCCATAGTCAGGATGAATCTTCAGACAATAAAATATATACCCTAGAGCTCTAGCCAGGGCCGGATTGATGGGCCTAATTACAGAATCTTATCGACCAAAAACACTAAAACAGTCATACCTCCCAAGCGTCATGTATCTGATGGAGATGGTGCTGGAGGGAAACTCATAGGATGCAGCTATAAGAAAACACATACTCTATGCTAATTTCTCTCTAATTTATGCTTTCATCTTTCAAGTAAATCCATAACCCCTAACAGTGTTCAGTGAAGCAGGAAGTCAATGGGCGGGGTGAAAGGGTGTGCCACTGGCGCAAATCACGTGACAAGACCTGCCAAAAGGGGTGAACATGCCCAAAAAGGGGGCATGTTTGTCCAAAGAATTGGAAGGTCAGCCTGGCATGAATGGATGTCAGGCTGCCTGCCAATCCTGCAGGCTGTACAACTAAGGACATACTATGCAGGCAGCACCTTGAGCTTGATATAAATGTGTCTAATGATGCGCTCACTCCATTCTTTCTAAGGACTGTCCCCTAGCACTCGCTGGTCCACTTCTCTTCTTACCTTCTTACTAGCAGGCAGAAGTTCCTGGTATATAGTCTGAGGCAGAGAAAATGTGTATGTAGTGAGTGTAGAAGAAAGGGGACATGCCACAGTGTTAGGGAGACCAACGTCTGCATTACCTAAACTAATTTTAATGTCAGCCAGTCCACACAAGTTTTGTTCCCATACATCCCTCTTAAGCTTCCAAACTTAAAGGGACACTATAGTCACCAGAACAACTACAGCTTATTGTATTTGTTCTGGTAAGTAGAATCATTCCATTCAGGCTTTTTGCAGTAAACACGGTCTTTTCAGAGAAAATAACTCCACTGGCTGCTCCTTAGCACCTCTAGCAGCCCTTCCTGGGGCAGTACTGCCTAGTGTGCAGCACTGCCATTCAGTGTCTCCACCCTCTGCATGCAGACACTGAACTTTCCTCATAGAGATGCATTGATTCAATTTATCTTTATGAGGAGATGCTGATTGACCAGGGCTATGTTGGACTTGTGCTGGCTCTGCCCCTGATCTGCCTAGTTGACAGTCTCAGCCAATCCTATGGTGAAGTATTGTAATTTGCTCAGACCGCCACTTCTGAGCCAGCAGCTGCAGATTTGAATACAAGTAATATTTTACTATATTTAGGTAGGCAAGAAGGGGCCAGGGTGGTGGTTTTAACATAATAGGGTCAGAAATACATGATTGTGTTCCTGACCCTATAGTGCTTCTTTAAGCAAGAGTATGTGAAGAGTAGTTAAGGTTGCCACCTTTCTTGGAAAAAGATACCAGCCTTAATCATTTGTTTAATTAATTAGTTATGAATGACATCACATGATGTAAATCACAAGGAGTGACATCAGAGAAAATTCTGTAAAATCACCAACAAACTACTCACAGTTTGATTCTGCTGTATAGATGGATTGCTCCCAGTGTCTCCCTGTCTCCCAGTGTCTCAGTCTGGAAAGTCACCCAGTGTCCCTATGTATCACAGTGTCAGTGTCCCCATGTCGCCCAGTCACCTAATCTCCCAGTGTCTGTGTCCCATTTCTCCCAGTGTCCCAATGTCTCAGTGTGTCCCCATGTCACTAGGATACTGGGGACACAGAGACCCGGGGACACAGAGACCCGGGGACACAGAGACCCGGGGACACAGAGACCCGGGGACACTGGGAGACATGGGGACACTGGGAGACATGGGGACACTGGGAGACATGGGGACACAGACATTTAGGGAAACTGTGAGAAATTGGGACACTGAGACACTAGGGACACAGACACTGGGAGACATGGGGACACTGAAACATTTAGGGTCACTAAGACACTAGGGACACGGAGACATGGTAACACAGACACAGGGGGACACTGGATGGGAGACAGACACTTGGGGACAGTTGTGGACAAACATGTGGCATATAGGGACACTGGGAGACATGGGGACACCAGGCACACTGAGACACTAGGAACACAGACACTGGGAGACATGGAGACACTGAAACATTTGGGGACACTAAGACACTAGGGACACTAGGGAGACCAGGGGACACTGGGAGACTAGGGGACACTGGCTGGGAGACAGACACTTGGGGGGACATGGGAACAGTTGTGGACATAGGCATGGGGACACTGGGACATGTAGACATGGGGGCACTGGGACATATAGACATGTGGACACTGGGACATATAGACATGTGGACACTGGGACATATAGGGACACTAGGGAGACTAGGGGACACTGGGAGACTAGGGGACACTGGCTGGGAGACAGACACTTGGGGAGACATGGGAACAGTTGTGGACATAGACATGGGGACACTGGGACATGTAGACATGTGGACACTGGGAGACATGGGGACACCAGGCACACTGAGACACTAGGAACACAGACACTGGGAGACATGGAGACACTGAAACATTTGGGGACACTAAGGCACTAGGGAGACCAGGGGACACTGGGAGACTAGGGGACACTGGCTGGGAGACAGACACTTGGGAAGACATGGGGACAGTTGTGGACATAGACATGGGGACACTGGGACATATAGGAACACTGGGACACATGGGGACACTAGGCACACTGAGAGACATGGGACACAGACACTGGGAGACTTGGGGACACAGATACTAGGGACACTGGCTGGGGGACATGGGAACATAGTGTCTCTGTGTCCCAGCGTCCCCTAGCGTCCCAGCGTCCCCTAGCGTCCCCTAGCGTCCCAGCGTCCCCTAGCGTCCCAGTGTCCCCTAGCGTCCCAGCGTCCCCTAGCGTCCCCTTGCGTCCCAGCGTCCCCTAGCGTCCCAGCGTCCCCTAGTGTCCCAGCGTCCCCTAGTGTCCCAGCGTCCCCTAGTGTCTCAGTGTCCCCTAGTGTCTCAGTGTCCCCTAGTGTCTCAGTGTCCTAGTGTCTCAGTGTCCCCATGTTTTCCAGTGTCCCCAAGTGTCTCAGTGTTCCCAGGTCTCCTTGTGTCTGTGTCCCCATGTGTCCCCTAGTGTCTTAGTGTCCCCTAGTGTCTCAGTGTCCCCTAGTGTCTCAGTGTCCCCTAGTGTCTCAGTGTCCCCTAGTGTCTCAGTGTCCCCTAGTGTCTCAGTGTCCCCTAGTGTCTCAGTGTCCCCTAGTGTCCCTGCTGCCTTTCCCCCCATCCCTCACTTACCTGAGCTGTAGAGCTGCTGTCTGGACTCTCTGTGCTGTGTAGCTTCTCCCCCACGGATCAGTGAGTAGTAGAGAGAGGCACGGATATTCTGTAACTTCCTATCCCTGCCTCTCTCCACACACAGTGACCCCTACTGGCCGGTGCTGGTATTGCAGAGTAATTTCCATTTATTCTGAGAAAAATACCTGCATTTGTATTGCCGGTATTACTGCAATACCGGCACGGCCAGGCAGCCTCAAATACCGGCTGTGCCAGTAAAATACCAGTCAGGTGGCAAACCTAAGAGTAGTGTGTGTAAAAAAAAAACTTTTTCTTCTTTTTTCTTTTAAATGGGCCTATTCCATGGGCCTGGGCCTGGATCTGCAGCTCCATCAGCCCCTATGTTAATCCGGCCCTGGCTCTAGCACACATTGATCACATGTTATAAACTATCTATTTGTTGAAGCATGCTACAGGTACTGTTAGTACATATTAATACATGTTTATACCAGGGAAACCAGACCTGGATATTATATGGTATGTGATATATACTTCAGAACCAGTTTAATGTAATATATGTCTACTATGTTGTACCATTACCCAAAACCAATGTTTATTGCAGTAATTTAGCTTATGTTATATTACCAACCGTAATTTATCTTATGTTTCTTCCTAAATTATGATATACCATGTCTCCCAAGTGTCCTTATTTAGGAGGAAATCCCTAGGGATAGTCCCTCACTAATCCTAATGTCCCTCTTTTCTAGGAGCTCCATATTATTGGTGTGCCTTAGTGTATAACACAGCTCCACACCAATTATGCTCACACCAATATGTCTTTATATACAATAAATGTGTTTAGAAATCAGACTGGTAAATGAGACACATCCTTTTTTGTTCTAAATTAGATTTTAGTAACAACAATTTTACATAGGAGGGTACATTCTAAATCATTAAATCCTTAAAAAATATACAAAATTATACAAACATAAAAACAGGATGCACACCAGAGCTACTGAAAATATAATCACTACTTTATTCACACAATAGTAGAATAATAAACATGCAATGAACACAAAGAAAAAGACACAATGAAAAGGGAGGAAAATTTATATCAATCTGTCATAATGTTACCATCTATAGACTACCGGGACTGGACACAACCCACTAAACCCTGAACACTTCGGCACACAACAAGATAACTTTCTCAGTTAGATTTTAGTAGATTTTAGATAAATTATTAGAAAGCCACCTAATATTTCTCAGAGTAGCCCCACACCAGACCACACCCCCAATCACAATTAAAGTATCTGTCTTGGTCTGTTTGAAATATTGATATATATTATGATATATAATGGCCGAGATCATTATACAAAGGTATTTCTTGCAGGTTTATTTGTGATGTTGGCAATTCTATGAATATATTCCCTTCTATAGCACCATATTAATCCTTGGGTTGTGGTATTTAATGGGCTTGCTCTGTAGGGCTCTGATCCGCAGAAGAGCTGTACACAAGAGCTCAACCAATCTAGTGAAATATATGGTGCCTCCAATAAAAGTCATGGGATGCATGTTGTTGCATTTACAAAAACAGAGGTGTGTTTTAACAAGGCATGTTTCTTATATTCTGAAAAGCTTCACACTATGACTGCCTTATGGCATTTATCTAAATTAACTGGAAATGTGGTAGTTTGTCAATTTTTGTCTTTAGTGGAACCACAATACACAATTTCTTTGTTTTCTAGCAACATTTTATAAGTTGCCATTGGTAGGTTAATTTTAGGCATGGCTGAAACATTGTACCTGGTGTTGTGCCTCTCTCCTTAAAAAACGAGCCGGGCACACACAAAGGTGCATCCAAAATTTTGGTACCACACGCCTGGCTCAGAGTCTGTTTGTGTAGTCAAGCATATCTCAGTGAGCAGGACTTGCTGCTAAAACTGGCCAATGTGTACAGTGGGCAGATCAATGGCATCCAACATCATCTTCATGGAAATGGATCTCATGTCCCCCCTTACACCCCCTAACCCATCCAGATACAGTCAATGGATGTTTATTCTGCTTCCAAGGTCTCTCCTATAATTACAGTATGAGGCTCCTCTATACTTACAGGTGCATTGTGTGCAGTTCCTCTGGTCTGTATCAGGGAACTGGAACAACCAAATTGGAACAACTGAATTAAGCTAGTGCAACAGAAATTCAGTGGTTTGTGAATTGCCAAACCAGTCAGTTTATATGAATGGAAGTTCCGTAAGTTGTTTGTGGGAATTAGCCAAAACACAGCTAATAGAATTTCCATTCGACTGAAATAACACAATTTGCATTTTCTAAATAAAAAAATGGGTTAAAACACCAGAAAGAAATGAATGCTACTATTTAATTCAGAGTTTGAAAAGGCAAAGAAGTCAAGACAGCAAATATTACTGCTGGTGCTCACTATTACTAAGTTATGTAGAAGTTTATAGAAGAACAACAAAAATCAAATAAATTAAAAAGAAGTCAGATTTTCTCATGTCTATGTGGTTCTAACACAAATTATAGTCTCATGATTCAAGCATAGACTGCACTGTTTTTTTTTTTTTTTTTAAGAATGAGGAAAATGACACCTTCTAGAACAGCAAAGCTATGCTACAAGATAATGTGTATGGACGTGACTGTAGCAAACATGCTAAAAAACCAACACAGGTCATAGAACTACTCCAGGGCACATTCACTTTAGCTTAAAGTTACTACACTTGCTACTTTAGATAAATTGTCACAGACTGCAGGAAACACACCAAAGTGACCAGGAAAATTAGGGTAAAGTTTCAGTGAGAACATTCTTAAAGGAATCCTATAGTGCCAAGAAAACAAACCCGTTTTCCTGGCACTATAGGGTTAAGAGGTCCCCCCCTCCCTCGGGGCTCCCCTCCCATTGTGCTGAAAGGGTTAAAACTTACCTTAACCCAGCGCTGGGCTCCCTGGTAGCCTCTCCTCCCCCACCGCATTCAAACCCGCCCATAGGAAAGCATTACTCCATGCTTTCCTATGGGGATCTAAAATGATGCTGGACTCCGTGAGGACATCCAACATCATTTCAGTGTGATTTACTCAATGAAAATCGCAGAAGCGGCCTCTAATGGCTGTCTCCCTGACAGCCACTAGAGGCCGCTTCTGCGATTCTCAGGGAGTAATTTCTCTGAACAGTTATGTTTTCAGCTGCAGGGTTAAAACTAAGGGGACCTGGCACCCAGACCATGCCACTGAGCTGAAGTAGTCTGAGTGCCTAAAGTGGTCCTTTAACCCCTTAAGGACACATGAAATGTGTGACATGTCATGATTCCCTTTTATTCCAGAAGTTTGGTCCTTAAGGGGTTAAGTAAGATAAGTCTGTATTATTTGTACAGTACAGTATATATTACTGGCTTAAAACACATTTGTTTAGGATGATATATGTTTGCCTAAAATGGGGTACACTAATGCTGCAACAGTCTTACAATGAAAAATCTATTTTTATTACTAACCACCACTAGTTTATGTAAGGTATGTGGTTTTAATATCAACATTGCAAACTATAAAGCTACATAAACAGAATTAAAAACAGAGAGAACGGACACTGAGAACTTCCAACAACTTAAATAGCTTCCTTTGGTGGGTTCCTGTTTAAGTCTCAAGCTAGTTTTAGCTCACTTGTACTATTATAGAGAGGAACCTATATGCTTCGCATATCAGACCAAAATCACCCAAAAGGGCAATCCAAATCTGAAATGCCACCAAGTTCCCTCTGCACAAGACATGTCCTCCAGACAATCGTTATGGCCTCCAATGGGTTTTGTCTCAGAGAGGTGCAACTCATTCCCTTCTAGACACAGTCAACAAAGCTCATCTGAATTACCCTTATACATTAAGGAGACCAAAGGCATTTGCAAATCAAACTAATAGGGAACAAGAAAACAATGAGATCAGACAACAACTCACAGGCTAGTGAGGGATCAGCCATCATGGTCAAGGACCACCAATGCTGAAATTATTGCCTGGTGTTGCTGTACTTCTTGAGAAGAGGGAACTGGCTGGCATATCAGATTTGGACTGCCCTTTTGGTTAATATCAGTCTGATATGCAAGTGGCAAAGGTTCTCTAAATAATGGCACAAGTCAGCTAAAACTAGTGCGAGAAAATGTAGTGATGACTCATCAAAGGGCAGGCTATTTGTTTGAGTTGCTGTCTATTCTCAGTATTCAGTAAATGTTTTGTTTTGGTACATAATAACTCACGAAATGTCTGTAGAACCCCAAGTTAGCATTCATTTCACCTAATATATGCTTAAACATTGTGCAACATTAATGGGTTGGCTTTTTTAGGGTTCTTTAATATATAATATTAGGAATAACAATCTGATCAAGAAAATAGGGAAACAGCAACTACTGCTGTTAACTCAGCCCATCTTTTGATAGAAATCAAGAAACGTGGGAAGGGGGGGGGAGGGGGGGGAAAGCAGAAGAGGTGCAAAAGTAATAGTGTTTTAGAAAACCAAAAAGAAAAAAGATCAGAAAAATAAGTCCATCCAGACCAGTATAAGTAACAATAATTATCCTTTAAATTCAGTGGCGGCTCTAGACTTGGCGAGGCCTTAGGCGAAATTCATACATGAGGCCCCCACTAACACCATTATTGGAAAAAAATTGCAGTTGACTTGTGTGTGTGTATATAAGAAGCTGTAGATATATTGAAAGGAAGCTTGCAGTATAGAGAGAGTACTGGATATAGAGAACTAGTCTTTGTATACATAGTTGCATTGTGCATTTACCTGTGTGTACCTGAGAGTGTGTGTCTGGCAGTGAGTATCTTTGTATATGTATGTATGTTTCCCTGAGCATGTGTATGTTTGTGTACTGGCCTTTGGCATTAAGTTCATGGCGACGCTATGTTTTATGACAGTGTGTACTGTGTAGAATGATTGCCTTTAGGGGGTGACAGGGTGAGTGTAAAAGAGCAGGAGGGTGCCAGAGTGCGCAGAGTGGTGCCCGTGTGTTTAGAGGGAGTGATAGTGTGTATGGAGGTAGGTGACAGTGTGTGTGGAGAGAGGTGACAGTGTGTGTGGAGAGAGGTGACAGAGTGTGTGGGAAAATGACATAGGGGGTGACAGGTGAGGTGGCAGGGTGAGAGGGGGTGACAGGTGAGGTGGCAGGGTGAGAGGGGGTGACAGGTGAGGTGGCAGGGTGAGAGGGGGTGACAGGTGAGGTGGCAGGGTGACAGGTGGGGTGGCAGGGTGAGTGACAGGGTCAGATGTGGGGTGAGAGAGGGTAAGTTGACAGAGTAAGGTGGGTGACATAGTGTGGGGGGTCACAGGGTGGGTGACAGAGTAAGAGGTGGGGTGACAGGTGAGGTGGCAGGGTGAGAGGGGTGACAGGTGGGGTGGCAGGGTAAGTGACAGGGTCAGATATGGGGTGAGAGGGGAGGCAGGGTGAGGGGGTGACAGGTGGGGTGGCAGGGTGAGAGGGGGCGACAGTATTAGGGGGTGACAGGTGGGGTGGCAGGGTGAGATGTGGGGTGAGAGGGGAGGAAGGGTGAGGGGGGTGGCAGGGTGAGAGGGGGTGGCAGGGTGAGAGGGGGTGACATGGTGAGAGGGGGTGACAGTGTGTGGGGAGTGCCAGGGTGGGTGACAGAGTGGGGGTCACAGGGTGGGTGACAGAGTAAGAGGTGGGGTGGCAGGGTGACAGGTGGGGTGGCAGGGTGACAGGTGGGGTGGCAGGGTGAGAGGGGGTGACAGGTGGGGTGGCAGCGTGAGAGGGGGTGACAGGTGAGGTGGCAGGGTGAGAGGGGGTGGCAGGGTGAGTGACAGGGTCAGATGTGGGGTGAGAGGGGAGGCAGGGTGAGGGGGGTGAGAGGGGAGGCAGGGTGGCAGGGTGAGAGGGGGCAACAGTAATAGGGGGTGACTGGTGGGGTGGCAGGGTGACAGGTGGGGTGGCAGGGTGAGTGACAGGGTCAGATGTGGGGTGAGAGGGGAGGAAGGGTGAGGGGGTGGCGGGGTGAGAGGGGAGGAAGGGTGAGGGGGTGGCAGGGTGAGAGGGGGTGACATGGTGAGGGGGGGTGGCAGGGTGAGAGGGGGTGACAGTATGAGGGGGGGTGACAGTGTGGGGGTCACAGGGTGGGTGACAGTGTAAGAGGTGGGGTGACAGGGTTACAGGGTGAGAGGTGGGGTGGCAGGGACTGACAGGTGGGGTGGCAGCATGAGAGGGGGGTGACAGGGTGAAAGGGGGTGGCAGGGTGAGATGGGGGTGACAGGTGGGGTGGCAGGGACTGACAGGTGGGGTGGCAGCATGAGAGGGGGGTGACAGGGTGAAAGGGGGTGGCAGGGTGAGATGGGGGTGACAGGTGGCGTGGCAGGGTGACGGGGTGACAGGTGGGGTAGCAGTGTGAGAGAGGGGTGACAGGGTGAAGTGGCAGGGTAAGGGGGGGTGGCAGGGTGAGGGGGTGACAGGTGGGGTGGCAGGGTGAGAAGTAGGGTGAGGGGGGTGGCAGGGTGAGATGGGGCGACGGGGTGAGGGGGGGTGACAGGGTGAGATGGGGTGAGGGGGGGCGACAGGGTGAGATGGGGTGAGGGGGTGACAGGGTGAGGGGGGTGACAGGGTGAGATGGGGTGAGGGGGTGACAGGGTGAGATGGGGTGAGATGGGGTGACAGGGTGAGATGGGGTGACAGGGTGAGATGGGGTGACAGGGTGAGATGGGGTGACAGGGTGAGATGGGGAGAGGGGGTGACAGGGTGAGATGGGGTGAGGGGGGTGACAGGGTGAGATGGGGTGAGGGGGGTGACAGGGTGAGATGGGGTGAGGGGGTGATGGGGTGAGGGGGTGACAGGGTGAGATGGGGTGAGGGGGTGACAGGGTGAGATGGGGTGAGATGGGGTGACAGGGTGAGATGGGGTGACAGGGTGAGATGGGGTGAGGGGGGTGACAGGGTGAGATGGGGTGAGGGGGGTGACAGGGTGAGATGGGGTGAGGGGGTGATGGGGTGAGGGGGTGACAGGGTGAGATGGGGTGAGGGGGTGACAGGGTGAGATGGGGTGAGGGGGGTGACAGGGTGAGATGGGGTGAGGGGGGTGACAGGGTGAGATGGGGTGAGGGGGGTGACAGGGTGAGGGGGGTGACAGGGTGAGATGGGGTGAGGGGGGTGACAGGGTGAGATGGGGTGAGGGGGGTGACAGGGTGAGATGGGGTGAGGGGGGTGACAGGGTGAGATGGGGTGAGGGGGGTGACAGGGTGAGACGGGGTGAGGGGGGCGACGGGGTGAGGGGGGCGACGGGGTGAGGGGGGCGACGGGGTGAGGGGGGGCGACGGGGTGAGGGGGGGCGACGGGGTGAGGGGGGGCGACGGGGTGAGAGGGGGCGACGGGGTGAGATGGGTTGAGGGGGGTGACAGGGTGAGATGGGGTGGGGTGTGACAGGGTGAGATGGGGTGGGGGTGTGACAGGGTGAG
This sequence comes from Pelobates fuscus, assembly GCF_036172605.1. Lineage (NCBI taxonomy): Eukaryota > Metazoa > Chordata > Amphibia > Anura > Pelobatidae > Pelobates > Pelobates fuscus. The sequence continues at coordinate 26,605,326 of NC_086319.1, read as the reverse complement.
ATGGGGTGAGGGGGGTGACATGTGGGATGACAGGGTGAGGGGGGGGTCAAAATGTACCTTTTTCCCTGGTGGTCCGGTGGGGTCAATCTGTCACTGGTGGTCCAGTGTCCTGGATGGCTCCCTGGTGGTCCAGTGGGCTTTCCGGTCTGCAGCTCCGCCGGATGCAGAGCTGCAGACCACATGGGGAAAGTCTCGTGATCTCCATTCAGAGCGTTGCCGTGGTAACCCGCGGCAACGTTCTGATTGGCTGGAGATCGCGAGACCTCAGTCTGCAGCTCACACCCGGCGGAGCTGCAGACTGAGGCAGGCTCTCTCCCCAGGCGGCCTGACAGGAGGGGCCTCGCACCCGGCGGCACCATGAGCAAGCCGCCGGGCCCCCTCCTGTGTCGGGTCCTCGGTCATAGACCGAGAACCCGACATGTCAGTCTGCCCTCAGGCGATTTAGGCGGCCGCGAGGCCCCTGACTGCGCGAGGCCTTAGGCGGCCGCCTAAATCGCCTAATTAGAGAGCCGCCTCTGTTTAAATTGTACCACATCACCAACGTCACGTTCAGAACATCTTGTCTAGGTGCCTCTAGTACCCTTTCGATGTATTTATACACCGGAGAGAAACAACAGTAAAAGCAGTACTATCGAAGCTCATGGCAGGGGTAAGTCTAAAACGGGGATAGGAAGAAGTGCACTTACCTGACAAGCATTGTATAACAACTGATGTTCGAGTTTCTTAATGCCCAGGATCTGTTGAAACATTTCATAAAGCTGTTCTTTGCTAAGTATTAGTTCGGACACGGCATTCAGTGCCATTCTGTTTGGCTGTTTACGAATGTCCTCCTCTCCTCTGAATATAGCATCGTATTTAGCAATCCAAGAGCTTAAAACCGTTTCCTTACTTAATCCATCGATTTCTGGCAAACTTCTCACTCTCTTCTCGATATTCTTTTTAAAAACCTCCCTAAAGTCATTTGACGAACAGCCTCCACTGGTTACCATCCTGGCGACTCTGTCACTTTTTAGAAACACCTATCCATGGAAGGAAAAAGACAAATAGGTTATTTTTGACATTGTTTTGTGCAGATGGATGATTGTTTCCATTAAACGTCTTACTACACTTAACTTGCATCAGCAAGTGGCATACAGAAAGAAAATAGCTATAATTAACATTAAGACGCATTCAATGAGGGCTTTAACCCCTTAAGAACACATGACATGTGTGACATGTCATGATTCCCTTTTATTCCAGAAGTTTGGTCCTTGAGGGCTTTAACCATGGGGGTGACCCCATTCTTAAAGTTTAGAATCAACTCAGTGACCCATTCCTCACCTGTTATGAAATATATTACACTTACGAGGCAGTGCTGCTACACTAACCAATTCATTGTGGACATTACACTGAGGTGAGACACACACAGACACAAATATACATAATGGGCCCTTATTATGGTGTTCCTTGGTCCACCCAATGTTTCACCTCTGATTCACCCTTCAAAAAAAAAAAAAAAATCAATACAAGATAATTTTTTTTTTAACCAAACTGACCTAGCTTTAACTTTGTTTCGTAGTGTCTAATACATACCCTGTTTTATTACGTTGATAACCTGTTATATTGACTTAATCTCAGATTATTTGGAAAGCTATATTAAATGGACAATACAATCATAATAATAAAAAATAACAAATGTATATATTTTGTTTTCAATTCGTCGTATTCCTTTACTGTTTTAGATTACCGCCTTGTCCTCCTCTCTTCTTAAAGGAGCACTATAGTGCCAGGAAAACAAACTAGTTTTCCTGGCACTATTGGGTCATTAGGTCCCCCTCCCCCTCAGGGCCCCCTCCCGCTGGGCTTAAGGGGTCAAAAGCCTTTCAGCCACTTACCTTAATCCAGCGCCGGGCTCCCTCAGGGTTGGTTACCTCTCTTCCCCCTGCCAACGTCAGCTCCAAATACGCATGCGCGGGCAGAGCCGCGCGCACATTCAAACCGCCCATAGGAAAGCATTACTCAATGTGATTTTCTTATTGAGAATAGCGGAAGCAGCCCCTAGTGGCTGTCAGGGAGACAGCCACTAGAGGCCGGATTAACCCTCAATGTAAACATAGCAATTTCTCTGCTCAGTTATCTGCCATTTAAAAGTTAAATCACTTTGTTTATTAACCCTAGTCACACCTCCCTGCAAGTGACTTGGCCTTCCTAAACACTTCCTGTAAAGGGAGATCTAATGTTTATCCTTCCCTTACTGCAAGTTCTATTTAATTTAGATTTTCTTATGCCCTGCAATAATAATAGCTTGCTAGACCCTGCAAGAGTCTATTGTGTGTGATTAAAGTTCAATTTACACAGCAAGAGATACAATTGTTTAAGGTAAATTACGTCTGATTGAAAGTGAAACCATTTTTTTTTCATGCAGGCTGTGTCAATCAGAGTTAGGGGAGGTGTGAGAAGGGCTGCATACAGTGGCGTACACATGACCCATGGGGCCCCGGTGCGAAAATTGATCCGTGGGCCCCCCCCCACCCCTCGTGCTTACTCTGCGCGGGCCGGGGCAGCAACACATTGCGGCGGGCACCTGGTCGCAGGGGTTGCAGGGCTGCGACCGCGGTATGTACGCCAGTGCATGCAGATGCACACACACTTAAAGGACCACTACAGACACCCAGATCACATCAGCTCAATGAAGTGGTCTAGGTGTCAGGTCCCTCTAGTTTTAACCCTGCAGCTGAAAGCATAGCAGTTTCAGAGAAACTGTTATGTTTCACTGAGGGTTAATCCAGCCTCTAGTGGCTGTCTCACTGACAGCCGCTAGAGGCGCTTCCGCCATTTTAAGACACTGAACGTCCATAGGAAAGCATTAAGGAATGCTTTCCTATGGGCGGTTTTAATGCGTGCGCGGCTCTTGCTGTGCATGCGCATTCGGAGCTGAGAGGCGGAGGGATCCCCAGCGCCATGGGAGTCCGGCGCTGGAGAAAGGTAAGTGCTGAAGACACACACACACACTCTCACGAACAAATGCATACACACTAGCTAACAGACACACACATTTACTGACATAGACACACTCAGCGGCAGACATACATACACACTCACTTACAAAACATACACTCTCACTGACAAACACACTCACTAACAGACATCAAACACACTCACTAACAGACATCAAACACACTCACTAACAGACATCAAACAGACTCACTAACACACACACACTAACACACACACACACACACACACTAACACACACACACACTAACACACACACACACTAACACACACACACACACACACACACACACTCAGACACTCACACTCAGACACTCACACTCAGACACTCACACTCAGACACTCACACTCAGACACTCACACTCAGACACTCACACTCAGACACTCACACTCAGACACTCACACTCAGACACTCACACTCAGACACTCACACTCAGACACTCACACTCAGACACTCACACTCAGACACTCACACTCAGACACTCACACTCAGACACTCACACTCAGTTTCCTGGTGTTCTGGTTTTTCCCCCTCTTTTGTGCTGTTGCTGCTTGATTGATTGGGGGGAGTGTTTATTAATTGCACCTGTGTGGGATTTGTATCCCTATAAAGGCACACCCCTAACTCACTGAGCTTGCTCACATTATTTGGAAGTAGACTCTTTCAAGTAGGAGTTAAAAAACCAGGAGTTGGAACTAACTAGGGGTTTAAACTATCAAGGTAATTTTTTTTTTTTTTATTTATATATATATATAGATTTTTTTTTTTTTTACTTATTTATTTATTTTTTTATCTGTATCTGGGGAAATGAGTGTTAGCAAGATTGTTAGTTTAACTCAATGCACATCTTGTTGCATGTATGGATGCCTGGATGTACCCGTCCATGGTCCATACCTCTGTGATGGTTGTGTGCGAGTGGCTTCTCTGGAAGCTCAGATTGGAGATCTTGAGAAGCAAATCGCAACTTTGAGGGAGATCGACAATCTTGAGAGGAGTCTGCTGCTGACTGAGCAGAGTTTAGTGGGGACAGGTAGTGGAGAGGGAGGAGATATGACAGATGGGGAACAGGCATGTAGCTGGGTGACAGTGGGGCGAGGAAGCAGGGGGGGAGGGAAGAGGAAAGGGCTAGCTAGTCCTGATTTGGTGCAACCGAGCAGATTTGCCCGTTTGAGGGAAGATGTTGGGAGCATCAGCTCAGGAGTAGCTGTATTAGAGGAAGCTGTTACTTCTAACAGCCGAGGTGACAGCCCCTCTAGTACGGGTGGGGATCAAAATGTAAGGAAGGCAAGACAGGTTGTGGTGGTAGGGGACTCTATCATTAGGAGAGCAGATAGGGCAATCTGCCACTCTGATCGGCTCAACCGGACAGTTTGCTGTCTCCCGGGTGCTCGGGTCCGGCATGTTGCTGACAGAGTGGATGGATTATTGGGAGGGGCTGGGGATGACCCAGCGGTCATGGTCCATATTGGTACCAATGACAAAGTAAGAGGAAGATGGAAGGTCCTAAAGAATGATTTCAGGGAATTAGGTAGCAAACTCAAGAAAAGGACCTCCAAGGGAGATATTACCTGTGCCACGTGCTACAGTGGAAAGGCAGCGGGAGATTAGAGAGGTTAATGCGTGGCTGAAGTCTTGGTGCAGGAAGGAGGGTTTTGGGTTTTTAGAGCACTGGGCCGACTTTGCGATTGGGTACAACCTATATAGTAGTGATGGATTGCACCTAAACGGAAGGGGGTCTGCAGTGCTGGGGGATAGGATGGCTAGAAGGTTGGAGGAGATTTTAAACTAGTAGTAGGGGGGGAGGGTAATAGCAATCTACAAAATGGAGATAGGACAGAAAGGAGATGGGCTTTAGAACAGTATAAGGAGGGTGGAGACGGGGGGAGGGGCAAGCTCAGAACAGAGAAGCTATGTAATGTTGGTAATTCACAAAATAAACAAGAGACGCATGATATTAAATGTATGCTTACTAATGCAAGGAGCCTAAATAACAAAATGGGGGAAATAGAGGCATTAGCATACACTAAACAATATGATATAATAGGCATAACTGAAACATGGTGGGATGAGACACATGACTGGGCAGTTAACTTAAATGGGTACACATTATTTAGGAAGGATAGGAAAAACAAGAAGGGTGGTGGGGTATGTTTGTATGTCAACCATGATTTAAAGCCAAATCTTAAGCAAATTGAATGCGATGAGGAAAATGTGGAAGCTTTATGGGTAAATATCTGCTTGGGGGAAAAGAAGGGAAACCAACTATTGGTTGGGATATGTTATAAACCACCTAATGTTAATATTGACGAGGAACAACAGCTGTTTGAGCAAATTGAGAAAGCTGCAAATCTTGGTAACACTAATTATTGGAGATTTTAATTACCCAGACATAAATTGGGACATAGGGACTAGTAGCTCAGCAAAGGGAATTAGGTTTTTAAACTTGTTAAATGACAACTTCATGTCACAACTTGTACAAGCACCAACTAGAATGGACGCTTGTCTGGACCTGGTTTTAACAAACAACGTTGATCTTTTGACCAACATTCAAGTAGGTGAGCACTTGGGAAATAGTGATCACAATATAGTGTCCTTTGAAATAAACTCAAAAAAACAAAAGCACATGGGGTATACTAAAACATCTAATTTTAAAAAGGCCAATTTCAATAAGATAAGGGAAGCTTTACAATATATTGACTGGCATAAACTCTTTAGTGAAAAGAACACTGAGGATAAATGGATCATCTTCCAACAAATATTAGAAAGGTACATTTCTCAGTATGTACCATTGGGAAATAAGTATAAAAGAAACAAATTAAAACCAATGTGGCTTAGTAGAGAAGTAAAACAAGAGATTAAAAATAAGAAAAGGGCATTTAAAGCATTTAAATCAGACAAATCAGATGCATCTTATAAAAGATATAAGAAAGCAAATAATGCGTGCAAAAAGGCAATTAAACTTGCTAAACTTCAAAATGAAAAAATGATAGCTAAAGAGAGCAAAACCAACCCCAAAGCATTTTTTAAGTACATAAATTCCAAAAAACCCAAAAATGAAAGTATAGGTACACTTAAAACTGAAACGGGGGTGTTAGTTAATGAAGACCAAGAAAAGGCAGGAATTCTAAATAACTATTTCTCCTCCGTATATATTAAAGAAGAACCCATGGCAATAGATGTGCAAATGATTGCTACTAAAAACTTGCAGAATAATTGTAATTGGTTAACTCCAGACAATGTGCTGCAGCAACTAAAGAAAGTTAATATAAACAAAGCTCCAGGGCCTGACGGTATCCATCCACGTGTACTTAAGGAACTAAGTGTAGAAATAAGTGAACCTCTGTTTTTAATCTTTCAAGATTCTTTTCTTTCAGGAAGTGTTCCGGAGGATTGGAGGAAGGCAGATGTGGTTCCTATATTCAAAAAGGGTTCAAAATCCTTGCCTGGAAATTATAGACCTGTGAGCTTAACTTCTGTGGCTGGTAAAATATTTGAAAGGTTATTAAGGGATAATATTCAAGAATTCCTTGAGAAGAATATGGTTATCAGCAAAAATCAGCACGGTTTTATGAAGCACAGGTCATGTCAAACTAACTTGATTGCGTTCTACGAAGAAGTAAGTAGAAGTATAGATCAGGGTGTTGCAGTGGATGTGATCTATTTGGATTTTGCCAAGGCATTTGATACAGTTCCACACAAAAGATTAGTGTTCAAACTCAAGGAAATCGGTCTCGATGAAAATGCTTGTTCTTGGGTAGAACATTGGCTTAAAAACAGAATACAAAGAGTTGTCGTTAATGGTAAATTTTCAAGCTGGACAGAGGTGGCAAGTGGTGTCCCTCAGGGGTCTGTTCTGGGACCCCTTCTATTTAACATTTTTATAAATGATCTTGAAGACAGCATTGAAAGTCATGTTTCAGGGGCGTGGCCGGACCGTGCATGGGAGCAGACGTGTAGTCGGTGAGCTCCGTGCCCTCGGCCTATATTCACAGCTATCTAAGCCTGCAAACGAGCTCTAAATGGTGAGAACTAAGCGACACCTGCTTCTGGGGACCCCCAACACCGGTTCCCCGAGGAGCAGTAGAGGTACCCTGGACGACTTTGTTTCCACGCCGTCTGATTCTCGCTCCGCCGGGCCGAGCGCTAAGATGGCGTCGGCCTCCCCCGAGGTGGAAAACGCGGGAGTCCCCTCCGAAGACGGAGACCAGATGGACGCATTAACTATGATTCGGCAAGAACTTACCCGGATCTCGTCCAGCATGCTCACGAAGACGGACTCCACTGCAATGCTGAAAGAATTCCGAGCAGCCATGCGTGAGGAGATAACCGCCATGCGCTCCGAGCTCACAGCAGTGGAGGTACGGGTGGAGGCACTAGAGACGGAAGCTGAGGCCAACCGATCCCAACACAGGTCGGCCGAGATAGCCACCACTAGGCAGGGGAACCTGCTATTAACACTGAGGCGACAGGTAGAGGATTTAGAAAACCGGAGCCGCCGCCAAAACATACGCATCCGCGGCCTACCGGAACCGGACTCAACCCCACTGCCAGAAAAAGTACAGGCCCTATTCAGGCAGATATTAGGCCGCAATTGCCCTGAGACAATCCAATTTGACCGGATTCACAGAGCCCTGGGCCCCCCAAGGCAAGATGGGAAACCCAGAGATGTGCTATGCTGCCTCCACGCCTATAGCCTGAAAGACGCACTAATGGCGGCCACTAGGGGCTCCGATAATATAATGTTCCAGGGAGCAAACGTGGCACTGTTCCAGGACCTCTCTAGCCTGACCTTAGACGCGAGGAGAGCACTACGGCCCATAACGGCCATGCTGCGAGAGAAGAATGTGCCCTACCGCTGGGGCTTCCCTTTCAGCCTGCAGATACGACAGGGCAACACCTGGCTGCACATCTGCTGGCCTGATGATGTGGCCCCCACACTGCGAGCACTGCGACTACCCCACGTGCGCACCCGTAACTGGCTGCTGGAAACGCCGCTGGCCCCCAACCGGAGACGGGTAACGAGCAGCCCACCGCCGGACGCACGGAGAATAAGAGAATCCCCAGCCCGGATGCTCGGCGGCCCGGCAGGATCCGAAGAGTGACACCTTAACGGAGAATAGACACGGCCTACTATTGAGGTACCTGGGGTGGGCATCGTGGTTGACCATAGCGGGCAATAGTCTGAAGGTTGGGAGGTGGGAATAAACCTCGGACGCTGGCCACAGGTGACTCTGCTACCGCTCCCCCCCCCCCGCCCGCCCCGTGCAGAAATGCATTGCAACGAACTTTGGGACGCTCTCAAGGAACTGTACCCGCTCTCTTCCCCCCCCCCCCCCCCCCCCCGTGGATTATCAGGGTAAGCAAACAGATTAAACGTTAGACCCTCCCGGGATTTGGGTGGGGGACGGGTCTTTGGAGGGCATGGGCCTGATTGGACTCGAGAGAACAGACTAAACCTCCGGGCTTGGCTGCCTTCGGGGGGGTGGCTGGGGTTGGGGGGAGGCGGGGGTGTATGATGTGTTCCACTGGGTTCCGCTAAACACGTTGGGCCTCGGTGCCCGGGGAGAGGGGCTTTGAGTATTGGTCAGTTAGATGAGAGTTAGACCCCCTACCATGTTAAAGACCAGCTGAAATCAGATGCATACCTAGACCTTAGTATCAGATATGGTGTTAGTTTTGATTATGCTTGTTTTGCTCATGTTAGAACGGCCGAGGGCCGGACGTTATGTCTTACACATACTAGTTGTCTCACCGCACCTTACACAGAGTGCTCTGACTCTACCTGTACGGATCACGCGTACGACCCCGCGGACAGACTGAGGGTAACGGACGGGAGGACCGCGGGTGACTGAGTTATTTAAGGGGACTGGGGACTCAGACCTGTCGGACACCTCCCACACAGTCAAGTCCAATTAATCCTGATAGCGGGATATCCGCTACTTCCTGACCTACCTCCCGACCCTACGGACTCCCCCTCCCCCCCCCCCCCGACGAGTTTCCCCTACACCCCCGCCCTCCCCACTGACTACCTTCCCCCCTCCCCCCCCCCGGCCCACAGAACCCACCCCCCCCCCTCCCCCTGTCGGCTATGGCGGGGCATTCGGGTGGTGGTTTTGACCCGGCCCCCCTGCGGCTCTGGACCAACAATGTGAGAGGTCTGAACACCCCGGAAAGGAGGTCCCACCTGCTTCGGTCCCTGTGGGCGGCGCGGGCCTCTGTGGCATTCCTCCAGGAGACCCACTTTAAGGGTACTGCCCCCCCCTCCCTGGGGGACTCGAGGTTCCCAACTGGGTATTTCGCAAACCACCAGTCGGCAAAAAGGGCAGGAGTGGCAATCCTTTTCGCCCAACACATTCCGTTCTGTTGCACGGATTCGAAAATCGATCCTAACGGGCGCTACTTATTTCTTAAGGGTACGATTGCCGATAAGAAATACACGTTGGCCTCACTCTACGCCCCGAATACGGGAAATACACGTTGGCCTCACTCTACGCCCCGAATACGGGACAACACCGATTCCTCTCTAAGACCCTCCAACTATTAGAACAGTTCCGAGAGGGCCTGCTCATCGTTGCCGGTGACATTAATGTGCCGTTAGACCCCAGACTCGACACCTCTAGAGGCCGCAGCTCACACTCCGGGCTCTGTATCCGGACGATCGGGAAGGCCTTACGAGACGCGGGACTGGCCGACACCTGGAGAGTACTCCACCCTGACGATAAGGACTTCTCGTTCTACTCACAGGTCCACCTTGGCCATAGCCGCCTGGATTATATCCTGATTTCCCAGGAATACTTACACCTCCTTATGTCTTGCGACATCCAGACGACGATATGGTCGGACCATGCCCCAGTTCTAGCCTCGCTACGCTCTCCCCTGTTTAAACCCAGAAACAGACAATGGAGGTTGAATGAACAGGTGCTCGGGGACCCAGTAGTATGTACGGATACGAGGGAGGTCATTCGGCGCTACTTCTTGGAGAACCCAGCTTCGGATACCTCCCCTCAAGTGAGATGGGAAGCCCACAAATGTGTCCTACGCGGCCACTTTATAAAGACCTGCACGAGACGCAAACGAGAACAAAATCTTGCACTGAAGGACCTACACGAACTCGCAGCGCAACTCGAAAAAACACACAGAGCCGATCCGACGGCGGATAATCTCCGCCCCTTGCTAGAGGCGAGGAGGAACCTCCGTGCCCTTCTGTCACGAAACTTGACGCACACACTCCGCAGGTCCCGGAGATTCTTTTACGAAAACTCGAACAAATGCGGACGCCTGCTGGCCCGCATGCTTCGCAAGAAAAGGAGACGGTCCAGCATTACAGTCCTGCAAAAGACTAATTCACCCCCCGAGCGGAAGCCAGAAGCCATCATGAACGAATTCAGGGAATTCTACTCGAAACTGTACAACCTACCGAAAGGGAACGATGCGGAGACGGTCCAACGGAGACGGGCCGACATCCAGGAATACTTGGAACAACACCTCACCCGGAGGCTTACGCAGACACAAACCGAGGACCTAGACGCCCCAATAACCCTGGAAGAGCTCAAAGGCGCCCTTAAGGCAGCAAAGACGAACAAAGCCCCGGACGGCTTCCCGGTGGCATACCTGCGGACATTTGAGGAACAGCTCCTGCCTGAACTGCTGACGAGCCTTAACTCGGTGCTGGAGGGTGGGAGGTTCCCGGAGGACACCTTGATGGCAACAGTAGCGGTGATCCCGAAAGAGGGTAAGGACCCCACGTCCTGCGCCAGTTATAGACCTATCTCCCTCCTCAACGCGGACCTCAAGCTCTTCACAAAGATTCTGGCCCGCCGCGTGGGGGGAGTGGCACCGGACCTGGTTCACCCGGACCAGACGGGTTTCATTCCGGGACGGGAGGCGAAGGACAATACGACCCGAGCCCTCAACATAATCCATTCCGCTACGTCCTCCTCCCGGGGGGGCCTCCTACTCTCCACTGACGCCGAGAAGGCTTTTGATAGAGTCGACTGGCAGTTCATGATAGAAACCCTCCGGAATATGGGTTTCGGCCCAAACATTCACTCCTGGATAGCGGCCCTGTATACATCCCCGAAGGCCCGCCTGAGGATAAACGGAGCGCTATCCCCTGCATTCTCCATCAACAATGGCACGCGACAAGGGTGCCCCCTGTCCCCCCTCCTGTTTGCCCTCACGCTGGAGCCCTTTCTAGCGGCGGTCAGACGGGATGGGGGCATTACGGGAATTAAAGTGGCTAACATGGAACACAAAGTAGCCGCCTATGCGGATGACCTGCTTTTCTTTATTGGTAACCCGATAATAACGCTCCCCAATCTGCTGCAGGCCTTTCATAAGTATGGAGCGCTCTCCAACCTGCGCCTGAACACAGAGAAATCCGAGGCACTACCCCTGGTGCTCCCCCCCGACCTAACAACCCAACTGAAAGCTAACTTCCCTTTCCGATGGTGCACGCAACGCATTAAATACCTTGGCATCTGGCTGACGAGGGACATGACAAAGCTCTACGCTGAAAACTTCCTCCCCCTCCTGAGGACACTGGCCACGGACATGAAAAGATGGGGAGGGTCCTGCATATCCTGGTTCGGGAGAATAAACGCTGTCAAGATGAACCTCCTGCCGCGCCTCCTGTACCTATTTCAGACGATCCCCATCTATATTCCCAAAACCTTCTTCACCGAGATGTCCACGGCAATCAGTCGCTTCGTGTGGGCTTCAGGAGTAGCTAGACTTAGATACACGCACTTGATCAGGCCAAAGCGCCAGGGAGGGGTGGCACTACCCTCGATTCAAGCCTACTACCAGGCGGCGCATCTCCTCAGGATGATAGACTGGCACGTGCCAGACACGGATAAGCAATGGGTAGGGTTGGAACGAGCAGCCTCCGGGGAACGTCTACCCTGGGCAACCTGGCTGCCGAGGCCCGCGCAGGCAACCGAGATTCGCTCACACCCACTTATTGGAGCTACTCTACAGATCTGGGCGTCTATACGGTACAAACTCGACCTCACCACTAACCCAAGCCCGTTGACCCCAGTGATCCATAATCCGGAGATTGGAGGCGGACTGGCCCCCAGGGACATTGCCGTCTTGACTGACCTGAACACTCCATATCTGGGCGAATGGTGCGCGGGAACTCGCCTAAAACCGCTAGAGACTCTAACCACCTCAGCCCCCCCAACGGGGCTCACCCGGTTTCGTTACCTACAGATCCAGCACTACCACAGCACCCTCCCGGGTAAGCAACTACTACTCAGAAAAAAGACGGGCTTTGAGACCCTCTGTACGGAGGAACGACACTTGCCACGAGGAATTTCCACGCTATACTCTATGATAATACAGGCTGCCAGACTCCCCACTGCGCGATACCAATCTAAATGGGAACAAAGCACGGGCACAGTCCTCTCGGAGGCAGACTGGGAGAAGATACACATCCTCTCTCATCAAGGCACGTCCAGTGCGAAACTACAAGAGACCAACTACAAGCTCATGACGAACTGGTATCGGACCCCCCATAGGCTGTATCAGATGGGGTTGCTACCAGCGGCTACATGCTGGAGGTGCGGGACAGACGAAGGTACGGACCTACACATCTGGTGGTCCTGCCCTCCCATCGAGGCATTCTGGCGACAAGTCCACGAGAAACTCCGGGAGATACTGGATTCGGACATACCATTGCAACCCCTGCCGATGCTACTACACCACTCCGCGATGCCCCTGGGAGCATACAAGAGATCTCTTACGCGACACTTCCTAAACGCAGCCAAGAGCCTAATCCCCACTCGCTGGAAAACCACAATAGCCCCAACCATAGCTAACTGGATGGAGGCGGTAGAAGAAATATACAGTATGGAGAGCCTCACAGCTGACCTCAGGGGGACGGCGGAAAAGTGCGCCAGACTCTGGGCACCCTGGATTGAGTACACGGCCCGGGTGCCGGCGGGTGACCGGGGCCGGGGGACCGAATAGACGGGAGTTTGTGAAGACACGAGTTGTTGGGCTTTCTGTCGGGGTGACGCGGGCGGACCCATCGCCGGATACCTCCCCGCTGTTGCCGACTCTCCCCCCCCCCTCCCCCCCCTAGCCCTCCTCCTCGGCCCTATACTCACCCCGTCCATAAGACAGTCCCTCCGCCTCAAGACCCATAGACTGAGCTTCGGTCACGGACATAATATAACGAGACGAGACGGTGGACTTACACGGCCACTCTCGAGTAATCGGGGTCGAGGTTTCTACTCTTACCATTAGGCATCACATTGACATGGACAAGTTCGGACAGGGGGCATTGAACACTCAGACTCACCTACCCGACCTGACCCTGACCACTCAGACCCACCCACCCGACCTGACCCCCCCCCCCCTAGAGGGGCAGACGAAGACGGGTTACACACAACCCAGCAGCGCAGTTGCGCCCGTTCAATACATCTTACATGAGAGATTCAGAAGGGTTAGAGACCCAGCACTGACAGGCGCGATCAGACAACCTAAGAGAAGAATAAACACTGACTTCAGTCAGAATTTATGTAAACGAAGCGGAGTGAGGAGGCCACTAGGGCTTATAAGACATACCCCGTGTTCTATGCAGGATTCTATTTGTTGACTCTAGTCGAGATGTGTACACATGAAAATACGCAATGTTTTGTAACTGAAAAGTTTATTACCGCTTCTGTACACGAAACTGTTTGACTTCCCTCCCTCTGCTTCCTTTGTAAACCCTTCTTTTATTTTGACGTATTGGATAATAATGGAAAAACCTAATAAATAAAGATTGTCTAAAAAAAAAAGAAAGTCATGTTTCAGTGTTTGCAGATGACACAAAACTTTGTAAAATAATACAATGTGAGCAAGATATTACTTTGCTGCAGAAGGATTTAGATAGACTGGAGGACTGGGCACTCAAATGGCAGATGAAATTTAATGTTGAAAAATGCAAAGTTATGCACTTCGGCGTAAAGAATACACAAGCAACGTATACCCTTAATGGAAGCGAATTAGGGATAACACACGAAAAGGACTTGGGAATTGTTATAGACAACAAACTATGCAACAATGTGCAATGTCAATCAGCAGTGGCCAAGGCCAGTAAGGTATTGTCATGCATGAAAAAGGGCATTCATTCTCGGGACGAGAATATCATTTTGCCTCTCTATAAATCACTGGTAAGACCACATATTGAATATGCTGTGCAATTTTGGGCACCTGTTCTAAAGAGGGATATCATGGCACTAGAAAAAGTGCAGAGGCGGGCTACAAAATTAATAAAAGGAATGGAACATATCAGCTATGAAGAAAGGTTAACAAATTTAAACCTATTTAGTTTAGAAAAACGTCGCCTGAGAGGGGATATGATAACATTATACAAATATATTCGGGGCCAATACAAACCATTGTGTGGAAATCTATTCACAAACCGGACTTTACATAGGACACGAGGCCATGCGTTTAGACTGGAAGAAAGAAGATTTCGTCTAAGGCAAAGGAAAGGGTTTTTTACTGTAAGAACAATCAGGATGTGGAATTCTCTGCCTGAAGAAGTGGTTTTATCAGAGTCCATACAGATGTTCAAACAGCTACTAGATGCATACTTGCAAAGACAGAATATTCAAGGATATAATCTTTCAATGTAGGGTAATAACTGCTTGATTCAAGGATAAATCTGACTGCCATTCTGGGGTCAAGAAGGAATTTTTTGTCCTAGCTTGTTGCAAAATTGTGCTTCAAACTGGGTTTTTTTTTTTTTTTTTTCTTTTGGATCAACAGCAAAAAACAGGTGTGAGGAAGGCTGAACTTGATGGACGCAAGTCTCTTTTCAGCTATGTAACTATGTAACTATGTAACTATGTAACTATGTAACTATGTAACTATGTAACTATGTAACTATGTAACTATGTAACTATGTAACTATGTAACTATGTAACTATGTAACTATGTAACTATGTAACTATGTAACTATGTAACTATGACACTTACACTCAGACACTTACACTCAGACACTTACACTCAGACACTTACACTCAGACACTTACACTCAGACACTTACACTCAGACACTTACACTCAGACACTTACACTCAGACACTTACACTCAGACACTTACACTCAGACACTTACACTCAGACACTTACACTCAGACACTTACACTCAGACACTTACACTCAGACACTTACACTCAGACACTTACACTCAGACACTTACACTCAGACACTTACACTCAGACACTTACACTCAGACACTTACACTCAGACACTTACACTCAGACACTTACACTCAGACACTTACACTCAGACACTTACACTCAGACACTTACACTCAGACACTTACACTCAGACACTTACACTCAGACACTTACACTCAGACACTTACACTCAGACACTTACACTCAGACACTTACACTCAGACACTTACACTCAGACACTTACACTCAGACACTTACACTCAGACACTTACACTCAGACACTTACACTCAGACACTTACACTCAGACACTTACACTCAGACACTTACACTCAGACACTTACACTCAGACACTTACACTCAGACACTTACACTCAGACACTTACACTCAGACACTTACACTCAGACACTTACACTCAGACACTTACACTCAGACACTTACACTCAGACACTTACACTCAGACACTTACACTCAGACACTTACACTCAGACACTTACACTCAGACACTTACACTCAGACACTTACACTCAGACACTTACACTCAGACACTTACACTCAGACACTTACACTCAGACACTTACACTCAGACACTTACACTCAGACACTTACACTCAGACACTTACACTCAGACACTTACACTCAGACACTTACACTCAGACACTTACACTCAGACACTTACACTCAGACACTTACACTCAGACACTTACACTCAGACACTTACACTCAGACACTTACACTCAGACACTTACACTCAGACACTTACACTCAGACACTTACACTCAGACACTTACACTCAGACACTTACACTCAGACACTTACACTCAGACACTTACACTCAGACACTTACACTCAGACACTTACACTCAGACACTTACACTCAGACACTTACACTCAGACACTTACACTCAGACACTTACACTCAGACACTTACACTCAGACACTTACACTCAGACACTTACACTCAGACACTTACACTCAGACACTTACACTCAGACACTTACACTCAGACACTTACACTCAGACACTTACACTCAGACACTTACACTCAGACACTTACACTCAGACACTTACACTCAGACACTTACACTCAGACACTTACACTCAGACACTTACACTCACACACTTACACTCACACACTTACACTCACACACACTTACACATGTTTTTTTTTAAAAAAATTTAATCCCCCCAGCCTCCCTACCTTTTGGAGTGCTGAGGGGAATCCCTGGGGTCCAGTGGTGCTGCTGGGCTCCTAGGCAGGCAGTCAGGCGGGCCGGTGTGCGAGGGAGCACTCTCCCCTGAGTGCTTCCTCTTCAGCTCCCTCGCACGCCGCGTAGGGATGCCGGCGCCGGAAGATGACGTCATCTTCCGGCTCCGGTATCAGTGCGGTGCGCGAGGGAGCTGAAGAGGAAGTACTCAGGGGAGAGTGCTCCCTCGCGCACCGGCCAGCCTGACTGCCCGCCGGGTGTAAGCAGGGCCAGCCTCGGGGGGCCCGGATGTGGCCGGCTCCTGGGCCCCCCAGGAGAAGAGGCTGGCCCAGTGGGTACATACAGGGTCGCAGGGGCGGCCGGGCCCCCTGGTGGGCCGGGCCCGGTCGCAGCCGCGATCCCTGCGACCCTGGTATGTATGCCACTGGCTGCATAAACAGAAACAAAGTGATTTAACTCCTAAATGGCAGTAAATTGAGCAGTGAAACCTGAGAGGCATGATCTGTACACCAAAACTGCTTCATTAAGCTAAAGTTTTTTAGGTGACTATAGTGTTCCTTTAAATAAAAAGAACTTTCAAAAAGCCATTTAACATAGCTTTACTTCAATACTTGGATAGACTCCTTGCTGCAGCCTGATCTGTCAACCGATTGCATATAATAGACACTCAATCAACGAATGCACACAGCTTCCGGCATACTGACACTGGACATCAAACAATTCAAATTACTGAAGCTATTTCTGTCAGCTGACTGACAGCCATAATAGGCATTTCTCATCCACTGTAGTGGTTATGGTCCCACCAGCCCTGTAGCCATTCAATGTAAGAAGTCAAACCATTTTAGAACAGTTTGACTTCTTACTATGAGTCTGACAGGCCTTACTCCCTGCCTCCACCACCTCAGAAAGAGAACTGGAGGCTCTATCTCTCTGTGCTAAGTCTGACAATACAGGGCTTAGCTCATTGCATAAGAAGCAGTGCACTTGGTTCTGGTACCTGGCAGACCCCAGGTGAGACGTCAAACCATTCTACAGTTCGACTACTTACAATGGAAGTATGCCAGGGCACCATAACCACTACAGCATTATGTAGTGTTTATGGTGCTTGAAGTGTTCTTGTAAAGGAACACTAATGTTAGGAATACAAACATATATTCCTAATGCCATAGTGTGAGTCTACCCAGAAGGAATTTAAAATGTAGTTTTACTTTCCTTTACTCCTTCGTCACGCCAGTCTCTTTGCAGTCACCCTGCCTCCCTGGCTGAGAACATCAAGATAGAAGCATTGGGAGGATAGTGAGCATGTGCAGCAATTGCCAAGATATGGCAATCAGCATTTTCTCACAATGATACATCGAGTCAATGCATCTTTGCAGGACTGAACCCAGGAAGTCTCTCAGACAGCCACTAGAGGTGGAATTAGGCAGCAGAGTAAACCGTTCCCTTTCTCAGAAAGCACAGCATTTACTCTGCTCAGCGTGCAGGGACGGACTACATGCTCCAGAACCAATAGGTTAAGCTGAATGAATTCTGGCGACCATAGTGTTCCTTTAAGAAATCTAAATGTTTGATTCTTATTCAGTGGCAGAAGTGTATAATATAAGTGTTTGTTCCCTGCACTATATAGGGACATTTAGATTTAAAATAAATCTATTTACCATTCACCTTTTATTTCTAAAGCACAGTTCTATTTCTTGGCAGAACGCGGAGAATTAATTCCTAATGCTATGTGTATTAACTGCAGACATTGTTGTGCTTTCTATTCAAAGCGGAGAATAATATTCAGAGGGAACATTGCAAGTCAGGGTAACAAAGAGAATGAACAGATAATTTAACATCCACTAACAAAAGTGTTATCAAGCCAGAGATTGGAAGAAGTGAAATTGGACAAAGAATTGCTCATATTTAACCTGAACAAGATTTTTTTTTTCTCCAGGGAAAAAAAAAAGCAGCAATAATGTAAAATACTTAAACTAACCGCTTTCCATTAATCTAAAAGTAATAACTAAGCATTGTCTGCATAAACGGTAATAGAATGAGTTCATTTTCAAATTCCCCTTATTTTTCATGGAACATTGTCTTCAAGGTTCTACAGGGTTTGTTTTCATTTGTTTTTACCATAACTCATACCATCCACTTTATTCACAACTTGTACATATTGATAAGTATCACACACAGTGTCAAACACAACTGTATAGAGGAATACTATGCAAGGAACCAGATGTTCATATATAAAAAAACAGTATAAAGTTATCATTTCTATGCGGACGACATGCAAATCTACCTGTCCTCTCCTAATCTCTCTCCGCCCATCTTGACTTGTGTCTCTGACTGCCTCTCTTCGATTTCCAACTGGATGGCTGCCCACTTCCTTAACCCCTTAAGGACACATGACGTGTGTGACATGTCATGATTCCCTTTTATTCCAGAAGTTTGGTCCTCAACCTATCCAAAACAGAACTTCTGGTATTTCCTCCCTCAAGTGTTGCTACTCCTGTGTCTGTCTCCCTCCAAGTCAACGGCGCTACCATCACCTCTACCTCGCAGGCTCGCTGCCTGGGTGTACTTTTTGACCCCGACCTCTCCTTCACCCCTCATGTCCAATCAATCGCCAAATCCTGCCGCTTCCATCTCAAAAACATAGCGCGCATCCGCCCCTATTCAACCCCAGATGCGGCTTGATCGCCTTGACTACTGCAATACCCTTCTCAGTGGTCTTACGTGTTCCCAGATTGCACCGCTGCAATCTATAATTAATGCAGCAGCAAGGCTCATTTTCCTGTCCACTCGCACCTCCCACGCCTCCCCGCTCTGTCAGTCCCTGCATTGGCTTCCAGTTAGATATAGGGCTCAATTTAAAATTCTGGTGCTTGCTTACAAGTCCCTACACAATGCTGCTCCAACCTACCTATCCTCCCGAATACACAAGTATGTCCCGTCGAGGCCCCTACGCTCTGCCAAAGACCTACGTCTATCCTCAGTCTGCACTCCCACCTCTAATGCTCGCCTCCAAGATTTCTCCAGGCTGCACCTCTTCCATGGAACTCCCTTCCCTTCTCCGTAAGACTTTCACCCAGTCTCTACTCATTCAAAAAAAAATCATTGAAAACTCACTTCAAGAAAGCATATCATTTAAACTGTTAGCAGGTTTTTATCCCACACACCCCATGACTCCTCTCCTGTAACTGTCAAAATTACCTACTAAGCCCTCAGTGAATACTTTTCTAACAACCTACTTCATACCCCTACTTTTACCCTTTGTATGACTCTAGAATGTAAGCTCATTGAGCAGGGCCCTCAACCCCTCTGTTCCTGTATGTCCACTTGTCTGGTTACAGTTACATGTCTGTTAGTCCACCCATTGTACAGCGCTACGGAATTTGATGGAGCTATATAAATAATAAAATAATAATAATAATATATATAAATATGTTCATTGAAGGTAATTAGGTAAGTTGTGTCGATTTTGGTCTTTCGGGCTATGAATAGTACTTAAATCTAAAGTATAAAGAAATGTATTTGTAATCTAAATGGAGATATGTAGAATCTTGTAAACTAACATCCGATAAGTCTGCTCCTGATATTCTAAAGATGTAGATTGTAAATATATCCCTGATCATTAACTTTGGGAACAAACAAACCACATGGTCTGCAGTACAGGTGGTGGATGACTCTGAGCTTATTGTATGTTTTGTCAGTACACGTATCTTCTTTGGGTCTTTTCATTTCATGAAATATCTTGTCTTGGTAGTCTGTATGCTGGCTGAGGAGAATAGGAGTTAGAATTGTATCTGTGAGTAATGGTGTGTAATAGGTGTGGTCCTGAGAACGCAAGATATCCCCATATCAGAGGTGTGTATAGATCCCAGGTCTCACCTCTCTACATTTCAAATAAACAAAAAGGGACACTTTCTTTTTAGGGGTATCAGTGGGTGTGTGGCCGGGGGCAGGGCTGTTCTGAGAAATTTCAGTTGAATTTATGAAACTAAAATGTCATTTAGAGCAAGAACAATGTATCTTATTTGTATACAGATTATTTCAAAACACATTTAATGATGTTTAGGGGTTTCTCCAAGCACTGTGACAATTTCAGTAACTTGAAGTGGTCACAGTGACTGACGTCTCACTATGAAACGCTGCACATACAGAGTTTAACCCCTCTGGAAGGGCCATTGAGGTGTCAGCAGCCAGCATGTTACTGGTTCCATACTCGCTAATGTCTATTCTGTGCAACGTTTAATGCACAGAATGTCATCTCGAGGAGCATCAGAAACTACTTGGGACCAAAGTAAAGGGTCAAACCATTGCGTAACAGTTTACTCCGTTACCAGTGAACCCGGCCAGATTACCCCTCAATGTAAATCACAGCATTACCAACTAAATAGAAAGATTGAGATTTCCAGCAAGTTCAAAGTGTATTTAAAATTTTTCACTAATAAAATTCCCAAACTAAAAAAATTCTCAAGTCACTTATGGTTTCAGCTGTTTTTATCTAAAATGTTATATTCACTTTGAATTTATGTTATTTCACACTTTGATAAATAACCCTGCAGCCACAACATTAAACCCACCTGCCTAATATTGTGTAGGTGATAGAAACATAGAATGTAACGGCAAATAAGAACCATTCGGCCCATCTAGTCTGCCCAATTTTCTAAATACTTTCATTAGTCCCTGGCCTTATCTTATAGTTAGGATAGCCTTATGCCTATCCCACGCATGCTTAAACTCCTTTACTGTGTTAACTTCAGCTGGAAGGCTATTCCATGCATCCACTACCCTCTCAGTAAAGTAATACTTCTTGATATCATTTTTAAACCTTTGCCCCTCTAATGTAAGACTATGTCCTCTTGTTGTGGTAGTTTTTCTTCTTTTAAATATAGTCTCCTCCTTTACTGTGTTGATTCCCTTTATGTATTCAAATGTTTCTATCATATCCCCCTTGTCTCGTCTTTCCTCCAAGCAATACATGTTAAGATCCTTTAACCTTTCCTGGTAAGTTTTATCCTACAGCCCATGAACCAGTTTAGTAGCCCTTCTCTGAATTCTCTCTAAGGTATCAATATCCTTCTGAAGATACGGTCTCCAGTACTGCGTACAATACTCCAAGTGAGGTCTCACCAGTGTTCTGTACAATGGCATGAGCACGTCCCTCTTTCTACTGCTAATACCTCTCCCTATACAACCAAGCATTCTGCTAGCATTTCCTGCTGCTCTATTACATTGTCTGCCTACCTTTAAGTCATCTTAAATATTTACCCCTAAATCCCTTTCCTCAGATGTTTAGGTTAGGACTGTATCAAATATTCTGTACTCTGCCCTTGGGTTTTTACGTCCGAGATGCATTATCTTATCCACATTAAATGTCAACTGCCACCACTCTGACCATTTTTCTAGTTTACCTAAATCATTTGCCACGAGGTCCCCCTAATGTTGCTAAAACAACTCTGATGCATTGAAGCATGGATTTAACAAGATCTCTGAATGTGTCCTATCTGTGACATTAGCAGCAGATCCTTTAACTCCTGCATGTTGTGATGTGCGGCCTCCCCAGATTGTATTTGTTGTTCCAGCACATGCCACTGGTGCTTAATCAGATTTAGATCTGGGGCATTTGGAGGCCTCAAAAATGTTCCTCAAAATTTCCTGAACAATTTTTGCAGCGTGATAGGGTGCATTATCCTGCTGAAAAAGGCAACTGCCATCAGAGAACACCATTGTCATTGTGATCTAAAAGAAAACATGATTCACCAAATGAAGCAACCTTCATTGCTCCATGGTCCAGTTCTAAAGTTCACATCCCGATTGTAGTCACTTGATGATGGACAGGAGTCATCATGGGCACTCTGACCGGTCACTGCAATGCACTGTGTGTCATGACACCTTTCTTTCATGGACAACATTATGTTTCTCCCCAATGTGAACTATAACAGCTCTTCTTTATGTGTTCAAAGTAGACAGGCTAGCCTTCCCACCCCTTGATAAGTGCATTGTAATGATACAATCAATATTATTTACTTCACTTATCAGTGGTTTTAATGTGGATGATCAGGGTATGTCAGAGGAACCTGCTCCACCCTCCTTTTTATCAGATGAATTAGACCTTGATATAATATTTTTGTGAAGCATTTAAAAGTCTTTAATATTGTTGGATAAACTTTTTACATTATTATATATTTTGAAAAATATTTTAATATATTGATATTTTATAATATATTTTTTATATTTTAAGATTTTGAAAGAAAATAATGAAAGGCTTATCCAAAAGTATTAAATTATTTAAAAAGCTTGTCCAAAATATTAAAATCAAGGCCTTAATTGACTGCAATGCTCTGCCTGGACAGTGGAGATTTATAAAATGTACCACAGTTACAGAGTTACATGGGCTGAAAAGTGACGTGTCCATCAAGTTCAGCATTCCTCACATATGTATTTACCGTTGATCCAAAATAAGAAAAAATAAACAAGAAAAAAAAAAACAGTTTGAAGCACTTCCAATTTTGCAACAAACTAGTAAAAAAAATCCCTCCTGACCCCATATATCTCCTATATATTTTATTTTATAATTTTATTTGTATTTTATTGTATTTTGGTCCTTTGGCTGCCTCTATATTATTGCTCTTGGATCTTAACTGTCAGGAATTCAACACCACTTCCCAGGAGTTCCATAAATATATGGAGACATGCCAATTTTATGCCTTCTATGTGTAAGTGCAACCAATAAATGTAATTGTTTATTATACTAACAAACTTCACTATATTTGATTTCCTTTATTTTCACATATTTTACTGGAGGATATACCAGCTCATATTCATCATACTACCCCTGAGAGGGTGACAAGCCCGATCTCACTTTCGTTTGTGAGTGTATCTACATTTATATACATCATTTACTTCATACTATTTTACGCTATGGTAGCTATCTGATTTTTATACAGATTATATCCACAGATATTCAACTTGATTTCAGGTTGTTTTAATTTAAAATATTCTACGTATTCTGGGTGTTCTCCACTTTTTTTTGGGCAGTCAGATTAACCCTTGGATCAAGAAGCTATTACCCTTCAGTTGAAAAATTATATCAGTGAATACTCTGTTTTTGCAAGAATGCATCTAGTTGCTGTTTAAACATCTGAACAGACTCTGATAAACCACTTCTTCAGGCAGAGAATTCCCCATCCTTATTGTTCTTACAGTAAAAAAAAAAAAACCCTTTCCTTTGCCTTAGACTAAATCTTCTTTCTTCCAGTCTAAACGCATGATCTCGTGTCCTATGTAAATTCCTGTTTGTGAATAGATTTCCAGACAATGGTTTGTACAGACCCCGGATATATTTGTATAATGTTATCATATCCCCTCTGAGGCAACGTTTTTCTAAATTAAAGAGGTTTACATTTGTTACACCTTTATGTTGCACTGCCAGGTAGTGTATCAGTGAATGAAGCTATTCCATACATATCATTTTTTGCCATACCCCTGGCCTTATCCCTTCTCACCCACTGTCAGTATTGGGCTTTCTATACTCCATGCCTAGGTTGCCCAAGTTGTGCTTTATTTTATTTTTTTGTAAATATGTTTTTATTTAGTATTTTCATTTTCATTCTGTTCCAGTAAACTTAGTATTGTATAAGCATGTAGTAGGTGGTGACTCGCAGGTCGCCATTCGGCACAAGTGAAAAATAGAATTCGTGCAAGTAGGTAAAGGTGACTCGCAGGTCACGTCATGGCAGTTGTGGGAGAAATGTAAGAGCAAGCAGGTAATGGCGACTCGCAGGTCGCCGTTCGACACAAGTGAGAAATAGTATTCGAGCAAGTAGGTAAAGGTGACTCGCAGGTCACGTCATGGCAATTGTGGAAGAAATGTAAGAGCAGGTAGGTAATGGTGACTCGCAGGTCACAGCATAATACTTATGGAGATATTCTATGGACATGCAATCAAGGTAGGTGCATAGATCACTTCATGGTGTACCTATAGTTTCTCCACCTGCACATTCCAACCATGGTCCAGGAGAGCGGGCGCAATCCGGATGGTAGCGGCTATGTTCGGGGCCCTCTGGGTTGGTATAGCTCCCTATGTATGCCGGCCTCCCTGGCCGCGCCCGCACCCGTGCACCACGTGGGTTTTCGTGTACCGTGTCCGTTCGCGTGGTAGTGGTGTGACGGTCAGGTGTCCCTCATGTGAGGTGCTCAGGTGTCAAGGCAGAGTGTTCTATCGGTCGCAGTGGGGTAGTTAGGACGTCTAACCCCCGGGATCGAGGGTCTGTTCGTGGAAGTGTAGTTACTGTTGTCTCCCCCTGGGGAAGTGAATGTCGTCGCAGGAGCTGTTCATGTCCGCTTTGTTGTCGCCTCTGCTGTGAACCCTGCTGATGGTCAGTGTGTGTGTGCCGAAGGGTAGGGGGGTATCGGGAGTGACTCGTCTGGGAGGGTGGGGGAAGGGTGCGTCTGCGTCCGAGTCCCGTCTGTCTGGGTCAGTCCTGTGATTGTCCGGTCGTTTCGTCCCCTCTGTGTGTCATTATGGGTCGTATCGAAGTCTGGCAGCAAAGTCTGCCCTTGTGGTGGTCAGTATCCATTGGGTCCATATTTCCATGTACCTGGTCATTGCGTTGGATGTAGTCATTATGAGTTCCTCTATGGCCCTAAGTTCCTCCATTTGGGAGAACCAGGACGTTAGCGGAGGTGTCGTTTGCTGCTTCCAGAGTTGGGGTATTACCTGCTTGGCAGTATTTAGGATTCTGATGGTCAGCGAGTGTTTGTAGCGTGTTCTCGGGGTCTGTGTGTGATGAAGGAGCATGTGTTCTGGAAGGAAGGGGGGTGGTGCGTCGGTGAAGGTTTTCAGGATGCTGTGTATGCCCCGCCAGAAGGGCTGCACCAGTTCGCAGTCCCACCAAAGGTGGAGTGCAGTGCCGGCCACCCTGTTGCACCTCCAGCAGAGGTCTGTGTGGTCAGGATCTATGGCGTGTAGTACCATTGGGGTGCGGTACCAGTTCGTGAGCAGCTTAAACGCAGTCTCTTGGGTTTTGCTGAAGACCGAACAGTGGTGTGTCAAGTAACACATCTGTTCCCATTCTTCCTCCGTGAAAGTCTTCCCTAATGTTCGTTCCCATTTCCCCATGAATTTAGGTGTCTCCGCAGGTGTTTCCCTCTGTAGCATAGAGTATATGTATGAGATCCCGTGAGGTTGCGGATCTGGCTCCATACATAACCTCTCGAATGTGGTGGGGTCGCGCTTTCTCGCCATGCCCTCAGGTAGGGTGCGCACATAACTCTGAAGCTGTCTGTGTTTAAGGTGGTGTAAAAGGGTGGGGGCGGTCCCTTCTAGTAAGGTCGGGAGGGCCTTGCATTCCGTCCCTGCCAGAAGGTGATGTAGTCTGGGGACTTTGGGTCTGATTAGGTCCCTGAACGCGTTGGGGTCGAGCCCCGGGGGGAAGCTGCTGTTGTGTGTGAGTGGGAGTAGGGGGGACGGGAATGGGGCCAGTCTACTTCTCTTTGCTACTCTCTCCCACACCCTCAGTGTTGCGGTCGTGTAGGGCGTGCCCAGTCCCCCATAGCCCCCTCTCCCTGTCCACGGGACAGTGGACAGTGGTGTCCCCGTGTCCGTTTCCTCTGCCTCCTTCCAGCGCTTGTGGACATTCTCTTTTGTCCACTCCATGACTCGTTGGAGATGACATGCTTCGTAGTACCGGACGAAGTCCGGTATGGCTAAGCCCCCCCTGTCTTTGGGCAGTGTCAGTGCGGCTAGTTTGACCCTTGGCCGTTTGCTGTCCCATATGTATTTCCCGATGTCCTGTCTCAGGGTCCGGAAGAATGAGCTGGGGATGGTGACAGGTATGGCTTGCATAAGATATAGCAGGCGCGGGAGAAGGTTCATTTTTATAACTTGAACCCTGCCCAGCCAAGAAATGTGTGGATATGCCCATTCTGACAGGTCTTTCCGTAGTCTGTCCAGTAGGGGTATGAAGTTGTGTCGGAATAGGTCAGTGTCTTTCCTTGTTAGCCAGGTGCCCAGGTACTGTATGCGGTGTTGTGCCCATTGGAAGGTATGGCTCTGTCTTAAAGGGGAGGCTCTGTGTTCCGGTAGGTTCACATTCAAAATGTAGGATTTGGCATAGTTGATCTTAAGGTTAGCAATCTCCCTGAAGGTCTCAAAGGCCTTCAGGATATTCGGGAGTGAGACCTCCGGGTTGGAGACGAAGAAAAGGAGGTCGTCAGCATACGCCGCAATTTTGTGCTGCTTGTCTCCAGATCCTATTCCCCTGATAGCCTCATTTTGTCGTATGTGCGTCAGGAAGGGTTCGAGTGTCAGCACGAAGAGCAGGGGGGATAGAGGGCATCCCTGCCGCGTTCCGTTGGTGATAGGGAAGGCGCTCGTTAGGGCTCCGTTCACTATGACGTGAGCGGTGGGCCCGTCGTACAGCGCCCCAACCCACCCCCGGAAATGCGGGCCCAGTCCGATGTGTGTCAGTATGTGGAACATATATTGCCAGTCGACTCTGTCGAAGGCCTTCTCTGCGTCTGTCGACAGCAGCAGAACGCCCTCGTTCCCGCCATGTCGTCTGTGCATGAGCGTTAGCGCTCTGATCGTGTTGTCTCTTGCTTCGCGTCCCCTGACAAAGCCGACCTGGTCTGGGTGTATAAGGGTGGGGATGTGTGTCTGGAGTCTTGTGGCTAGTATTTTTGCCAGTAGTTTGACATCGCAATTTATCAGTGAGATTGGCCTGTAGTTCCCGCAGTGTTCCTTATCCTTGCCTTCCTTAGGGATAAGCGCGATGTGTGCTGTTAGCGATTGTTTTGGTAGGTGGTGGCCCTCCCTGAGTGCGTTTAAGGCCTCTAGAAGGGGCGAGTATAGTAGGTCTGCAAATGTGGTGTAGTATTTGAGTGGTAGCCCGTCTGGGCCGGGACTTTTGCCTTGTTTCATCATTTTAATGATGCGGGCCAGCTCTTCTATGGAGATCGGTTCGTCTAGCCTGTCCGTGACTTCCTGTGTCAGGGACGGGAGAGAGTGCTCTGCCAGATAGTCCTGTATTTTCGCACGCAGGGCTTCCCCGGATTTATGTTGGTGGGGCCTGGGAAGGGCATATAGGTTCGCGTAATAATCCCGTGTTATGTCTAGGATCTTGGAGGGCAGGTGGTGCAAGGTGCCCTTAGAGTCTCTCATCCTGTCAATGTACGTCCCCTGTCGTCTTTTGGCTAGCATTCTAGCCAGTAGCTTTCCACTTTTGTTGCCGTGGAGCAAGAAGAAGGCCTTGTGTCTAATTACGTCTCTGTGGTGTCGTCTGTGTAGGAGGCCCGTCAGGTCGCGTCTAAGTTGCAGCAATGTCGCCTGATGTATCGGTAGTTGTGCGGTTTTATTGAGTGTTTCCACCTTGTGTATTTCTGCTACCAGGTCTGCCATGCGGCTATTAGTCTGTTTTTTTGAGAGTGGACCCTTGGCGGATGAAGTGTCCGCGTATCACACTTTTGTGCGCCTCCCATCTGATGGTAGGTGAGGTGTGGTCAGTTGTGTTCGTCTCAAAGTATTCCTTGAGTGTGCCTGTGATTTCGGACGTAAAGTCGGGTCTGGTCAGTAGATAGTCATTGAGTCGCCATTTGTTGTGGCGGGGTCTGAACATAGGGGACGAGAGTGTCAGGGTCACCGGCGCATGATCCGACCATGTCGCCACCCCGTGCTCCGCCGCGCTCGTGGTCGGTAGATTGTAGTGAGAGGTGAAGATGTAATCCAGTCTGGTGTAGGTATTGTGGACATGTGAAAAATATGTGTAATCCCTCTCGTCAGGGTGGTAAGCTCTCCAGCAATCAGTCAGTTGGGATCGGGTCAGGAGGGTTTTGATGGCATTCAGGTGTTGCGGCGGTACCCCCGACTTCCCGGTCGAGGAATCCCACCTCGGGTTGAGCGCGACATTGAGGTTGCCCCCCACTATGAGGATCCCTTCCGCGAAGGGCTTCAACAGCCTGAGTGTGCGTGCCAGGAATCGGTACTGTCGAGTGTTCGGAGCATATATATTTGCAAATGTATAGGCCTGACCGGCTATCGTGCCCTTGAGGAAGAGAAATCTTCCCTCCCTGTCTGTTAGCTGTCCCGTTACTACTAGTGGTATATTTTTCCTGATTAGGATGGCCGTCCCTCTGGACCTCCCCGCGTGGTAGTCACTATAATATCCAGTGGGGTAGTGTTGGTTCGTCAGTTTGGGCCTAGACCCTTCCCTGAAGTGCGTCTCCTGAATTAGCACTATCGAGGCTCTGTGGGTGTGGAAGTCTCGGAGCGCTCCTGAGCGCTTCTCTGGTTTATTAAGGCCTCTGGCATTGATGGAGAGGACCGTGAGGTGGTCCGGCACGAGTGCCCTTGCGTCGGGGTGTGAGGGTAGCTGCGTCATTCCGTCCGTGGGTCTCAGTCTAGTCCAGGAGTCTGTGGTCGTCTACGTCTGCTATTTGCGGGTCGGGTGGGGTATACAGGGAGGGAGGGGGGAGGGGAAAGGTGATGTGTAAAGTGTGTGAAGGTGTGTCCTCGTCTCCGTAAGAGACGGTAAGGTGTCAGCGACGGTGGAAAGGTTTAGTCAGCGGCCACCTGTGGTCCGCTGTTCCCGTTCACCTTGTCTTGGTCGCTGGGCCCTGTGGGGCAGAAGAAGGAAGTCGAGCGACTCCGGGTGGAACCAGTCCTCCCCGCGTCTGTGCGTCTGTCTGTGGTAGACAAGTGAGTACCTGAGTGCGTGGATCGGTTTGTAGGGTTCGTGTAGTTTCTCTGTCGGCTGTGTCAGCTATTGTCGGGTTTGTGTTAGCGTCCTCCTCGGTTGAAGTCGCAAGTGTTTGGCTCCGGGTCTTAGCACTGGTCGCCGTCTGGGGTGCCTGTCATGTGCATGTGGAGAAGAAGCAAATAACATAACAGTTACAGAATCACATTTCGTATAACTCTCTCAACAGTAAACATCAAACAATAAACTGGGTTGCGGTGTACATCCGCCTGCTGCGTAAATCAATTGCTGTCATAGTTACGTACCTAACTAACGTTCCCGCCCCCCTCCCTCCCGCGTCCCAGTCCATACACCAGTTTCCCAGCCCTCCCAAAAGAGGATCCCTTCCCCCCTAAGTTAGTCCTCTCCATGTTCGTATCTCACCGCCTGTTTGTGTTGAGGGGGCGGGAGCTCTGGCCGCTGAACCGTGTGACTCTTCTCCCAACCCCTTAGCTATGTGTGAGTGAGACCCCCCGGCGGAGCCCGCCCCCTGCTCGTTTAAGTCATCACAGGGCGGACAGGGCTCCAGCGGCGGGTCCCAGTCCTAGGAGGGCTCCGCTATCGTATCCTCACAAGGCCTAGTGGGCGCCTCTCCCCCCCCCACCTGCCCCTACCCTCCCCAGCGGCCTTCAGATGGCTTTTGTAGGTAGTTATGAGTAACCAGTTATATAGGAGTGGGTGGCCACCTCAATAAAGCGAATTCTGTTTCTTTTGCCCCTTGTGTAACCCCTCAGCGACCATCTCCCTTCAAGTGTCCGGGCCGGGTGGGCCCCCCCTGCAACCTTGGTCTCCCCTTGCCTAGAGCAGTGTGTTTAGAGAGAAAGTCCAAGCACCCTCTGTGTCTCTGGGGAGGCTATACCCCGTCTGGGGAGTGAGTCCCGTCAGTTGGTACTTGCGGTTGTATGCTGCAGCAGTCAGTGGTGTGCACTTAAACCGCCATTCCGGAGGGTCGGATGGCCTGTTGCCTAGTCCCTCTGCTCCTGGGCTGCTGTGATGGAGGCCCTTGAGTCGTCTGTAGCGGTGCGTAGAAAGCGAGAGGATCCGGCCATTGCAGGGTGACCGGTGGGAGACGTAGTTCCATAACTAGGTCGCTCAAGTCTTCCGGGTGCCGGATTGCAAAAGGTCCCTGCTGGGTAATGACTTGGAGTCCGGTCGGAAACGACCACCTGTATCTGAGTCTGTGACTTTGGAGGAGTCTCGTGAGTGGCTTCATAGCCCGACGGTATGCCAGGGTGGCCGGTGAGAGGTCCGGATATAGTTGCAGTTCCACGCCATTTAGCTGCACTTTTTCCGTGTTACGTGCTTTCTGTAGGATTTCTTCCTTCAGCTTGAAGTCGGCTAGGCAGCAAATAGTGTCTCTTGGAGGAGCCTCCGGAGGGCCCCTTGGTCTCAGGGCTCTGTGGGCTCTGACGAGCTCTATCGCAGAGTGCTCTGGGCGGCCCAGGATCTTGTTGAACAGGTTCACAAGGGTGTCAGCTATTGGCGTCGTCTGGTCAAGGTCTTCTGGGATGCCACGCACCCTTATGTTCTGGCGCCTGCCCCGGTTCTCCAAATCTTCCATGTGCAGGGCCATTTGTCTCATTTGTGCCGTGTGGCGGCGTAAGGCATCTGTGTTTGCAGATTGAGCAGAGGTTAAATGGTCAGCGTCTGCTTCCAGTTGGGCCACTTTGGTGTGTAGGCCCTGGATGTCCTCCCGGAGGGAGTGCAATTCAGCGGTGATAGAGGCTTTCAGCTCGGAGTTGGCCTCTTTCAGATCTTGTCTGGTCGGCAAGGCTTTGAGTAGTTGGACCCAGTCCGGTTGTTGGTCCGGAGGGTTCTGGGCAGCAGTTGTTGGGCCTTCACCTCGTGGCGACGCTGGGCGGGAGGCGTCGGCAGGCTCTTCGTTAGCGTAGGCCCGAGAGGCCGCGTCCGCGGGAGCCACGAGGAATAGCCGCAGCGATGCCGTTGCTGCGCCCTTCGGCGTGTCCGCCGGCTTGGTAGTGTTCGATGCCCGGTGGGATTTACCCATTTCTGCCCGCACTATCAGTGCTGTGAGGAGGATTAGTGCTCAGCCTGCAGAGGAGCTCCGGGTCTACGCCGCCATCTTCCTCGGCTTCCAAGCCAGGCCCCCCCAAGTTGTGCTTTATTATACAGAACTAAACTTTGTGTGCCATTAGGCTTACGTGAAACTATAAGATAATAACTGAGGAAGGAGAGCCTGCCCATACCACTGCTCTAGGGAATATTCATTAGTGGCACCTCAAAATTTAGCGTGTCAGTGTTCTACTCTTACTTTAAGGGCAAGGTGTGAGCTGTGCTCCCAACAATTTATAACCTTTAAAGGGCCTATGTCTCATTTTGGAGAGTTGGCAGCACGCCATTGTTTGATTCATGCTTTGTGTGTACATTCTCTCAAGGTAAGTCTACATGGGAAAATGCCATACAGGTGGTACTTAATTATTATATTATTATTATAATATTATTTATAGAGCGCCGTCAAATTCCGCAGCGCTTTACAATGGGTGGACGAACAGACATGTAGTTGTAACCAGACAAGTTGGACACACAGGAACAGAGGGGTTGAGGGCCCTGCTCAATGAGCTTACATGCTAGAGGGAGTGGGGTAAAATGACACAAAAGGTAAGGATAGTATTATACTAGTCACAGTTGCAGAAGAGGAATCAGTTGGGAGCTATTAAGAGGTTAATTGATACGCTTTTATGAAGAAGTGGGTTTTTAATGATTTTTTGAAGGAGTGGAGACTGGGTGAGCATCTGAGTAATCTGGGACCTTCCATCTTTACGACTGTTTGGACTTATGACCAGCTCTCTATCGTGGGGATTTGAGAGATTCCCCACATTAGAGAGCTGGTCTGTGTTCTGGGGATTTTCCCTGAACATAGATTTGCTGGATTATCTGCTCTAGTGAGCTAATCTATGTTCCGGGAATTCTCCCCAAACATAGATTTGTGAGATTTCCTGTGCTAGTGAACTGGTCTATGTTTGGGGGAATTTCTCAGAACATAGCCCTGCTCTCTAGCGCATGCTCGCTAGCGCATCCTCACTTACCGAAAAGTTCGTTTTACGACAGAGTCATAAGAATGGAACCCGGTTGGTAAGTGAGGACTATCTGTACTTTTTGGTGTCCATTTCATCACCAACCTCTACAGTGTTTTGTAATACATAGCTATAATTTCCAAGCATTTTACCCACGTAAATATTGCACTTTGGCTGTAGGTTTAATGTAGAGTGTAGAAAAAGTGGCAGCTATTTGTGTTTAGTTAAATTATCTTGGTACTATTAGGTTACATTACAAGTTTCAGACTTTATTGTGACAATGTTTTGTGTAGGTTTAAGTAGATATTTTGTGATTTTAATTATCCACATAAAAGTATATATTTGTATAATAAACAGGTACTCTGGGGTCTAATATCAGTGGCATGTACAACACAATAAAAAAACATATGTGACAAGCAACATCTGTTTTAGCCGGTTCATACGAATACAATTCCTGGTGGTTTTACCTGTACAGGTAAGATCAATTCAGATATTCAGAATTGATTTGTTTCAGTATTTCCAGACATTTTATTTAGCCAAATAAAGAATAACGAACTTAGTCTACAAATTATATATTAGTAAATGATGTATGTAGAAACTATGTAATGGCAGAATATGTTAATATAACACAACACAATGATATTTATTCACTAAACAACATATTGTAGTGAATTGAAAAATAAAATATAAAAAATGAAGAGAAATAATTCTCCAACTCAGCTAGAGTCACAGGTTAGCTATTTTAGACTAAAAATTTTACAGGTCAGTTTTCGGCACACAAAAATCTGGTGTGTCATCAAAAGTCAGTGAGCAATGCAGTCAATGGAAGAATCAACAGTTATTCCCCACTGGGTGGCACTGTTGATCAAATATAAAAAGGACCACCAAAAGAAAATCAGCATGTAACAATACAAAATATGCATTATGTATAAATTTAGTTACAAAACATAGTTAATAAAAAAAATATTCCTATAATAAACACTCATTGTACATAATGCATATAATGTGGGGTAAAAACGTAACCAAAGAAATGAAAAATAAATAAAAATTATCCATCCTATTTTTTTTAAATTATTTTATTTTATTTTTTCGTTTTATTGTTATTCTTTCCCTTTAGGTTTTCGTTTTGTTTACCATTTACTGTTATTTTAATAATATTTTGAATAATTCTTTAATTAAAACCTATTTAAAAAAAGAAATAATGCATAATCATATTGGGGATTAAACATTTAAATCCATTGCTGAGCTGCTATTTACTAGTCTGGGAAAATAGATGAAAGAAATGCTATAATATTGTGATTACTTGTATCACATATCACAAGATATCGGTTTACGCGGACAAATGTATAAAATAAATATATTAAATGTTCATGTCGAATAGTTTAATTATACTAGAATTAATTATTCACATCATCACAGCAGGGTTTATAGGAATGATGCTTAAAGGACCACTATAGTGCCAGGAAAACAAACTGGTTTTCCTGGCACAATGTAGTCCTTAGGTCCCCCCACCCTCATGGCCCCCCTCCCACTGGGCTTAAGGGGCTAAAACCCCTTCAGTCACTTACCTTTCTCCAGCGCCGGGCACTGGGGGAACTCTCCTCCTCCTGCAAACGTCCTGTGATTTTCACAGTGAGAATTGCGGAAGCGGCCTCTAGTGGCTGTCAGTGAGACAGCCACTAGAGGCTGGATTAACCCTCAGTGTTCTCTGAAACTGCTATGTTTTTCGCTGCATGGTTAAAACTAAAGGGACCTGGCACCCAGACCACTTCATAGAGCTGAAGTGGTCGGGTGCTTATAGTGGTCCTTTAACTAGTGAAGATTCCCAATAACGTCTTCAAA
This sequence comes from Pelobates fuscus, assembly GCF_036172605.1. Taxonomy (NCBI): domain Eukaryota; kingdom Metazoa; phylum Chordata; class Amphibia; order Anura; family Pelobatidae; genus Pelobates; species Pelobates fuscus. The sequence continues at coordinate 26,571,345 of NC_086319.1, read as the reverse complement.
TGATACTTGTGAAAAGTTATAGGAACACCACAGTCCCCTAAAGCATTTCAGCTTGCGGAAGTGCTTTATTAACTATGTGTCTTCTTTGTCTTGTTTTATAAAAGTGCTGATGAAACAACATTTAACACAAAATATGTATTAATTATTCAGTTACAAAGCAAATGAAGAATGAGAAATCAGAACTTTAAAAAACCCCTTTAAAAAAACTGTCAACCACACTACTGGGATGGAGTCCTGTCTCACTCACTGTGTAGAAAATTTTACTTATTCCGTGAATATTGTACAGCATGGTACAATGGTTAAACGACATATAACTTAATGGAAGAAGAGGTGACGAGGACCTTGCACAAACAAACAAGACAAAAGACGAGCAAATAAAATAGATACATTGGACTGTGTTTTAGCTGTAAGATGCTAAAGTTCCACTTTTCTATTTACTATACCGATATAGGAGAAGTGAATGGAAAAAGTATTTATTTCGCGAGAAAGAAAATGTAGGAGGAAAAAAAAAAAAAGGTCCACCGTAAAGTTACAAAAGGAGTTCCGTTCAAAGGGGATATAGTACCAGACGAAGTACAGCTTTTAAGAGAGTGGTTAGAGAGAAATCTATAAAGGTTAATGATTCAGTATTTCAGTATCAAAAACAACAGATGAAAGAATTTACATTTTTCTATCCATGGAGAAAAATACTCCATGTCATTGATTAAAATGCTGAGAGTAACCGGAGAGACGCTTTATATTGTGTAATAACTAAAGAGAAAATTAGTAAAAAAAAATGTATATAAGTCCTGGATGTATTCCCTGGGTGTCGGTGTAGAGGCTCACAATTCTAGGCATTACATTATGCTGCAAACCTATGATTAAGTGCCACTTTGGGAACAAATTCTTCCATCCAATGAATTGTTTACGCACTTCATATTGTTGCATCATTAGTGAATAGCATATTACACAAGAGATTTAACAATTGGGCCATCGGCTCTACCTCGTCCTGATTATATGACCGGTCTTTTAGGTTATTCGTCCGTTTTTTAAATCCATTCTACAGTGACATTTTTATCATCCAACAGCCCTCTAGGTTTTGTGTTATTTTGGTAGGGGTAGGGCTAGGGTTAGATTCCGGTCATCATTCCCTTAATTTTCCCTCTCTCTCCTGTTTTGCCACTTTTCAGAAATCCGAAGCACTTCGGCACTTCCGTTCGGTTCAGCACTTTGGCAATTCAGACATCCGAATGTCTGAATTGACGAAATTTGTCCGTGAATTTAAATTCAGAATGAAACAAATTGCACATGTCTAATGAGGTCCTCCACTGGCCGTTCCAGGAAGAAAATTATACTAATATATATATATAAAAAAAAACTAAATAGATTTTGCCTTTACAGTATTTATAAAAAAAAAAAAACAACAAGAATGCAATAATGAAAGGCTTACCTCAAAGTAACTTCTAACCGCATTGCAAAAGGCTTCATCAGCTACAATTTGTGTTTCCCCATTGAGAAAGGCTTGAAATCGTTCTCTGACGTTTTGCAACTGCTGTTTGTTAAGCTGCAAAAACAAATAGGTTGTGAATTAATAAATATATATATATATATAATACAATAAAGCAGATTTTTTAAATCTCAGAACCATGAGCAGGTGGCAGTGCTGCCACATACATGTTTGTATTAAAGTAGAAATTACATGTTACATGAAAAGTATGCCCATGCACGTTACTCATTAACTCTTTACAGACCAATGACATCATGCCACCGTACTATTCACGTTCTTAAAGGGTTACTCTAACCCTCGCTGGCATCTATACCTCATCTGATGTCACTGATTGCCTTGTGAGGTCCAATCAAATGCTTCTCATAGAGAAATATTTGATTGGACCGTTCTCACTGGCTCAGGAGGCATGTGCAAGCTGGAGAGGAGAGGGAGGGGATATTATAATATAATATAAAAAGAAAGCTAGCATTAATCAATGCAAGGAGTTGGGAAGAGCAAGAAGGCAATAAGGAAATAAGGAAGGAAGAAAGGAGGAGAGGAAATTTAAGCTTTCCCTTGCAGGCGTTGGTTACAGACAGACATAATTTTTGCACAGAATTCCCATTAGGAAGCTAAAAACAGAGTTCCGGGCTGTCAAAGTGACATGTGACAAGGGTGCAACCAGCCACTGGCACAAATGCAAACATATACCTGTATGTGCACTCAAAGGCGTACCTAGAAATCACAAGGCCCGGTTCAAAAATTGCCCTGGGGTCCCCCTTTAGGCCCCCATCCCTCCACATATCCCTGCCCCCCACCCCTACACATGCAGACACACCGATACACATGCAGACACACACATACATGCACACAAACACATATACAGACACCGATACATACAGAGACATGTAGACACACATACACACACATATATATACATACAGAAAGCCGTACATACAGACACACATACATACACACACAGACATGTAGACACACACATACATACATACAGACACACAAATACAAACACACAGGCACATACATACATACAGACAGACATAAAGTCACACACACACACTGGAGAGGCGGGCCCGGTCGCAGCTGTGACCCCTGTGACCCGGGTAGTTCCGCCACTGTGTGCACTGCAACTTTTCAAGCAGAAATGCTGCACATGCAGTGTTCTACCATCATGATTACGTCTGAGAGCAGGAATGGTCATGGTGGTTGGCGTAACTCTTTGAAGTACTACTGCACAATGATTCCTACTTATCCACAATTTGTAAAACATAGGATAGTTTAACTAAATTAACTCCCCCTATAGAATCTCTGCAACAGAGTATAATAATAAACAATGTGTCACTGTAACATTTTTGTTTAGCCTTTATATCATGTGTGTGTTGTGCCGATAGCATTTATTCAGTGAACAAAATCCACATTCCATTGCAACCAAACTATCTCAACAAATCTATTTGTTTTAACGGCAATACGTTAAAAATTACTGGAACAGAATTACATGCAGGTAATCTAGGCAAGTTATTTCAGTTTCCAAAGAAGAAACTGAACAATGAATCAAGAAAATCCACCAAATAAAATGCATAGATTTGAGCAAACTATGTGTTTTATTGGCTTTTGCCTGTTTGTTTGTTTAACCTTGATGTTAATGGTAAGCAGGAAAAGGAGTGGAAGGTACAGAGGGAGATAGAGGGCTGGAGTTTCCCTTTAAGATACAAGAGGCATAAGGGAAACTGAAAGAAAATATAAATGGCTTGCCATTTTAAATGTAATTTTTTTATCACACATACAATTCCAGGATGCAACAACCGACTGACTACAAGACACACATTCAAGAGGCCATTGCAAGTGACTTTGAAAATACAGATCACTTCCTAACCATCAGTTAAATCATACAATGCTAGCTTCAAAATGCAAGATTTGTTACAAATATCTTTAGTTATTAATTGTTTGCTAGTGAAATTGATCCAACTAAACTTTTATTTTAATACTATTTTCAGAAGAGAATTCTTTAGTATTTACAATGTATTACTTTTGTAATCTGTTAAATAATGTTTAGGGGTAGGACCCCTTTTCATGTTTAAGCAAGCACATTACATTTGACAGGTTGCTAAATTACATGTTCATAACCAGGAAACTAGGAATTAGTATCAGACTATACCACCAGTATATGGTTTTTCTAAACATAAAATAAAAGGCTTTGCAGTAGAATAAAAATGCACTATAATAGAGTCATGTGAAGGCATGCCTTGCCAAACAGCTTAGTAAAGACAGATTTCTAAATCAAATAGGACATCGAGACATGACAGTAAAATTAATTCTGATTGGATGGTCTTGAACCATCGTATCTGGCAATTTGCCCAGGAAATGGCGGTCTCTGTTTTCGAACATACAGGCTCGTGTATTCAGAGGACACTCCTTCAAAGTTTCTATGTATATTTTTAAATTTGTAGTATTCAATAAAATGCTACATACCAACCAAAAACAAGAGCAAACATGGTAAAAATACAGTCCCCCAAAAATCATCTGCACCTTATTTTACATGGTTCTAAGAAGAATATCAAGAAAATGGAAACCACATTATATGTAACATAGGGTATTATATTAACAATATGGGGATGTCTCATTTTGTTTCCTTTGCATCTCGCACCAGCTCGGCATTGGGCCTATGATCTCTATCCCATTTGCTTCACTCCCCTTCTTTCCCCCCCTCTTCTACTTTTTTTTTTTACCTTCTTCTCTTACTCTCACTTTCGGACTTGTACTCACTTGGACATCCCATATAGACTTCTCTCCAGGTTAGAAGGGGGGAGATGGTTTCAGTTATAAACTCTCGAAAGGTATTTGCTATGCCGAGATATTCCAGATCAGGCCTTCCTTTATATTTGAACCACGCTAAATACGCACACATGGGCAGAGGGTAACGAGATCACTCCACGCAGTTACCTCTTACACTGTGCCATTGTAGGCTCTTCCTGTGTGTTGGGAAGGTGGCACATTAACGCGGTCACATTAACAAGCAGACTGCTGGGGAATGTAGGCCATGGAACAGCACAGCTAAGGGGAATGGGCCTTGACATTTCTAGGAGACAGGCATAGGAGGGGTGTAATGTCAAGGGGCTGGCTAGAATAGCTGGAGGTGGGTTTTTGGGTTAGAGGAGTATAATAAGTGGCCATTTTAGATCAGGGGCCATCTTAATGAATCCTCACGTACCTGTTTTTTTCTCATCCTCCCTCCCTTAATTGGTCTCTAGCTCCCGTTTGGTCACTGCGGCAGGGGATGGATAAAAAAGTTGGGGTGTAGGTGGTTTGTCTTGATGTAAAAGTTTGGTTCGCTAACATCAGTTGGGTTTGGAAGAGTATTTGTAGGTTCAAGCTCATCGGTAGCTCCGAACCTGGTGTGTGTAGGGTGTATCTCGGTATGCCCCTACATGAAAGAAAGCTGGAAATCATGCTCTCGATGGCAATGGTTATGTTAATTATATGTTATAATGTGGTTTTACTTATTGTGTTGTGGGTCATTGTCTGGGGTAGTATTGTTAATTGAGTTGGTGGGGGATATGTTATGTTAATATGTGACAATGACCTTAAATTATTTTAACTTTATTTAAATATTATTAAAGCTGTGTTATTTTCCCAGATAAAAGGTGTCTGAGTATTTGTGGGGGGTTATTTGGGTTTGTCACACATATGCCAGGAAAAGGCGACTATGCATATGTCATGAAAATATGCTAATTTGCCACTTTTCTAATATTACGATGATTGGAGTATTCGACCTCCCTTACTACTTTTGAACTATACCTAGCACCTTGTAATGTTATACTGTTTTTGCAATGGTGACCTGCGAGTCTCGCGATGTCCTTTCTTTCTTTTGTACTCTATGACAATGTAGTTCTTAAAAATATATATAAATCTAATAAACAAAGATTTACAAAAAAAAATACATATTAAGATTACTTAATATGAACACCAATCTCAAACATTCAAAAGAAACATGCAGATCATATTTAATTCCAGACAGAAATCACGTACACAAAATGTGTCGAGCCCAAAAATAAGTTGAATATGGATACTTTGTTTTAACCTTCAGAATCTTCGTTACCTTTTAGGATCAATTATAGAACGTTCTGTGTCTGCTGCATTCATTAAGCTGCCTTACATGTTGAATATTAATGAAGAAAATAGTTTTTGACTTCAAAGTTGAAGTTTGTCTTCATAAACCTATCAAACAATTTCCCTACATTGATGAAAATATGGGTCAGGTATGAAAGTAGCGATAGTGTTTTGGTGCAGTCTCTTTAAAGCCTTACAAATGGAAAGTGACAGCGAAGTCACCTGAAGCTCGGTGTGTAAATGTATTTACCAGAATAATTTTCCTGGACATTGCTTGAAACACTGACTGGGGGAAGTAAGATCGGGGTTTGTTCTTTGCTATAGTTAATCAATTATGCATTAAAAATGTTTGGTGTACAAATTCAGTTTTTTCCATAAGGGACCTTGCTAAATGCAACTATTTAAAGGTTGTCACATGTATAATTGTTTTTTTACACTTTCATATTTTAATTATTTAAGGGATATTCTAGGCACCAGAACCACCAGAGCTTTATGTAGTGGTTCTGGGGTCACTGTTCCTCCAGGCTCAGCAGATTCTTTTGTTAGAAAACATGTTTACATTATGGTTCAATGCCAGTTCCTGTGTATGGTCCTGCAAAGATTGCAAGATTGACGTTCGACTTCTCCATGCTCTGCAGGGCAACGCAAAACGCTTCCAAAAGAGATTAATTTAGTCAATGCATCTTTATGAGTAGATGCGGATTGGTGCAGCACAGCGATGCCTATGGGGAAGCATCAGTATTGATGACCTCTCCAGAAAAGGAGTGGCGGGAGCGGCAAAACCAGGGGATACAAGGTACTTAATTGAGAAGGGCCCAATAATCTAGAAAAACTAAACCATAAGGAATACAGTGTTACTTAAATGTACTCTTATGAATTATCGAACAGTAATACACCTTACAGGTATTTATATAGTTTTTGACTTGGTCCGTATCATTTATAGTGTGTAGTATATATTTTTTGTGGGGGGAGTGCATCAGGCACTTTTTAATTTTTATTTGTTTATGATATTGTATCAAACACCCAATTTGCAAGTAATGACTGTAAAGGGATACCCCAAGCACCATAACCACTCCACGCACTTGGGTGTGGGACGATTCAGCTCTGCCCAATTGACATTCACCTTTCGGTCGCAGTTAGAATGACATAGGGAGCCTGTCTTAATTTGGGGATACCAAAATTGTCAACAGCTATTCATCAGCAATTCTGTCTCTCTTTGCACAAAACACAAATCTTTAAGATGCAGAATTAATAAGTTAACTTTTTTCATTATTTCTACAGTTGTTTTAGAGTGCTGGGGAATCCCTCTGGTTTAGTTATTTTTTTATTTTTTATAAAAACACTTTCGTATAGCCGTAACTGTAAAATTTGCCAGCAATACTCTGATTTCAAGAAATCGAATGCCACTGCCAGACTGCTAAAATCCGGACACATAAAGCATTTCTTTGTTTACATTCGTTTGCCTAGTAAATCAAATTAGATCTGATAATAGAGTTCTCTCCTGTAGTAATAAATATATAACTTAATTACCATACCAAAAGTCTAATATATTAAATAGGAGTGAAACATGCATACTGATGGCTAAATCTCTTGACAATAGAAGAGAACAAGGCAATCCGTCACAGCTGACCTTTCTTCCTTAATGGGAAACTACATCAAGACACAGAAATATTGAGAGAGAGAAAAACAAACAAAAAAAAACATATAATAATTAATAGGGAGAGTCGGGAGAGAAAGAGCACCGGCACCAATGTTTAGGACTTAACTCAATCTTAGTGTTTCTTCTTTATGATATTTTTACATTAAAATGTTAGCTTTATTTCTGCTTAGCTTCCACTTGTATATTTTCCCTCATATTCTTCTTTGATTGCTACATATACTAAATTCTGTGTGAGTCCCAATGCCTGAAAGCTATGGCTGGAGAAACATCTGGTCAAGAGTATAACATCAATATCACTGACACATCACCCTCTAGAACCACAATCTTGCTCTTGGCAGCAGGAAAAGCAGTGTGGTTCTTGACAATGTTTTTGCAACGAGACAGACATTTTCAGGAGAGCAAGCAACTAACTATAAGAATTCTAGTTCCAAAGAACCCTTATTTACATCGAGGAGGAAGGTCTCTATGCCACCTGCTAACCTCCGGCAATGGGTGAGATGAATATTACTTTGATGTAACTTTTCTTTTCAGTTGATATGCCATCTACTGCTTTGTTACCAAACCAATAAATTAATTAAATTGTTATCCTTAGATCACAAAATAAGAGCCTTCAACATTTGAGATTTTGAAGCCAGATAGATATTTACCAGCCACCAATGGTCGACAAAAAAAAAAACACACCACAGAATACTTTATTTGGAAAAAAATTAGATTGAGAGACAGACAAACAAACAGAGACAGACAAAGACAAAGAGTGAGCATGAGAAAGGAAAAACAATTAAATTGATAAGTAGTGACAGTCATCACATGTTAACACACAATGATGTGCACATTGTATGTTCTGATATTAAGTATTTTATAGGATTAAATTCTATATGGGATGACAACTTTAAATCCTGTATTTTACTTGTAGGCTTTACACTGGATCTGTAAGAAGAATTATGTGAAAGTATTTTATATTCGGTTTAACGTGCCTTTAATTAAAAAGTAGTTTTTTAAAAAAAAAAATGTACACTGAAAATAAATATTTACAGTACACAGCACAGAAAATCAATTTTTACACTTGTATCCTGCATAACTGATATGATAAATATTAGTTTTTTTTTTTTATTTAAGGCAATTTGCAGTCAAATGTTTACAAACTAAATGAGCAAAAAAATATATATATTAAAACAAAGCAAAAAAAGGAATGGGATTGAAAAGTAGTGAAGAAAATATAAAAGCATTATCATTTGTAAGTGGCAGTTAATTACATACCATGAATTATTTGCTAATCTATGCTCAGGCAGAGGCTGTGAATTTATGCAAATTAAAGTCTTGAAAAAAAGACAAAACAGTTTGATGTATTAAGTTAAAAACAAAACAGCTCACTAATGATCAAGGCAAAAACATATATAGCTGGAGACAATTTGTCTTGTTTTTTATGTATCTAACTTATACAGCGAGGCAGAGGTTTTTGGCTGCAGAATATTGCGGGATTTACGGTAAAATAAAAGTGTATAGATTATAGAATCCACTAGCGAAACAGAAATAAAAAAGGTTAATCCGCTAGCAGGGCCCACTTCGTCTCTTGGTTCTGTTGACATCAGTTTATTAGTGAATTAGAAGTTATTGCATTTTACTTTTTTAATGAGCGGTGGCATTTGTTTTCTTTTTTTCTGGGTATTACATACTTAACAGTTGTATGTTCTCCATTTTTACAGTTTTATGTTATGTTTTGGCGTTTAACCTCTTTGTGATGGCTTCTGTATAGATTATAGAATATGACACTGAAACTAGTCACATGGTGACAGGTGCAAAACCCTTGAGGCGACCATTACAAGCGGGCCCAGCTGGTTTTCAGCTTACGGGCCAATCTGCTAAATTGTTATGGTTATTGTTGAGGTTAGTTAGGGTTTCGGTTTGCCAGGTTTTGGCTTAGTTATGGTTAGAAATAGCATCAAAGCTGATGCAGGTAAATATTGTGACGTGCTCACAAGACTTGTGAAATTCGCAATTTAATTTCTACATGCATGTGAAAAAAAATATATAAAGTACAAAATTCACAGCTAAATTTGGCTAAAACTGGTAATAAAATGGTCAAATGAAATTGCTCATTCACAATATTAAAGGGATCCTTTAGTGCCAGGAAAACAAACCTGTTTTCCTGGCACTATAGGTTTAATAGGTCCCCCCCCCTACCTCTGTGTCCCCTTCCCTTGGGGATGAAGGGGTTAGAACCCCTTCAGCCACTTACCTGAATCCAGCGCCGAAGTCCCTCGGCACTGGGTCCGGCTCCGCCCACGGTTCTCCCTCGCAATGGCAATGGCCGCACGAGCGCATTAGACCTCCCCATAGCAAAGCATTATTCAATGCTTTCCTACGGGGATAATCTGACGCTGGAAGTCCGTGAGGATATCCAGCATCAGATAACCGATCAAAGGTCGGTTTGGATTCCGGAAGAGCCCCCAGTGCATCAGGGTCCGAATGCTGAGGGGGCCCATCGGTTGCATGTGTCTTCATTGGGTCAGTCATGTGCTGCTGCCCTTTAATAGTGCAACTGGGCTCTTTCATATTTTCACCAGTGCTGGTAAGACGTGAAAGCCAGTCACATCCTCCCAGCAAGTGGCACTGTGCCATGCAGAAGGTAGAAACAGTCCGAGCCAGCAGAATCCACCCTCTTGAACTGAAAAAGGTAAAAAAACAAGAGGCTGGCTAAAAAATGGCCAACATGTGTATGAGTTTCAATGTTTGTATCTGTGTGTCTGTTTGTTTATCAGTGTGTGTCACTATTTGTATTGTGTATCTGTGTGCCAGTATTTGTATCTGTATGTCTGTATCTATGGGTGTGTAAGTATTTGCATGTGTGTGTCTGTGTATCTGTATGTGTGTCTGTCTGTATATGTGTGTGTATCTATGTGTGTCAGCGTACCTGTATACGTGTCAGTTTGTGTATCTGTCTATCAGTGTGTCTGTGTTTCAGTATGTCTGTATATCAGTATGTGCGTCAGTGTTTGTATCTGTGTATCCGTGTGTCACAGTATTTGTATGTCTGTCTATCTGTATGTGTGTCAGTGTATTTGTATCAATGCGTGTATGTGTATCAGTGTATATGTACATATATTGCAGCATTCAATTGCAAACACTACACACAAATATACCACCAATACATGCAAGGAAAAGAGATAATAGTGCAGAGTTTCTCATTAAAAACACTTGTTTATTGTGAAGTAAGGGGGAAAAAAAAACAATAAAAAAAAAAACTATTCTAAGAGCGTTTCCTTTCCCTTTTTTTTTTAAGTGTTGTTTTTTTATTTTCCTTACTTCACTCACCTTCTGCTTTTGGTGGTTTATCCTGTTCTGCATTTGGATCCTAGGACCGGAACCTACCATCTTCTTGCCAGATTGTGATGTGCCTATATACTACGGTTTTCTTCTAAGTGTATCTTGTAATAAACAAGTGTTTTTAATGAGAAACTCTCCACTATTATTATCGCCTTTCCTTGCATATATAGAGGTTCCATTATGTTCTGGGGTTGTTTCAAGATTTTTTTGATACGCCTTCAATCAATCTGGGTTTGTGAGTGAATTGCTTTCCTTTTTCACATCCCATGTGATTTTTGCAATATTGCTCTATGTCTGTCTACCATTATTGTATTGTAGATAACCTGTTGGTATTTTGCTATTGTTTGTATTGAGGACCTGGAGGAGTCCTTTATCTACATACTTCAGTGAATAGGGTAAATTGCATAGTTTGTTACCCACTGAGTGTTTATATATATATATATATATATATATATATATGTGTGTGTTTCTGTAATACACAATTTTCGCTATACAAATATACCCCTGCATTCATATGTCAAGACTACATATATGGGGATATACATTTTGGCCATCCTTGAGATAAGGGGCTACAAAAAAAAAAAATGTATGTACCAGGGCCCTATCTATGTTATTTCTGCCACCGATCGGAATGTCTGTGATTTGACTGTACAATGTCTCAATAATCTGGCAAAGGTCCATCACACGAGAGTAATATGAGGGCGCTCCCCAATATCACAGAAAGCACTAAGCATTTCATTACACTAGTGGAACACCCATGGTCTGTGAAATTCTCCACAAAAATAAAACATGTAAAAACACAAAAGTGTAAATATAACCATCAGATTTAGCAGAGGCAGTATATATATATATATATATATATATATATATATATATATATATATATTTATGACTGTTTAGATATGTATGGCATGTTTTTATGATTATATTGTATGTGGTTTAACGACCATGGTGTGTGTAGGTTTATTGTGAAGTATTACATTATATGTCTATATACATTCCCAGAGAAGGAGATATTTTAACTCTTTTATCCATTTATTTTCTTCTATACCCTTTTTCATAGTTTATTTTTTCCCCGCAATGTTATATTTTGATAAATGTTCAATAAATGAAAAAAGTGTCAAATATTTTTAGCTAAATATGCTGAGGAACAAATTTCTACAAATATATACTTTTCTCTACTGGTTTTCGATTATGTGAGTTCTATTAAAGCCATTGTCTCAACAGAAAACATTTTGAAAAGGTTTTGCTTTAAAATCGTGATTGCTGCGCATGTTTCAAATCATTTAAAAATATTTTATTAATGTCCGAGAACAATTTAAAAAATCTGGATGTATAATATTTAAACAAAACTTTCACTTCCGAGTATTGGTAATATTATTTTTAGTTATCTCTATACTTAAACATGTCTGGTGTGAAATATAAAAGTATATGTAGAAAGCTACATCTCTGTATCCTACAAATGGAAGCGTCCACTTTTAGAGATCACAAACACATGTCAGTTAACAGCAGAGTCCATTTAAATATACTCTAAATAAAGTATTTACAAGGCACACAGACATGAGAATTCTAGTGCCAGATGCCGAGGGTTTAACCCTTAAAGCAATTATTATGTAGGATTAGGAGACCACCTCTGCTAAATAGCAGGGTGTCAAACATTGTGAATAGGCTATATCTTCCTAGTAATAAAACAGAAAAAAAAAAAAAGAAACAAATGTAAACAAAAAAAAAATGAATATATAATGTAACTAGTTGTTTTAATAATGGCTTATTAACTACCCTTTACAAAGGAATCTCTTTGCAGAATATAACTAATTTCTTGATTTCTATAGAGACCTCATGGGATCACCCACATCGGTGTTAGCAATGCACTTTGGAAAAAAATTTGATCCACTGTAAATACTTTCTTTGTTTTTCGTATTTTTGTTTCTAGTTCGTTACTGGGAGGATATAGCCTATTCACCAGGTTTGGCTCTCTGGTATGTGGCAGAGGCTGTCTAATTATATATAGTAATATAAATCGTGGAAAGTTATGGCTACCTTTTAAAAATGTATATCAATTCCATATGCCGACTAATGGGCCAAAGCCATTGGCGCTCAGAAAATGTGTTGTGTTTATACTCTTTGTGCAAATATATAAATTATAAAACCAAAGTGACATTACTAGATAAAAAAAAAATCTTGTGAAAGATTTCCTTTCTAGGCAGAATTCTTTTTCGGGTCATCCTATGTTTAATGTGTCTTGGCTTCTTACGTAATTTGGCCTAATTCTTTTGACGTTGTCTGCTTTGTGTTGTTTTGCATGTCCAGGTGGTCACGCGGTCCATGTTCTATTTATCTTGAGGGTGGATCCCTGAATGGATAGTTCAGCTATAGACTTCCACTCTCTTAATCATACCTGAGTGTTTGAGGTCATTATCGTTCTAAAAGCTTTTCCTGAAGGTACATCATGGTGAATCATTATTTGTGGACACAGTATTCAGCATTCCTAATACCATATTCACCAGATCTCCTACCGTGTTGATTCAGTGTGCTACCAGACCATGACAGATACACAACCTTTTTTTAACAGAAGGCTAAAGACTGGTATCAGTTTGCTTCTTGCAAACTCCAATTCTGACATGTTTTTTTTTTGTAAACCATAAAGTTAAAGTCTGGACTGGAGTCATTGTCCCATAAAACAATCTGCCACCGGTCGCCACTTCATGTTATATCATATCTTTGTTATTTTGGTCTTTTATGGTTGTATTGTCTGTTTTAATAGAAAAGATGATTTTTTTTATGATTTTTTTTTGCCTGAAAAGACAAAACTCTTCGTTTTGTAAAAAATGCTGATATTTGACAGCAGATAAAGTATTTATGCATAAAATCTATACTTTGCAAGAAGTGGTAACAAAAAAAATTAAATCAAATGTTGATAACTGTATCTTTAACTTCCTAATATAAAGAGAATTTACACAGCCTTTGACAAATATTTTCTATTCTAGTCTAATCTAAAACAGCAATATAAAATTAATTAGGTACAATTTACCAGAAGGTGGTGTCATTTCCCCATTTGTAAAGCAAACAGTAGAATTTATTGATTGCAATCCTAGGGATGGTAGGACCAAGTGTTCGGTCCCTCTAGAACAGAGGTTTTGAACTTCTGGGTCATCCCTCCTGCCATCTTCCTATTCATCTCTCTTAAGCCAGGAGTCTTTTTGAAACGTCTCTTTGGTGACTCATAAACAAGCCCCCATGTCATTTCCAGGAGGAACAGGTACATCACGTTCACTAGACCCAGGCAGCTGTCCACCATACATTTTTTTATTGTAACAATGTAGCTTTCCCCAGTGTAAATGAGACCTCTTAGAAATGTATTTTGCAAATATTATTTTAATTTAATTTATATTACACTTAAATAGTGGGTCTGACAGGATTGCCAATCTAATGCCATATACATAACTGAGATCTCTGGCAAAAAGGTTTAACCACCGCAGCACTGCATTTACAACGCCAGTCAAACTACCTAGCATACAAAATACAGATTAAAGAACAGTGCACATACACAAAGATACAGCTTTAAATTATACCAAGATGCTTGCAATCACCTATTTTACCAAACAAATATGAGGATTTAGTTACCCCATATGTCCATATCATGTTAAGCCCACCACTACGTCACAGTACCCCAATATTACGTGAGAGATTGACATTCTAACTGCTATACTTATATACGGTACTTTCCCTCAGGATGGAACACACATTCCACATAGGGGTGGGTCGCGTAAACGGACCCAGAAGTTATCCACAGTGGAGCTAGGTTTTATAGCTCCTTGTTTTATCTATAAACTCCATTTTATCACACAATTCTTTTTATCTTTAAACTGCACTATGTGGTATTATTTGTTGTTGTAGGTCTAAAAAATTGTAACCCTATCTATAACCACCATAACTACTGTTTTGAAGGTAATCTTTCGTATTTATAGCGCTAGACTTCTGGATTTTTTGTATCTTGTTGGTGTTTGTGGCGAAGTCGCACTTTTTGGTGTTAGCTGCTACTACTATATATATCCTGGAGATTATACTCATACATTTTAAGTATCTTTATACAAGCGCTTTTTATTTTAACTGCTATACCTACAATTTAAACAGTTTCCAGAGCCTCCTCAGTTTATGCTTTCCCGTGGTCTCCTCCAAATTGGCACCTACACCGTATTTGTTTCTGTGTGTGAAGTTCCTTATTCTGTATTTTGAATATATTTTGTTTTTTACAGCAGCACCACTCCTGAGAAATGCATTCTGGGTTAGCCCCCCAATTCCCTTTAAACTACCTAGCATAGACAGATTATAAAGATTCACTTTAACAATTGAACATAGGTCTAATGAGATCAGGGGGCAAAGGGAGAGAATCCAACTGGACATGAGCACCAATTAACCCTTCTGGCTCCACAATCGAATATCACCTTGTAGTTAACAACTACAATATGACTTGCCAATTAAATTAATCAGTTAATTAAAAGGCCTGTAGATATAGGGAACTTTGAACGCACTTTATTATTCTAACTGTGGGAATGAATAAACCATTGTTTTTCCAATAAGTGATCTTTAAAAGGGAACTTGACAAAGTCTTCAATAATAACCATTTTTATATATTATACATTTTTGTTTCTCTGGAATCTTTATCACTCACACTGATACTTCTGATAAGCCAATCTTGCAGAAGAAAATTGGGATTTTGTGTTTGGAGCTCACCCAACTGTGCTGCCCTGCAATTCTGCACCTTCTGTACTCCGACGCTTTATTGGCAGCCAATCTATCAAGAATCTCAAGAGGTGGAAATGTATTGACAGAAATATCCCCCGTAGTCCGCAAATTCTGCATAGCAAATCTTTTATCCAGAATGTTATTAGAATGTACTCTGAAATATTTATGATGATAACTTGGCAAAAAAAAAAAAAAAAAGTACTGAAATAGCCGAGCAATAAGCAAAAAAAAATAAATAAATACAAAACCATTAAATATTAGATATATCTTTGGTAACATATAGCAGTTACAGGTCTTTATAAATCAGTACATTTCTAAAAATAAAAGTGTTAAAATCGGAATTCTTTTTTTTTTTTTTAATGCATCCTACACACTGGTGGGTTAAACAAGACTTGGCATAGATTCGTATATGTGTCTATCAGTCAGTAAAATGTCTCATAATGTTAGTCTACACACTAAGACATGAAGCATGCACGTTCATTTAAGCCGATAAGGATGGAGGCAATTTGAATTAAAAAAAATAAATTAAAAAAAAAATAAAAAAATGTAGAATTGTATTTGTGCTGTAGGTTTGTTTCACAATAATGTAAGGGTTTCTATTTAAGTAAGAAATAAACACATGAATAGTTTACAATGTTCCGGCTACCTATTCCACACACAAGCAGAACATTGAGTCACTCACCCAGGTATCTCCAGGTGCTCTGGTCAAATGGTCTCCCACGTCATTGCTAAGCAGATACTTAAATCGAAGAAAGGACTGGCACAAACTTGGAACAATGGGTGAAAATTAGGACCTCTGGAAGCTGTCTTTAGTAAATATTAATCAAATATTAATCAACTTGGACTTATCAATCCATGATTCATTTGACATAGATTAATATTTAATAAAGATGGCGTGTGGAGGCCTTCATTTTCACCTATTGTTCCAAGTTTGTGCTGGTCCTTTTACAATACATCTTTCTCTTTAAGTGCACTCACACATATTTTGTATTGTTTTTTAAAGGACATAATGATTTTCTTATAAAAAAAATCATGTATACCTAGCACAACATTAAGTATGAGAGAAATATTAAAAATGGGGGGGGGGGAGGTGGAGGAGGGAGTATTTATTTTCACAGTTTTGATAATTTTTACACGTCAAATGCAACAAAAGAGAAAGAACTCAAACTTGATATTTTTTTTTTGTCTTGATTGTTAAATGCCTAATACATGTAGGATCTGAATTAATTTGTGCCAGTTAACAATAACCCTTAAGTAAACCTTCCAAAAACCCTAAACTGACCCTACCCCTAACCCAATTCTTACAGGAACTCTAACTGTACTCCTATCCATCCACCTGAAACTTTAGCCCTTCCCTATCCCTAACCCAGCATTATTCCTACACTAACACTACTCTAACCTAGAGGGTTTCCAGGGAACTGTCTTTCCCCCAGCCCCCCCCCCCAAAAAGTGTAAACTCATCATTAGACACCCTTGTAATCTGTTCAGGCAAGTAGGACCCTGCAGAGAGTGCTGAAACAGTGCTATCTCCATGGTCCACCCTTAGTGGTCTGGCCTGTGTGATTGACAGGCAGCCTGGCAAGCCATCACACCTGCATGACCTGCCAATTCTTGGTGCACTGCAGACAGAATTATATCACCTGCCCACCAACTTTTACCTTGCCCACTGGCATCCTGCTTAATGAGACACTGATTGTGGGCATAATTGGTAAAAGCTACCCAGAGTGTCCTCCCACCCCCAACCAACACTCTCCCTCTTTGTTATTCTGCGGAAGAAGAATTTTTTCTTTCCCATTGGTGCGGACTGAAGTAGCGTTTTCCTGTTGTGGATTTTGGTAAGCACAATTTTTGATTTACAGGATAAGAACCTGCAGTGAAAAGTGAAAAGTTATGGATGGGCAAAACAAATTCCCATCATTCCCAGTGGTGGCTAGTAAAGTTTAAACTCCATGAGATGTCATGCCCTGTTCAAAACCATCTGCATCTACAGCCACCAATAAAGGGGAGAATGGGAACTGCAGACATAATCATGACAGACACGTTTTTTGTAATACACAGTAATCAGTAATGCATACAATGCCAATAAATTCTATATATTTTATATTTTTTTGTGACCAAAAAAAAAAAAGAGGGTGAGGGGTTCCAACACCACCTATCCATATGGACCATGCTCCATTGCTAGTTCATAATGAATCATGCATGTTACACAAACACTCTTGTTACTTTTTCTTCAATTAACCCACCATAACCACATTGGGATTATATATATATATATATATATATATATATATATATATATATATATATATATATATATATATATATATATATATATATATATATATATATATATATGATACAGATTATATATATACATTGTGATTATATATATATATATATATATATTTATTACAAAGGTGCACTCCTGGACTAAATAAAGTTTTTTTCAAATTTATTGTGCAAAAAAGAATGACCAACGTTTCGACCTATTCAGGTCATTCTCAAGATGGTTCTTGAGAAAGACCTGAATAGGTCGAAACGTTGGTTGTTCTTTTTTGCACAATAAATTGGAAAAAAAAACATTATTTAGTCCAGGAGTGTACCTTTGTATCATTTTCCATATAGAATATATAATATATATATATATATATATATATATATATATACACACACACACACACACACACACATATATGCACGGGTTTGCGCCCTGGAAGAAGACTTTTTTTTATATTTATAGGTAGAGTGCCAAACTTAGCTTTTGAGATATAGATATAGATATATATATAAATTACAAAAAATATAATTTTTTACCTGGACACGAAATGAGCCTAGATCTGCTTGAATATATAAACCCACCAAGGGAAGTATTTTTTGAGGTTATCCCACTTAGCATCACAAAACCAAAATATTAATAATAATAATTTCATAGTGTGCATACTAAAAAAAATATTCAAGCTTCATGGATTGTGAAATGAAGAAATTGAAAAAAAAATAAACAAACAAAAAAAAACAACAACAATTATCTTTAATTTTGCTAGCGTAATCTTACAGCTCAATGTATAGTTTTAAAGCTTTGTGTAAGGTATCTGGTAGACATGTGCAATTCGTTTCATTCCGAATGCACATTTTGACGAATTTTGTGAAATTCGGACATTCGTATGCTTATGAATGTCAGACGTGCCGAAGTGCCAAAGTTTCAAAGAGCCGAAATTCGGAAGTGTCGATACGAGCCAAATGAGTTTGGAAAAACGGCGCCTGAGAGGGGATATGATAACATTATACAAATATATTCGGGGCCAGTACAAACCTTTATCTGGAAATCTATTCATAAACAGGGGTATACATAGGACACAAGGTCACACATTTAGGCTGGAAGAAAGGAGATTTCATCTAAGGCAAAGAAAAGTTTTTTTACAGTAAGAGCAATAATGATATGGAATTCTCTGCCTGAAGAGGTGGTTTTGTCAGAGTCTATACAGATGTTTAAAATGCAATTGGATAAATACTTCCAAAAACATAACTTACAGGGATATAATTTCTAGTTAGTGGGGTAATGGCTGCTTGATCCAAGGAGACATCTGACTGCTATTTTGGGGTCAAGAAGGAATTTTTTCCTAGTTTGTTGCAAAATTGGAAGCGCTTCAGACTAGGTTTGTTGCCTTCTTTTGGATCAACAGCAAAAACATATGTGAGGAGGGCTGAACTTGATGGACACAAGTCTCTTTTCAGCTATGTGACTATGTAACTATGTTACATTGGTCCGAATTTCCGAAGTGCTTCGGATTTGTGAAAAGTGGCAAAACAAGAGAGAGGTCTGCAGGAATTGCCAAGAAGCAGCAAGAATCCCCTTCAGATATACGTATAAAGTGTAAATACACTGGAACAGCTATTCACAAGCGGTTTCTCTGCATTATCAGTCTTGAAGATTAATAATCTTTTTGACAAACCTCAATTGGAACATCACCTGAACCATTGATTATCTGCCATGACCCGTGGCCATGAGATATTCAATGTTATTTATGAATAGATTAAGAAGGACTGGGTCCATTCAAATCAAAGAATCATCTTCTAAAAATCAGCCAGAATTACAGTCCTCTCTACTGGAAGAAGCACAAATAGAAAGACTATGACTGCAAACAACTACTGCTATTGAGAAAGTTAGCAGATACAAAGTGAAATAAATCCCATTTCATGGATTTCTTGTCATTGTTATGCACTGATTAGGTTTTCTTCAGAAGTTCAATAAGTAGTAGGAGAGAGAGAGAGAGAGAGAGAGAGAGAGTGTATATATGTGTCAGTATCTGTTGACCTGTGTATGTACGTGCATGCACACGCAGCTATAATTAAGAACATACTGGGGGACAGAAGCCCACTTGTACAATAGCTCATCTGTGAAGCCCAGCAGATTAGGTGTTTACAGAAAAATTTATAAATGTGAGGACATCGATCTATAATAAGAAATTATAAAGGAAAACTAAAGGCGTACGCTAAGTCCATCCATAAATCCTCTATAATTTAATGTATATGTTTGTTGCTGCACTAAAACTGAAAATAAGTAGTTTAGCTTTATCTCATCTCTAACGTAGAGGAAGAAGCCCGGCAACTACTATGACCAGTGTAGCTATACATTTGCCACAATCCATTTTACACATATGGCAACAGCCAACACATACTCAAAATGTGAATTTAGTGGGGATGATAATCTGTGTTTAGTCAAGTGCAAATAGACACAAAGTTTCCATTCAAGTGCCTCATAGATCGAAAATTGGATGTTTGAGGCCTTTAACTTCCTGATTGGTAGCAGGGGCATGTCACCTTAACTTGTAGGAAAATCCACACTCTCTAAATACAGTGGAGAGGTCTGAGAGCAGGATCAGCCTCCTTAGCACCAACTATAGGCCTTGGCCTGGAATTGTTTTTTGATGCCTCTTCATTGCTGTCTGTTGGTGAAATTAAAAAATGCATTGTTGGCATAATCACAATATGCAAATTGCTATATTGTAAAAACTGACAAGTTGCATCTACATAGCTCTGTTTTCCCATAGTTTGGAACGTTGTAATTATGTTATATATATTTGAGGCCTTATTATGTCGCTTGTTATTCACATTATGAAAGTTGTTTATATTTTTATGGTTTTCCCACATGCTTAAGGACTAGTTGGTAAAGCCTACTTTTGGAATTGTGTGTCCTGAGTATAATTTGTTCAGGAATCCTGGTAACAGAGTCTTCGGACCTGTTGGCTGGCTACATGATCCCTGTAGTATGGGACAAAGTCAAAAGAGCCTCAAATGCCTTTTTACTTATTACATATTACAGGCAGAGATGGGAATACCTGCCTGGAAGGAGAGCGGCAGCCTGGTCGGGTGGACGAGCTTCGGAGAGACCCCAGTCAGGCTTCGGCAATCGTTTTTGAAGTATTCCAGAGTCTGCAGTGTGGAGGCGGACTTGGTGTAGGTACTCGATGGGAGTACGGGAGCTCTGTCACACAATGCATTAAAATATGCTGAAAATTCATCTCTTTTCCCTTAAATTTTACATTATGTCCACTACGGCTATATATATAATATATGTATGTATATATATATTATACTTTCTCAACACGTGTATAATACATTTCAAATAATGGATACGATAAGACAGTCCAAACAATTGATATCTACGATTTTCATAGATCAATTTATATGGTAATAACGTCATTCAATATGTCATACAAAAGCGCTTTTAACAATTTTTTAAATAATACTTTAGTGATTGCTAGTTTTAATAGTTTACGAAATAAATTATGTATATTATTTTTTTTTTATTTTTTTTTAAAGGAATATTAACTTCCATCAATCCAGGATGGTCATGATACATAGTAATGATTTGATTACCTTCATGCCCGGATTGGGTTAAATCGTCTCTTACAATTAGGAGAGCACTTCTAAAATTTCCACTTGAAATAAAGGGATTAGAAATGTATGAGTCATTGCAGAAATATTTATTTTGGAAACAAAGACGGATATATATTGAGTAAGAGGAAAAGAAAAAATGAAAAAAAAATGTGATGCCAAATAGCATCTCTATATAACATGATACATTAAAAAAAAAAAAAAAAAAAAAAGAACAGAGGTAAACTTAACCCCGTAAGGATCAATGTCATGTCTGCATTATACTCTGATTACTTACTGCCATCAAATGAGGACATTCTATTTTCACAAAGGATCGCTAAAAACTGGTTTCTTATAAGAGTTGCTCTGTTATTAGTTATTAACAGGTCAAGATTACTATCAGGGAGTTAGTTATTTGTGTGTATTATTCTGGCACACTCAGTCTTCACTACACAGAAAACAAAAATTCTCTGGTAAGGAATGAGTACAGTATCTGATAATGTAATAACGTCTGGCGTGAGTCTTGTTTAGTGCGATAGCCATGCCTACAAGCAAACAATTCCTGCATTAAATAAAGGATGCAAAAGTTAAAAATCACACAAGATCAAGGCAAATTTGTTTTACTGTGAAAGAAAAATTGAAAACAAAAAGAAAAATTAAAAAGTTAAAAAACATAAAAAGATATTCGCTTGAATCCGAGTTATGTTTACACAGTACACAATCCGCCCAGAAAGTTAACATTACTGAACTGCCTACTGTGAGATATCCACGTAGTCAGCTCTACACAAAACAAACACTAAGGGTTATTCACTAAACAGGGAGTTAGAATATTTTTTTAAAAACATTTTAATTTAAAAGAGAAATTAAATAATTCAGACAAGTTAGCGTTTTTTTGGTTTTTGGTTTTTTTTTGGGGGGGGGGGGGGGTTGTTTGTTTTTTTCCCCTTAAATTAATTGAACTCTTGAATAGCCCTCTGATAAAAGTACACCAGAAGGGTTAAATGAAAATGTATTTGAGAGAGAGACAGACAATCTATAATCAGATTAACAATTCAAGGCCAAAACATAAACTCGCAAAAATGTAGATGCTCACCAATATTACTCCATGCATTCATTAGAATATTATCCTGATGATGTCCTCATTGAATTGGTTATAGTGCCAGTACTCTCTTTGCATTCACTGTTAAAACACCTTTTACCAGGTCCCTGACCACACAGAGTCCTGGGCCCCACTGGGGATATGGCTAAGGCAGAGATCACACCATTCCTTCAAACCATACCAATTCATACAAACAATGGGCTGACACTCTCAGTCAACCTCAGCTGCCCCATGTTGCTCAGGCTAATGCTTCTGTACCACTATGTTCATGTTAATCCGTGTGGAACATGGGTATAAGTGATTCAAATGCTGTGGCATCTACACTACAAGGGATCCTAGTCACCATCCAGTGTAAAATGTGACCAGGACGGGGCCTCTGACATGAGTCGAGAGCAGCAAGTGGTCCCGGGAGGAGATGGGGTTTTCTTAAACAGTGTTCTCCGATTCCAGTCCTCAAGGACCACCAAAAGTCCAGGTTTTGTCAGTATCTCCATTTTGCACAATAGCAAATTTTAAACTCTACCCAAAAGCAAAAAAAAACAAACATAAAAAAACACACCATCTACTGGCATGATGGAAGTGGTAAGTACTTTTGAGACATGACTAATGACTTGAATTGAGGCCTGTAGCTGGTCACCATAAAGGGTGGAGCATCCCATATTTTGTCCAAAAAGGTCTGGCTGGTGCTTAAAGTGAACTTGTTGTGTATTTTTTTAAATTATGTAAAATCGACCCAAATTACAATGAATACATCATATATCACTGATGTATTCCAGAGCCACCACGTCCTCAGCTTTGCAAGTATTACACCCACCTCTGGTCTCCCTGCTCCTCCCACAAATATTCTGTAATGTATAAATGCTCTCCCCAGCTGTCCCCACCTCCTAAAACCTCAGATTAAGTACCAGCATGATATTTAGCATACCGCAATATAAAAATAAAGTGTCTCGATCCTCATTACAGAGCACCACAATTCTAGAATAACCTCAGGGACAAAATCAAATCTTCATTCATTCTAAAATCCTTTAAGAGATCTATGGCAATAATATACCTCAGCACAGAATACACCTGTCATGGTTGATTATATATATATATATATATATATATATATATATATATATATAGTTTGTATATTGTATTTTTTTTTTTAATATTGTTTTTTTTTTTTGTCTATTGTAACAACGCAATGTTTTCTGAACCCAGGACATACTTGAAAAATCTCAATGTATCCATCCTGGTTATTTTTTTGATAAATAAATAAATAAATAAACAAACAAACGTATCCTGCTTAGAACAGGTATCCCAAGCAAGACAGACAAGTGAAATTTTACTATATTTAGGGAGTCAAAGGGCGGCTATATGGTGGTTAGAGCACTAGAAGGTAAGGAATACATGTTTGTGTAACTGACCCTACAGTGTTCCTTTATTGATTCAAAATACAAAGATACTGGAAAAAGTAAAAATACCTCTCAATCAGGTTACGTTTCAAAAAAAAAAATTTTAAGCAAATAAAATAAAAAAAATCTACGTTTAGCATTAGGTGAAAATTCTTTCAACAAGATGTATCTCCTTTCACAGTTATGCAAGAAAACAAGAAAAAGCATATGTCATAAATCTATATATATATTTGCAGATTTACGTGTCTAATTTGAATGTAGGTTGCAAATTACATTTCAATTAAAATATGTTCTATTTGCAGTTTAGTTCACAGAGAACATTCTATTCTGCAGTTAGTCCTGTAAACACAGGGAATTCCAAATAAATGGTTAATCCAACAGGGACACAATGTGTGTGTTTTTTTATTTTTATTTTAAGCATTAACATTTCAGTCACGTCTAAATGATCAACTATAAAATGAATGCTCACTGCCACGAAAATGACCAGGAATGATATACTATTATTTACATTAAATATCGTATTTATAAAAATACGAGATTATATAGGATTATATAATGAAAGCAGACGGTGTGTCATTGAGCCATTGAGTTACAATTTTAATAGATGACATTAATGCAAGGTCACAGAAAGATACCTTATAGATCATGCAAATTAACAGCATGTGATTGGAATGTGCTCTGAGCCTCTACATCGGGCATCTCAAACTCTGGCACCACAGATGTTTCCAAACTGCAACTCCCATGATTCTCTGTCCATCTTTTGCTTTCAATGAATTCTGGGAGTTGTAGGTCATCAACATCTGGGGGGGCAGAGTTTGAGACCCCTGTTCTACGTGCTGTATTATCACTGTACATGGGTAGACAAAGCAATGCTCGAACGCACACACAAACACCAGATTATCCATTGTGTGGACTTTTGGTGTTCACTCACTTAATGGGCATTGACGTGCAAATTTAAAATTGTTGGTCAAAAATAGTAGACAGATTTTCGTAGCTGATATACTTGAAAGGAAACATTCAAATAATACTTTTTATGTATCTTGCACCAATTCCCATCATCCCATCCACCCCACCAAAAAACAAAAACAAAAAAAACCTACACGCTACACGCTACACGCATACAAACAAATCGACAAAGGTAAATTCCTAGCGGTTGTACAATTGCAACTCCAGTGATGCATCCTTTATCAATTGACCACCTTTGGTCTAATCTTTTAAACAGTCACACTGATCCAACACACAGCCCAACAGGTTGGGACACATTAAACTTAATAAAAAGAAGACCAATTCACTTCTAACATTTGTAACTCAATTTTAACAACAATGGGCGTGGGTAGCACATGGTGAATAAAAAAAAAAAGAAAATGGCCATTGTTGAACGCCTGGTGCCCCAACTATCACACACTAAGAATTTACCCACATGTTTAATTTTTAGTACCCTGGGAGAGGGATAAGCATAGTAACATGCCAGATCAACTCAATGTCATTAAATATTCTTGTACACAGTCACCATCCCCAGTGACTGCATTCTTCTCACAAGGCCCCATCTAGAAATACTTTAACTTCGATAAATTTTGCCATGGTTGAGGTTCCGTATAGATCTGTAGATTGGAGTGGAAATGCTATATATAACTTTGAAGTCAAATAATACAGAGTTTAAAAAATTGATAATGCAAGTAGCCGTATTTTATAAATAATATAATTAAGGATGATATGGGTGGTGAGTGGCTGTTGGGTTTACTTTGCTGTATGGATACCAGCTGGTCTGGGTTCTGTGCTGGGTACTGGAGCAGCATGTGAGTGCTCTCTGTTATATGAGAGCAACTTCTAACATAGAGAAATTAAGTCTGGTATATTTCTTTGGTTTTTAAACAAGCCTTTTAGGGGTTACCAATTACGATTCCGTTCTTTGAATTATGACTGTTCATAACCAAGGACCAGTTCAATAAATAAATCTATATGTGTGCTATATGGACAACTGATAGTCGCTGTATATGATGTGAATGTTGAGATCTTTCTAAAATACATGGTGAAAACAATAAAGAATTAAATAATAAGCACATCTACCTTACATTTACCTCCTTTTGCTAATTTTGGCATTTAGCAAAACATGTAAAATAGTATCAGGACATAATATTTTTATGGATTATAGTTTAAAAAACAAAACAAAAACAAAAACAGTATTGTTAGAAATATTATTATTATTATTATGTTATTTATATAGCGCCAACAAATTCCGCAGCGCTTTACAATGGGTGGACGAACAGACATGTAGTTGTAACCAGACAAGTTGGACACACAGGAACAGAGGGGTTGAGGGCCCTGCTCAATGAGCTTACATGCTAGAGGGAGTGGGGTAAAATGACACAAAAAAGGTAAGGATAGTATTAGACTAATGACAGTTGCAGAAGAGGAATCAGTCGGAAGCTATTAACAGTTTAATTGATACGCTTTTAAAAAAACGTGGGTTTTTAATGATTTTTTTAAGGAGTGGAGACTGGGTGAGCATCTAACGGAGGAGGGAAGCGAGTTCCACAGGAACGGTGCAGCTCTCGAGAAATTGGGCTCTATATTTTTAGGAAGCCAATGTAGGGACTGACAGAAGGGTGAGGCATGCTTAAAGCTTTACAAAGGTAATTAAAGTAGCACGGTATAAAACTACCCACTGAAGTTAAAACAAATACAAAATGTCATATGTTATTTTCAAAGCATTCCATGTGTCACATGAAAGGGCAGGTAGAAGCCATTCACACTATTAGAATACAATGCCCGTTTTCAGCATGCAATGGGTATCACATTCATACTTTAATAAAAGGCTTTCTTGAGCACAAGTATCCTATTTAGAATACCATGTACTTAGACCAAGATAAGTACCCTGCAAACATATCCCCTGCCCAGACAAGTATATGGTAATCTATGCCAAATGAAAATTCAAACATAAAAAGTCTTATTGTAGAAGCAATGTAAAATACAATTCCACTTCATCATCTGATAAACAATGTTACTCTGTTTGCAAACAATATGTGATTAAGGACAAAAACCATACTCGAAGACAAATTGCTAGGGACAGCTCCCAAAATTAAGAATGCTTTATAATGCAAGTAAACTGCATGCCCATTAAAGAAACCGTCTGTACTGGAAACAGCGAGCATCATTTCACCAGCAGCAGACAGTAATATACGCCCACATGTTTCAAATTATACCTTAAATCAAATATCCTATTTTTCTTTCAATGTAAAAAAATAACGAGACAACAAGCTATATATTTTCCAAAGAAATGTTGAAGGTTCTTTTTTTTTCCTGTAATCCTGAATTCATTAAGATGGAAGAGAAGCTATTGCCATTTGTGGAAGAATTGATGACAATTCACGTATCTAAGCCAACATTAAAATTCGTTTAGAATTAGGTTCAATTGTAACAAGTGACATGTTTATTAATCAAACAAATATTTATTAATTAAAAAAAAAATAATCAGTCTAATGGATCTGATCGAATAATACGACATAAAAACACAATAAATGTCCCTTCCTTATCAAGCGTTTGATTAAATTAAGTTTGATCCAAGGCAGAATTGACTAAAAACATACAGGGTTATCTCAGAAATGTGAATTTCATACGTCAGGCCATAATATTCAAATGGGAACACATAGTTAAAGGAGCAGGTCTTCATGACTTGGAGAAGTTTAGCTATATTGGTCTAACATTTTAAATTCCTTTTGAAATCCTCATAAATTGTTGGGAATAACCCCACTAGTGTTTGCCTGACCCTTAATGTCTTTTCCTATAATAGATAATAAGGATCCCCCTACAAATTGTCTCAATCTCTGACAGACAGAGGGACCAGCTATTAACTTATCTCTGAAGTTTGCTTACTGCTAAGGGGGCCTTATAAGCCCTAAAATAACATTTGGGTTTATTTTTATTTTTTGGGGGGTTGGGGGCAGGACTATAAGTTCCCTTCTATTAAAGTGACCTCTTACAGATTAAGGAACAGCACACTCATAAAAATACATTTCTATATTCTACAAGGATACCTAAAATTGCATATCTCGGCAAATAAATATTGTGATTCAGTTCTACCATATGGCCCTATTGTGTTAAACCCACCACTACTTCACAGTACCCCAATATTGGTGGGTGCTACACTAATTCCAACTTACTAAAACCAACCAATGTTTCAGGTGTGTCCCCAATTCCTTTTTGGCTTTTCTCTGTAGAAAATTTTAAGTTAAATATATTTTATCACCTCCTTTCCAGCACCGAGAGATCACCGGTGCAGCTGCCCACTTTGCCTCCTTCTTTGCCAGCAAGCCGATTCTTTCCACATTCTCATCCCACTGAATGCTTCTCACAGAGAACCATTGGGGCTGAGAAGTGCATGCGTGGGGAAGTATCACGCTCCTCCAATCAAATTCTGTCAAAAAGTCTTGCAATATAAACCTTACCATATCTACTAAATCTACAGGGATACTGCACCCAGACCGCATTGACAGATCTTGATGCCTATAGTGGTCCTTTAAAGACACCATGTTTTATATTCTCGGAAAACTAATCTTAAGGAAGTTTGCCTTAATAATGTGTTTAGTTATAGATTTAGTAAATTGCTTTACATTTGTTGTGAAACAGGTAATGCCTTGATTAGGCACTACATTAAATTCTATTTAGTAGTCATGGGTGGGGTGGAGGGGCTGCGTGGGGGTTGTAAATCAAGAACTTTGGAGATTTATTTACTAAACTGGGGATTATGGTTAAATGTCAAGGACATACTTCTCAAATGTTTTTTCTACAAATCTCCACAATTTCTACTTTAATGAATAAATCCCAGTGTGGAGGACAAGCCTGTATTCAACGTACTGAAACAGACGTATTTTATTCAGGCATGTAATGCACATAGAAAGGAACACAAGTCTATTAACGGCACAAAAAAAAGGGGAACGCAAACATACTTCAGGTGGATCGGTCCCTTTTGGAATCTTTGCATATTTTGCAAAGGACACATTTCCTCTTTGGTGGCAAAGAGAGTAGGTAGATGTACTTACCTGAAGTTTTTCCACGCAGCTACATCCATCTGCGTTAAATAACAACATGGAGATCTATGGAGGATCCACGAGACCTCAAGCAACACCTGCTGAGTTTTAACAAACCTGGGATAGCATATTAATGCTGTTGTTCAACTTTTAAGACCATAGGTTTGCCCGTGAGATAAAGTAGTCCCGTACCTTGACTTATGATATCATTACGTTGGCAAAACAGTCAATATGAATATTTCACTAACATTATATATTAATGGAATACAGAGAAAAGACAGAGTATCTTTAAGAAACATTGCTGATAATTAAGTAGCAGGTATTTATACAGAGTGTCCACAAGTACAAAAAGAAGAGTTGCCTAGGCAACAGGGTTAAGTTTAATAGTTCACAATGTATAGCTAAAACCATTTGGGATTATTGGTTTAAGAGAAAAGATGATTAATCAATTTTGCAGGCTGGTGTAGACCAAAAAAATGCAGCAAAGATCTATACATGTTTCTAATGCATCCTTATATGTTATCAATTGTCGTAAAGAAAAAAAAAAAATCTAATGTCACCCTTTAAGGAAACCGTTCTCAATTTCTTAAAGGGACACTCCAGGCACCCAGACCACTTTTGCCCATTGGAGTGGTCTGGATGCCGACTCCCATTACCCTTAACCCTGCAAGTGTAATTATTGCAGTTTTTTATAAACTGCAATAATTACCTTGCAAGGGTAACTCCAGCTCTAGTGGCTGTCTTCTAGACAGCCACTAGAGGTCACTTCCTGATTTGTAGCAAGAATCGCTCATTTCCCCATAGGAAAGCATTGAAAATCTTTTTCAATGCTGTCCTATGGGGAGCGCTAATGCGCATGCGCGGCATTGCCGCGCATGCGCATTAGGTCTCCTCGGCCGGTGGGCGGGATCAGTCTCGCCCACCGACCGACTGAATCATAGGGAGGAGCGGTGCGGAGGAGGAGGCAGCGACGAGGGACATCGCCGCTGCCTCAGGTAAGTGACTGAAGGTGTTTTCACCCCTTCAGTAACTGGGGATTGGTGGGTGGGAGGGAGAGGGACCCTCCAGTGCCAGGAAAACGGATTGTTTTCCTGGCACTAGAGTTTCCCTTTAAGAAAAATGTATGTTTATACAAAATGCTCCTTTAACCCGGTAGGAATAAATAATATTTTACTATGGTCTGGAACATCTACTAGGATTGAAGTCCTACTGCTTTCACCTAGTAGAAGAACATCTATGCCCAACCTAATAAGCCATTTGTAGCGGAGGCCTGATATTCCACAGGTTAACTCCACTATAGATCCCAGTGAGGCTTAGGAACAAGTAGTAAACACACCATGAAGCAGTAATTCCAGCAAATAAAGTAATCCACGAATATCCCCATACAGATCCCAATGACTGGACGACACACAGCATCAGGAGCAGAACTGACTTTTAATCCACACAGTCTCCTTATAAAGCATTCTCCCATGCAAGGGAGGGATTCACCTTAATCAGTACAGTACCCAATAATATAACAGTTACCTCCCACACATCTCCTCCCCTCAGTATGACACTTAATCCCATTATACATACTGTAGTTTTCCCCGAGTTCTGAATGTACCCCAAAACAAGCAGTTACAATAATCCTGGGGGTACCCCCTGGTAGCCCTGATCTGGGTGACTAACATATCCAAAAATCCCCCAGATCAGACCAGGGGTTCGGGAGTTAGGTGGAGGGTGTAATTTGACCGACCGCACACGACGAGGTGGTATCCGAAAAGAGTTCCATGGGTTTTGGCCCTGCCGTCGGTCTTCGTTCGGGAGGTAAAATACACATCAAATACTGCCATCCATGATTAATCTTGGATTCGTATGAATCCCCTTGTTCGGTACTTTGAACCTACTGAACGGGAGGCTGATTAGCCTTCCCGTTCGGGAGTTACGGAGCCATGGAGGTCTCAGCGGTGTTCGGGTAATCGAGTGTCCTATTTGAGTTCCAGACACTCGACGACCAAACACCGCTGAGATTTTCGTGCGTAAGATGGCCGCTGCCACGTGTTCGTGTACCAAACAGCGGCCACCCAGATACAGCACTAAATTACCGATTAACCTGCGGTTAGAGAAGTGTGAACGCTTAATAAGGTACACACTTCTCTCGGGGTGGTCTATTGGTTCGGTAGTTTACATTCGTATGGAGTACGAATGGCAACTACCGAACAATCAAACGAATCCCACATACATTTTTTTTTTTTTTTTTTTTTTTTTTTTTCCCAAGTTAAATACAATACTTTATTAACAAATATTTATTTTACAATAAGCAAATATTTTCAATTGTTAAACAGTTTCACTGAAATAAGAAGAGAATGCTGATGTTAATCTGTTAATTCAATATTTTCTCTTCATATTCAAACTTCTCATATAAAAATAAACCACTTGCTTTTATTTGCCTATTTACAATTACTTTTTGACAACAGCTTTGTGGCAAACGGTATATCAAGTAGAGGAAATATTTCTAATCCAAGTGCTATGAGAATATTGCTTGTATCTTCATACTAAGGCAGATTTTAAATACTGTTTATTTTCTAAAACAGGGCTAAAAAAAGCTGCAGCCATTGCACTATCATTCCCATCATACAGCAACCAACCACACAGCTAGGGATGATGGGAAATCCAGTCTGACAAGGACTAGAAGAGATACAGCTTGCCCTATTCAGTTCAAAAACGGTACGTGATGTTCTTAATGTAACCCTTTGCATTCTTGAGGAGAGCACACCTTCTAATACCCTTGTGTTCCTGAAAGGGTTAAATACAGTAGACAAGATTGCATACTGCTTAAATGAATCATGGCATACAAGGCTGTATAAACTGGGACTGGCACTATTCGAAACACAGTCCAAAGCACCCACTTTTGAGAAAAATGTATTGCATAAACATCTTTGCACATCACTGTTCCATATTTTAAAACACGGTAATAAAATTAGGATTTACACTTGACAAACTGTAACACAAAAACAGAGACACTGAACCTCAATGCATGTGTTCTCCTAATAAACCAGTCGTCCGGAAGGCTGCCTGCAGCTTTCCACAAACCAATACTTTTTTCGTCTTTTTTCTTTTTTTTCTTGAGAAAACCAGCATGTCCTATCTCCAGTGAAGAGGTCGATTTGCAAATGCAGTCTGTAGGCACTACACACTGCACGGAAGGCAGTGGGTTAGACATTGTAAGGCAATGTGAAGTATTAAAGCTTGGAAAATGGCGCTGGCAGGTAAAATATGTTAGGCACTGGAACTCCCTGGTTGTTGAATTTGCCAAGGCCAAGAAGTTAAGGTCTGGGTGCCCTGATGTTTATAAGGAGCGCATCTCCTGTATATAAAAGAGGATATGTGGGTCACAGATCCTGTGTTCACCGGGAGCTTGCTTGGCTTCCATGGCTGCTCTCTGAGCGTGTAGTACTGTACCGCTTTTTCACAATCATGCTGATGTAGGCCTTCATTAGTTTAGCAATGTCAACCACCGCGCTTGTTTCAAATAAAAGCTCTCGCTCATCTACTACTATCTTGTAGGTATTTGAAGATGGAGCCCCAAAAGACAAAATCTGCTCATAGTGAAACACTTCTAGAGGTCGTCCTTCTCCTCTCTTGTACACAGAAACCGCTTCAACACTGACTCCTAACCACAGCTCCTGTGGAAATCCACCTTCTTTACACTCAACATCAAATAGTGTTGATCCATAGCCAGGCCATTCCTTTATCAAAACCATGTACTTGGAGATACACTGTTCTGGACTTATACCCTGTAACTTTTTCCACTTGTCAATAATGTTGGCTCTCGTTGAGAGAACCTCTTCCTTTACCCACATATCCTGCATCTGCTCCTCTTCCATTTTCTGCTTGCTGATGGAGCCACTTCTAAAGCTTCTCCTCAATGTCCCTTCTAAGAAACTAGACCTCTTTCTTTCTGTTCGTTCAGAGGGTGTAAATGATTTGGTGGACTGAGAAATTCGAGCTTTCAGTTTCTGCATGGGATAAAACTCTTCCATCTCTGGTACAATGGAGTGTAGACTGTAGTCTCCTTGTGAATACTGTAACCTCAAAGCTGCCAAGAACTGCAGAGATTCTTCGAGTGCAGGATACTGACCACGGATAACTGCTTGATGTGCCTGCTCAAACATGAACACATATTCCACACTGTCCTTTGGCACATGGTCTGTGTCCAGGAAGCAGTAGAGTTTGAAGTAGAATTTCCAGGGCTTATCTCCAGCGTCTCTGCTCACAGCAAGCTTTTCAAATTTAGCCAGTATATCAGCCACAATGGTTCTGCTTTCAATGGCTTTATCTGTCACCTCATTGTATTCAAAAAGAGCAAACATATTTCTGCTGTCTTCCATGGCCAGTCCTCGAATCAGTTTCTCCACCACCTCTCCAGCAGTTGTGTGGGAGTTGATTGTAATCTTGCAAGCTCCTCCGCCATGACAGTACACAGTGGTTGTAATTTCCTGTCTCTGAATTAAAGCTTCAATTTCATCCCGACATGGCACAAACTCCCTGCACTTGGTTTTCTTTAATGACTCATAGATGAACACTGCGTACTTTTCCATTTCTGAGCCTTGATATTTCTCCCGTATTCTTTTAAGATGAAATTTCAGATATTTCAGGATGCTTCGACTGGGTGGGAAGGTGCAGCTCAAGCAAGTAAGTATCTGCCAGTGATACAGGTTGCCCGTGCTGCCAGGATTGTGAGCCTTGTTAGTCTGCTTAATGAGCTGGCAATAAAGCTCATCTCTCAGAGGGCGTAAATCATGACCAGTCTGTAGTATGCCCTGAATGATTGGCACAGGATCAGAGAGAGACTCGAGTTGTTGCAGAGAATTGAAAATCTTGATTGCTTCATCTTGTAATGTTGTATATCCTTTATCTTTCAGCAAGTTTAAGTTGATGTCTCCATAGGGAAGTGGTAGCAAAGGAGAGTGCAAAGGGTGATGAGTGTAGCGAAGAATTGGATTTCGTCTGTAAATCTGCTCCACAACTTCAGTGTTCAGACAGTTTTCCTTTATATCCTGAATTAGTTGTTGAGTTGGCGTGTCAATTGGAGCCTTTGTGTCTATCACATTCTGAATGGCACTAGACCACCTTGTGGCTTCATTTAATAGTTTGGTATACAAGCGGTAACAGTGTTTGCGACCGTACACTATCACGTTCCAGTATCCTGTTTCCTTAAATATTTTCTCTTCAGGCTGTACCACAGAGCACAGGCTGTTCAGCACCAAGGTGCCCAGTTTCATAGCACTTTTCTCTGAATTCTTGTAGTAGTCCAAAGAATTGTGGGTAAGGACAAACCATCGTTTCTTCAGTTTCAACGAAGGAATTTTAGGGCTATTTTTAACTTCTTTCTGTAACCACCCTCGTACTATGAACTCCTGCCCTTCAACCCTTGTGTCACCCTTTGACCTTTGCAATAAAGTGATCCAGTGATGCATCTCTTCTGGCGTATCAGAATTACAGTGAAGGACACGATTTGCAGTGATAATTACAAATGAATTTGGTCTTGATGTTATATCAGATGTTGGGGCAGTCAGCATTGCGTGGTGTGTTGCCGTCCGGCTGGTAGCTCTCCTGTCTGTCTAACATAGGAAGCCACAGGTGCAGGCGACTGGGCTTTATTCTCCGGTGAGTTGGTGCTGATCTCGTTCGCCCTTGTGCAGCTTTGTCCCGAGTTGTGTGCACACAGTTGCATGATCTGAAACAGGCGGGTCCGCCGCGTGGGTAGGCTGTAAGCAGGCCTTCATAGGAGCGGGCCTAGGTCTGGCGGCCATCTTGCTTTGGGCCTTGAGCTCACGTGGTGGTATAGTGTTGCCTCCGAGAGCCGTTACGGGATGAGGACCGGGATAACCCCCCCGGTCCAAAGGGGGGGGGGACCGGGACCGGGCCCGCAGTGATGCAGCTCCTCCGTTGGGCCCCGTAGGGCAGGATAGTGGAGCGGCGGCCGTCCAGTCCACTCACCGCCGGGCTAGTCTTGCTTGGTACGGCAGAGATCTCTCCCCCGAGGGACTTAAACTCCAGGAGTAAGCCTCTCCTCGGCTCCGGTGGCCCTTATACATCGAGGGTCGCAGTTGTGGGTCAGGTAAGTAGCCAACATTCCCGGTTTTCAGGCATATTATTATAAGATTTGCAGGAGCTGGTCTCTCCTGCGACCGTTCAGGTCGGCGGCCCGGCCCCGCCCCCCTCCCACATACATTTTAACCATAGAAACAGAAATAACACACGAATTGCAATATTATTACAGTCTTTTAGGACAGCCCTGGCACCATCTGCTA
This sequence comes from Pelobates fuscus, assembly GCF_036172605.1. Classification (NCBI taxonomy): domain Eukaryota; kingdom Metazoa; phylum Chordata; class Amphibia; order Anura; family Pelobatidae; genus Pelobates; species Pelobates fuscus. The sequence goes on along the minus strand of NC_086319.1, from coordinate 26,536,332 downwards.
CACCATTCACTTCCTAAGAGCCAGCCAGTGTCCCTTACACCTCACTCAGGTCAACCAACCATTTGCTAAAGTGAAGAAAAGTGGTGTGCCGGATTAAGAAACAATTACAGAGACTGCATTTTGAAGTTTTAAATATAAAATATCATGGAAAAGAAAATCTTACTAAACAGAATTAATTGCCACCCAATGGTGTTCCTTTTTGAAAGAGTCTTTGCAGTTTCACATAGAAAAAAAAATACTACATATAAAGTTTTGAGTAATAATCTTCAAACATAAACTCTTATTGTAGCAACATATTTTAATAAAATCTAGAGTCTGGTATAACAGACATACTGCCAATGTAATTAAATAGTGAAACCTTGGGTAATTAATGAAATAGTACCAACAAAATGAATTATAAAACAAAACAAAAACTTATACAACACATTATTCAACAGTGAAATTAAAACATTTGGGTTTTTTAAAATAATTTTTTGTTCCAATATAAGTTGTATGTCCTGTTTATAATGTCCTAATCAATATGGACAAGGCTGGCGCCCTAGGCAGCTGCCTAGTTCGCCTTACAGGAAGTGCCGGCCCTGGACAAGGGTGAATGCCATATTTTTATAATCTGATTAGCATTGGATTAGCAACACAATTGAGCAGATGTTTTGCCATCAATCACTGATGCGAATGACCATAGCTCTGTGTGTGCCAATGTTTGGGCTGGATTTACATTTTGTATTTTTATAGGCTTCTAATTCTAGCAAGTCAGCCAATGAGAACAGTTCTGGTTCATCCAGGTTCCCCCAAGCAGCCTAAGACTGGATGAGAATTAGGTGCCTTGGGGATAGCAGGTAAGACGTTAACTCATTGTAAAACACTTTGGTAGATAACTCTGTGAATGTGCCAAGGCACACTACCACCATAATTACTAGAGCATGTTGCAGTGGTTATGGTTCTTGGTGTATTAAGACGGCTAATATGTGTTGTTTGTGAATACAGTGTATTGTGCAGTGCATGAATTCACATTACTAGTACAATCAATAATGTGTGAACAACAATGAGCAGACAGAGCAATGCCAGAAATACCTATGACAAAACTAACTCATTGATGGGTGCATAATAATGGTTTAGTCTGCAGGCCATTTTGTAGCCATATATGTCATTGGCTTTCACAACAAGGTACCCAATTCATCTCAATCAATGGTTTGTAGCCTCTTTGAGATTATGGAGATTATTTAAAATATGAATTATCAAGTAGCTACTAGTATAGGATATGAATTTTTATTTTGGTTGCCTTTGGGTGACATATAAACACAGTTGAAATTGTCTTTTCCGTGGATTGTGCAAACACAGTGATACCCAGAGGATAAGGACAACTCTATGTGCAGTTATTAAAAAAAAAAAATAATAATAAAAATAAAATATATATATATATATATATATATATATATATACAGCTGTGCGAAGTTGGCACCCAATGTTTAAAAAAAAAAAAGTGAATAAAGAAAATGCACCATTCATTTGTGTTCCATTTGTGCTGATTTGTGCCACAGACACAAAAGTTTGTACCACATTGATTTCAGAGATAGTGTGTTGTAATTAATCAAACCCCATCGATTTTGCATCCCATGTTACTATGTTGAAAAAAAACAAATACACCATGAGTTTGTGCTGCAAAAATTAATGTTTGTGCACTTAAATTTCAGAGAACTTGCACATTAAAATGTACTTAAAATCCACTTGCTTTCCACCCCTAAAAAAACAACAAACACACATAGGGATCCGGTTGGACTCCTTGTGCCAATAATGTCCGACATTAATGGAGTGAGAAAAAAGGTTAACTGATGTTCCCCCTGGTTTCATTGAAGGTCCTTGAGACCTCCAGCACATCCTTCTTTCAGCGATATGTAATACTTTAGAACATGGTATTCTAACTTGCAGTACTAAAAGGGTTAAACGGCATGTTTAGACAGATTGTGCATGCACAGATAGAGATAATTAAAGATGAGATAGGTTTTTCTGCAGCTTATAACAAGCTTAAGGACCCACAATTATTCATGCAGTGATCAGAGGTTGTATTTTTTTTGCTAATTAACGCATGTCCCATGGCTTAGGATCTCAAAGACTTTCAGATTTTATACAGATTTCTATGGTAAGATTTTCATCCCTCAATAGGACATGACTGTGGTGGTTAGGTAACTTTCGAAGGAAACCTAATTATTAAAAGAGCAGATAGATTTGACAGGCTGGCTACAGTCACTTCTATTAGACATGTGTCCAGCAGTTCCAGACACATGCTACTGTCGTTTCTTTAAATATTGGGCATCTGTCAACAGAAGGCTTCCACCCTCCATGCCATCCCTGTCCTGCCTTACATCATTCCCCCTGCAGTAAGAGGACAATCCAACTGCTGGAAGAAATTAAGCTCCGCACTGGAATGGAGGTTATTTTTTTTTATTTATTTTTTTTATAAGTTTTTTTATGGGAGGGCAAGACAGTAAGGGTTAATTAAACAAAAACACCATTTTATTAAAATATTTTTTTTTAGTTGGAGTATCCCTTTAATTAATGAAATGATGTGCTTTTTTTCCCTGACACCAAACAAAGTTGGTCATTGATGACAGGAGTAGTGCCAGAAGATTGGAAGTTGGCGAATGTTGTGCCCATTCACAAGAAAGGTAATAGGGAGGAGTCGGGCAACTATAGGCCAGTAAGCCTTACTTCAGTAGTGGGGAAAGTGATGGAAACCATGTTAAAGGATATGATTGTTGAACATCTAAAAACACATGGATTTCAAGATCAGAGACAACATGGGTTTACTTCAGGGAGATCATGCCAAACTAATCTTATTGACTTTTTTGATTGGGTAACTAAAATTATAGATCAGGGTGGTGCAGTAGACATTGCTTACCTAGATTTCAGTAAGGCTTTTGACACTGTTGCACATAGAAGGCTTATCAATAAACTGCAATCTTTAAGTTTGGATTCCAATATTGTTGAATGGGTAAGGCAGTGGCTGAGTGACAGGCAACAGAGGGTTGTAGTCAATGGAGTATATTCGAAGCTTGGGCTTGTCACCAGTGGGGTACCTCAGGGATCTGTACTTGGACCCATTCTCTTTAATATTTTTATTAGTGATATTGCAGAAGGTCTTGATGGTAAGGTATGTCTTTTTGCTGATGATACTAAGATATGTAACAGGGTTGATGTTCCAGGAGGGATAAGCCAAATGGCTAATGATTTAGGTAAACTAGAAAAATGGTCAGAGTTGTGGCAACTGACATTTCCTGGCTAATCATGGCAGCATCACTTATGGGTAGCTCCGCCCTAATCAGGAACAGGACAGGATAAAATCAATTAATCAGACCAGGCTGGGTATAAAAGGTCCCTCCTCCTTCCATCCCACAGTCTTTTTTCCTGTCCTTTCAGGACACACAGGATATTTTATTTTGGGCCACCTTCCCATGTGTACCATGGGCCTCCAGATTAAGTTCAGCCTCTCTTCATCTGAAGAACTCAGTAAACAGCCTGCACGGGCAGGACTAACTGAGTTTAGTACAGATTAGTTTCTGTACTATATGGGAGAGATCTATATTAGGAGATTATGATGTGGGGTTGGCTGTTGCCTTAATAATTTCCCCTTATAACATCCACCCCCCCCCCCCTGATCTGAGGTCAGTGTTTTGGAGAAGCCAGGGTAAGTTTTCTTTTTTTTTTTTTTTTTTTTTTACCTGTATATTCTTTCTTGTATTCTTATGGAGAGAACAAGATATCTTGCTCTAAAATCGGATCATCTATCTGTTTTCTTGGTCAGTTGGTCCTTACCTTCATTCTGACTGACTGGCAGGGTCTGTGTATCCTCCGATCCTGCTCTTCTGTGCTCGGATTGCCGGCGCATGCGCAAATTGGCCGCCGGACGCCGACGGTACTGCGCATGCGCGGGTTAGTTGCGCGCTTAAAGGTATATCGCGCCAAAAATCCGAAAATTCTGAAATCGCTCAAAATTGATCCTTGTATCTTCCCTGAGCATCTGGTAACAAGGAAAGCTGCCTTTTTCCTCCAGAAACTGGTTTTTAAGGTAAAATCCTACTTAAAATTTTTTCACAATCTTTAAATTTTCAGTTTAATTTACTTTGGTTCTGCAATAAGTGTTTTATTTTCTAGATGGCTTCTCCCTCTGCCTCAAGATCTCGCTCTAGAAGACATAGGTGAGCCACATATATTCTTCTATAATAGGGGGGAAAAGAGTGCCACTACAGGCCTATAATATGTTTCATATTGGCCTCTATTTCAGCCCAGAAAAATCTCAAGAATTATCTCCCAGAAAATATCGAGAAAAGTCTAACCGATGTACAAACTGCAACCAAGTGGCTCCTCCAGGGAATAATTTGTGCAGATCTTGCCTGACGGAAGCAGCGAAAGACCGTTCCCCTCAGACGGACTTAAAGAAATGGATATCGGAAGCTATTGCTGAAGGGTTTAAAGCCTCTAATAAGATGTCTATCTCTAAACGTCCCAGAGTTGAGAATTATGTGGAATCTGAAGATGAGTCTGATATGATGGAAGACTATTCTGAGGAAGAGGAGGATGAATATGACTCAAAATCACTGGATTCAAGGTCGGTAGATAAACTGGTTTGTCTTATCAGAGACACGTTAAGAATCCCTGAAGAGAGCAAGGAAAAGAAGGAGTCCGACAGATACTTTGAAGACCTGAAGCCTAACAGACCCTCTTTTCCAGTGCATTCGGCCATCAAGGAAGTCATTGCTGAAGAATGGAATAGACCTGAGAGGAAGGTAACTCTAAAGAATAAAATTCCTAGACTATACCCGTATGCTCCTGAGGATTGCAAGCCATGGATGTCGATTCCGAAAATTGACGCAGCGGTCATTCACATGGAAAAAAGAACGACTCTTCCTATAGACTCTATGGCATATTTAAGGGAGCCAATGGAAAAGCGATTAGACGCCGACCTGAATAAGGCATACCTGGCATTGGGATCAGCTTTACACCCAGCTATTGCCCTTACCACCTTGTCCAGAGCCCTTAAGATATGGGTGAATAATCTAGAAGAAGACATCTCTGGGGGAGTGCGTAGAGAACGCGTATTGGAAGGTCTTAATGATTTTAAACTGGCCACAGAATTCTGTTCGGAAGCTTCCCTGGATCTCACCAAAATGGTAGCTAAAAGTATGGCGCTGTCTGTAGCCTCCAGGAGAGCATTGTGGCTACACTCTTGGGGGGCAGATTACGCCTCTAAGGCCTCTCTATGTGCGCTCCCTTTTCAAGGCGACCTTCTTTTTGGCAAAGTACTGGAAGATGCTATCCATAAAGCAGCAGATGGACGAAAAGCTTTTCTACCTCAAGGAAAAAGAAGATATGGGGCTTCCTACGGGAAGGATAAAAAATTCAGAGACCGATCCTTTCGAGACGTCAGAGCATACAGGCCCGGAAGAGAATACTCCAGGATCTCTAATTGGAGAAACTATCAGTCAACTTCATCTAAACCAGTCAGAGGAAGGGGATCTAGACCAGCTAATAAAAGCTTCTGAACGTTTGCTGGCCCAGCCAGATGTTATAGGAGGCAGACTTCGCTTCTTTTATCCGGTTTGGGCCAGAAATATTCAAGATTCTTGGGTTTTTTCTATCCTCAAAGAAGGATACAAGATAGAATTCAAAGAATTCCCATCTCTAACCTCCTTTGTCCGTTCAAGAGTGGCAAAAGGAAGAAAAGAAGTTGCTCTGAACGACATCATCTTACAACTACTGCAGAATCAGGTCATAGAGGAAGTACCTTACGAAGAACTTTACAGAGGCCTCTACTCTACTATATTCTTGGCCCCAAAACCTCAAGGGAAGTGGCGGCTGATCTTGGACCTAAAAGTTCTGAACACTTATTTAGTTCCAAGAACGTTCAAGATGGAGTCTATTTCCACGATCCTGCCCAACATCAAGATAGGGACCTGGATGACTTCCATCGATCTAAAGGACGCCTACTATCAGATTCCGATTCACATCAGTCATCGCCGGTTTCTGAGGTTTTGGATATCAGGCAATCATTTCCAGTTCAAGGGTCTTCCTTTCGGATTAAGCCTGGCTCCCAGAACGTTCACGAAGGTTCTAGTCTCTCTGGTGGCCTTTATAAGAACGAAGAACATCGAGGTCTTTCATTATCTAGACGATTTCTTAATCGTAGGTCCTTCCAGCCAGATAGTAGAGGTCCATACGGAAATGACCATCAAATGTCTTCAAGATCATGGCTGGCTGATAAACCCCAAGAAGAGCTCATTGGTGCCTTCTCAGAAGATGATATTCCTGGGAGCAAATATAGACTCAGTGAATGGCCTGGTATCTCTGTCTTCAGACAGGAAAGATCGTATAATAAAAAAGATCAGAAGCATGCGCCTAAAGTCCTTTATCACAGCAAGGGAATTCATGAGCCTCTTAGGGTCCCTTACGTCCACGATTGGTCTAGTAAAATGGGCCCAATGGAGGATGTGACCCATTCAAAGACACTTCCTCCTACAGTTCAAAAAGAGCTCCGAGAATTGGGATCAGAAGATTCATTCTCTCCCGAGGATTTCAAAATAACTACTCTGGTGGACGAGAGAAGAACACCTTCTCCATGGGTTTCCCCTGGAAGAGCCGGTCTGGATGACCATAACTACAGACGCCAGCCTCCTGGGATGGGGAGCACACCTGAACGACTCTTGGATTCAAGGAGCTTGGTCATGGAAGGAGTCAAAACTTCACTCAAACTTAAGAGAAATGAGAGCTGTTCTCAAGGCATTAATAGGGTTCCGTCCTCTTATAAGGCATGCCTGGGTAAGGATACATACAGACAACAGAGCTGTGGCATCCTACATAAATCATCAGGGAGGCACTCGAAGCTATTCTCTCCTGATGGAATTATCCCCGATAATGAAGTTTGCCCAACTACGGTTACAAGACCTAAAAGCGGTATATCTTCCAGGACCAGAGAATCTTTTGGCGGATTACCTCAGCAGAACGAGGATTCTCCAAGGAGAATGGAAACTGCACCCGGATTTGTTTCACTCAATCACCCTAAGGTGGGGTGTACCCCAGATCGACCTGATGGCTTCATACCGGAATACTCAGGTGAGGAGGTATTACTCCCTTCATGCAGATCACCGAGCTGTAGGACAGGATGCCCTGTCTCTTCCATGGGAATTCGATCTGGGGTACGCGTTCCCTCCACTACCTATGATTTACCGGCTACTGAGGAAAGTATGGCAGGAAGGCCTCAAGGTCATTGCCATTATTCCTATCTGGCCTCGCAGACCTTGGTTTCCCCTTCTAAACAAGATGAGCCTGGAACCTCCTTGGCCTCTCCCTCTCAGCCCAAACATCCTGACTCAGGGACCAGCAGTTCATCCCAACCCCAGCCAGCCGAAATTGGGGGCATGGCTCTTGAAAAGGAGAGACTTCTAGCTCAAGGGATCTCTGAAGCTGTGGCTTCTACGCTCCTAAAATCCAGAAAGGTATCAACCTCTTCCTGCTACCATAGGATATGGGAAGTTTTCCGTTCCTGGTCTCTACTAAATAATGTGGATTTTCTTCAGCCGTCTAACATCGATATTCTACATTTTCTCCATACAGGTCTGGATAAAGGACTGAGTCTAAGCACTCTTAAGGTCCAAGCTTCGGCTTTATCTGCGCTCTGCTACAAGTCCTGGGCATCTGATCCTCTAATTGCCAGATTCTTTAAAGCTACCATCCGCATAAGGCCTCCAAATAGGAACTACTCTCCTCCGTGGAATTTACCTATGGTTCTGGAGGCATTGGCTGAAAAACCCTTTGCTCCATTAGATGAGCTGGGTCTGGTCTTATTGACATATAAGACATTGTTTCTGGTAGCTGTCACTACGGCAAAGCGCATGTCTGAAATTCATGCATTTTCCTGCGATGAAAATCACTTTCAAGTGTTTCACGACAGGGTGATCTTGAGACCTAGACAAGAGTTTCTACCTAAAGTCGTCTAGACTTTCCACATCCTACAGGAAATTGTTATTCCTTTCTTTTATCCTTCTCCTTCTACGCCAGAAGAAGTGAAACTTCATGAATTGGATGTCAGGCAGTGCCTGCTTAAATACATAGAAGCCTCTAGTCTGTTTCGGAGGTCTCAACAGCTTTTTGTTCTACCTATTGGATCCAGGAGAGGGGAGGCAGCCTCTACTTCCACCTTGAGACGTTGGATTTCCAATACCATAGTCAAGGCTTACCAGTTAAAACACCTGGTTCCTCCTAGTAGGATCAAAGCACACTCTACGAGGGCCTTAGCAACATCATGGGCTAACTGGGCAGAGGTTCCATCTGAAGACATCTGTAAGGCAGCTACGTGGTCTTCTCCTCTCACTTTCATCAAACACTATAAGCTGGATTTGGCTTCGGCCTCTACGTCCTTTGGTAGAGGTGTTTTGTCCTCTGTTGAATCTATATAGATTAAAATATTTTTTTTTCAGCATCATCTGGTGAATGTGTTTGTCTTGTTTTTTCCCACCCTATGGTGAAGCTTGGGTATTACCCATAAGTGATGCTGCCATGATTAGCCAGGAATACGGAAAATTTTATCATACTTACCGTAATTTTCTTTTCCTGGCTATTATTCATGGCAGCATCAACGAACCCCCCCTTGTTTTTGTTTTTTGCTTTAGGACTAGACTGTGGGATGGAAGGAGGAGGGACCTTTTATACCCAGCCTGGTCTGATTAATTGATTTTATCCTGTCCTGTTCCTGATAAGGGCGGAGCTACCCATAAGTGATGCTGCCATGAATAATAGCCAGGAAAAGAAAATTACGGTAAGTATGATAACATTTTCCGTATTAATGTGGATAAGTGCAAGATAATGCATCTTGGACGTAAAAACCCAAGGGCAGAGTACAGAATATTTGATAGAGTCCTAACCTCAACATCTGAGGAAAGGGATTTAGGGGTGATTATTTCTGATGACTTAAAGGTAGACAGAAAATGTAATAGAGCAGCAGGAAATGCTAGCAGAATGCTTGGTTGTATAGGGAGAGGTATTAGCAGCAGAAAGAGAGAAGTGCTCATGCCATTGTACAGAACACTGGTGAGACCTCACTAGGAGTATTGTACGCAGTACTGGAGACCGTATCTTCAGAAGGATATTGATACCTTAGAGAGAGTTCAGGATTGCAGGATAAAACTTACCAGGAAAGGTTAAAGGATCTTAACATGTATAGCTTGGAGGAAAGATGAGATAGGGGGGATATGATAGAAACATTTAAATACATAAAGGGAATCAACACAGTAAATGAGGAGACTATATTTAAAAGAAGAAAAACTACCACAACAAGAGGACATAGTCTTAAATTAGAGGGACAAAGGTTTAAAAATAATTTCAGGAAGTATTACTTTACTGAGAGGGTAGTGGGTGCATGGAATAGCCTTCCAGCTGAAGTGGTAGAGGTTAACACAGTAAAGGAGTTTAAGCATGCGTGGGATAGGCATAAGGCTATCCTAACTATAAGATAAGGCCAGGGACTAATGAAAGTATTTAGAAAACTGGGCAGACTAGATGGGCCGAATGGTTCTTATCTGCCGTCACATTCTATGTTTCTATGTTTCTATGGTTTAGTAAGGGAAAAAAAGTTAAGGCCAATTTTTTTCTGGAAATGTTCCCAAAGCTACTAAAAAATAATAATTCAGATTGATCCTTTAGCTCAAGCATTTCATTACCTAGGAGCACTTTTTAGAAGCAGCATCCTATATGTTTGAATAATGACAGGCAAAGGTACAAGCAAATGTTTACTTTTTTTTTAACCACCCTCCTTAATATCCCCGCTGTTTGTATATTCCATGCACGTTAAATGGTGGGGAACATTTACAGACACAATGTCACAATCCATCTTCCAGAACTCAGTGTGGTTTCGTTCCATCTGCCATTTCCCAGTGTCACGTCGTGACCACATGCCACTTCACGCATCAGTTCCAGTATGTTGGCTAACAATGACTTTGTGAGTGACATGAATATTTACTGTTTAAACCCAGTGAATTGTCATAGTCCCTTTCTTAACATGTTTGTTCACTAAACATAAAATTCCACTGACCATAAAACTGAATTGAAAAATACTTGCATATTTCTTACGAACTTTGCTTTTAAGCCCAATATTTGCAAATTCATTTTGATCATTTTTATATTGTGTCTACTTAGAATTTATACCAGAGCTCCGCAGCCATAATATTCACAGTAATGTTTCTTTAAATGACAATAAATGAGTAAATCAGACACATTGTTCTTGTTCCCCATTATAGTCATTCTGCCTGGAAGTGTCCTCTGTCCATTTGGAATGTTAGAAGTTATGGAATGTTAGAAGTTATGCCACCATACAGAGAAGTGAAGTGAACTATTAAATCCCAGGTCTCTTAGTAGTGTGATTACGTATCACTATGTTTAACATTTGTAAGGTGTAAAAATATATATATATATATTTAAATGTAAAATACCACACCTGGGTGCCTCCATCTTACTTCAATATCAGTCATTGTTATAAACTCTGTCCTTAGTACCTGGCAGCCAGCATAGAGAGAGCATAAAACCAACCAGGAAAGGTTAAAGGATCTTAACATGTATAGCTTGGAGAAAAGACGAGACAGGGGGGAAATGATAGAAACATTTAAATACATAAAGGAAATCAACACAGTAAAGGAGGAGACTATATTTAAAAGAAGAAAAACTACCACAACAAGAGGACAGAGGGGGGCGGGGCCGGACCGCCATGCTAACTGGTCGCATGCAGGAGAGGCTCCGGAGAAACCGGGCCTTTTAAGCTACTTACAGCGGAATTTCACACACAAAACAAACCTACCAGACACCCATAGATGTGGGAGTGGTGGCAGACCCCCAGATCGGGAGCTCTGGTCCTCTGAAGGGGGCACGGAGCTTTGAGGGCTGCGGCCTGCCGGGGATGGGAGCGCGGTGGACGGCTGCTGCTGCGTCTTCCTCCCCGGCTGCCGCAGACCGCCAGAGTTGCTTGCCGGCCCTGTTTCCCCCCCCCCCCCCTTTGGACTGGGGGTGTCATCCCGGTCCCCACTGAGGAGAGCTTGAGACAGGCGGGGGCTGAGGCGCACGGAACCATCGAACTGCCTCACTAAATGGCGGCTGGCAGACAGCTCAACATTATCTGCTCCTGCACCACGGAGCCCCCTTGAACTGCGGGTACATCATCTGCCCTGCCGGAGGACTTCAAGCACAAGAAAAACGTGGAAATACTCACCGCAGTCTGGGAGAGTGAGAGACCCCCGGCCCGCAATGGTTGTTCCTAGGTGGGGCCGAGTGCAGAAGGCGCGAAATGAAATTGTGCTGCAGCGTGTAACAGCTAAACAGACCTACACGACTTCAAGCGCTGCACCCCCAGGACCACCAAGCCTGACATGGGGAGACTTACCACACACAGATGAGCACCTGCGAAGCTCAACTGCCCTGGTGAGGGATCAGTGTCCGAGGTGAAGGAGTCATACATGCCAACATAGAGAGTCTCACAACACCACAGGACACTGACTAAACAAGAGAAGCTGTAGTTTTACATCAGCTACATAAGAGCAGCTACCTATTTACCTCTTGCCACCTAAACGGCGCTCTAACATTCACCGTAGCCATACTATTATATTACTATGTCTAAAGTTAATACCTAATAATACAGGAATGCACTCAGCCCCGGTGGCCGCCCGCCTACCAGTTTGGCAGTGGTAATATCGAAGTTCAACTGTGTAATACTCTTGAAAGCACACATTTACTTATTTAAGTTAAACGTATATAATTTATGCCATAAGCTTGTAGATCCCATCGGGACCCATTGCATTAGATATGATAACTCAGCTTGCGTTTAACTTAGCGTAATGCAGGTTACTGATGTTAGTTTCTGGAGGAGTGCACATAGCATGTAACCTGAAGCGACTAAGCTATAACTACCCTATGACTTGATTGATGAGCCAGCTTTTATAGTTTCAGACGCATACTTTGCAATTTTCATGTTGATGATTTTTTGGCAATTCTTTGTCTAGCAATGTAATCTATGCACTAACATAGTTGTCTTATGTAGCGGTTAATTTTGCATGCAAAATAACAAAAATTGTGCTGTTTTAACTGCATACCATGGCAACTTGATGTTCCCAATATGCCTGCAGTAGCTGTCAGGCACTGCAAGAATTCATGTAATCTGTTTTCACATGCACAAACAAAAATAAAGAATAATAAAAAATAAAAAAAAACAAGAGGACATAGTCTTAAATTAGTGGCAAAGGTTTAAAAATAATATCAGGAAGTATTACTTTACTGAGAGGGTAGTGGATGCATGGAATAGCCTTCCAGCTGAAGAGGTAGAGGTTAACACAGTAAAGGAGTTTAAGCATGCGTGGGATAGGCATAATGCTATCCTAACTATAAGATAAGGCCAGGGACTAATGAAAGTATTTAAAAAATTGGGCACACTAGATGGGCCGAATGGTTCTTATCTGCCGTCACATTCTATGTTTCTATACAGGTAACAGGAGAAATTAAATAATGTTTCAATTTCTCCTTTTCATTTGCAATGTTTGTCCTGGCTTTGCCTTGTCTGAACTGGATTATGTAATTTACAAAATCTTTAATATAAATTCAAATAATACAGAGCATCTCATGGAAAAAATTGTTATTTTTTAATGTTGTATAAATTCCAGAGAAGTGCCAGTCCCCCTTTAAGCAATGAAAATATTCCCAGCTTTTCAGCCAGGCTCAGTTGTCCGTAACAGGATGGGAGGGAGGTGGTGGGTGAAGAAATATGAAAGGTATTAGAACACATGCAGATGAATCAAATGTATAGAACAATGAAACAAATGTTCCACTCTTTCAGCTGATCCTACTCCAGTGCCGTATACCTCGGTGGCATTGTAACAACACCTGCTCCCTAATTCAGGTGATTGCTACTGAATAAACAAAAACTCATCACTGGAATATTATAAATCAATAGAATGATGCCATGGAGTACAATTTATACAATACACACACGCTGTGTGCACTTAATTATATGTTGAAAGTAAATGTACTTGCTCATCCCAACACAAACTGCCAAGGTAACACTCCGGAGCGCCCCTCTGCGATCCACTGCGTTTTCATATCATTAATGTGCAATTAGATCTCTACAGCCTCATACACAGGGATGATCAGAATGAGAAACCAGTAATTTGTTGTAACAGTTACGATATTAAATCTGGCATTTACCAAGGGAACAAAAGACTATTTGGAAAGAATATATAAAGCATTTATTAACATTAGAAAAACTCTGTTTGAAAAAGCTTTAATAATCCAATTTAAACAAATTTGAGCCATTCTTTGTGTTTATGAAAATTGAATAACCCCCCCCCCCCAAAAAAAAACAAAAAACCAACAACTTACAATTGGCAAGAAGGTTTCTGTCTTCTCAATAAAAAGGGAACTTGTCACAACAGCTTAATAAGGATAAGTAAACAATTAATTATTTATAATGTGCTAACGTATTTTGCAACCCTGTGTAATTGGTGGACTAACAGACAGTTATTTGACACAAGACAAGTTGGACGTACAGGAACAGAAGAAGTTAAAGGCCTTGTTCATACAAGCTTGCATTCTAAAGTATCAATTGGGCTCCGACAATCAAACACGATTAATCAGAAGCTATTAATATTGGTCTGCAATGTGTTCTTTGTTTGTCACTCGCCCCTTTGGTCCAATATACAGCGTAAGGAATGCAATTAATGGGAGCTCTAGGATAACACAGCAGTGTATGAGGTATTCTGCATACCACATACTATCATAAATAAACACCAGGCAACCTATTATATGAAAGATTTGAGTATGTTACTGATCAGAAATGCATACACATTTTTCCAAATTCCAGCACCTGACATTTTCTTCTATGGTTATAAATCCCTCAAGTTACAAGTTAAAAAGAAGAGTGCTTAATATTATTATTAACATTTATATAGCACCAACTTATTCCGCAGTGTGTTACAGTATTATTAAAGGGGAATTTTACAAATGAGATAAACTATTACGAATTGCGACAAGTAGAACGATATGTTGATGAGGACCCTGCTCCAACGAGCTTCAAAGCTAGGAGATGTGGGATATAAAACCACAATAGAAAGGGGAGGGTGAGGGACAGTAACCAGTGCAGAATTGAAAGGTGAGAGTGAAGTGGACAATGGACAAACTAATCCATTTGAAAGAGTGAGATCTAGATTTTAGGAATGATAGTTGTGTCCATATGCTATTCTGAAGAGATGGATTTTAAGGTACTACTTAAATGAACACTTTAGTCACTGTAACAACTTCACTTTATAGAAGTCATTATAGTACCACAAATGTGCCCTCCTTGCTCCTGCTCTCTAATTCTTTTTAGTTCTATTCATCAGACACAGTATCCCTCTATTTGTCCTGTTTAGTGATGTCGCGAACACAACATTTTCGGTTCGCGAACGGCGAACGAGAACTGCCACAAACGCTCGCGAATCGGCAAACCGGGCGAACCGCCAAAGACTTCAATGGGCAGGTGAATTTTAAAACCCACAGGGACTCTTTCTGGCAACAACAGTGATGGAAAAGTTGTTTCAAGGGGACTAACACCTGGACTGTGGCATGCCGGAGGGGGATCCATGGCAAAACTCCCATGGAAAATTACACAGTTGATGCAGAGTCTGGTTTTAATCCATAAAGGGCAGAAATCACCTAACATTCCTAAATCACAATGGATATGGATTGACACCTGACATATGACATATTGACACCTTGACATATGGATTGACACCTGTCCTCAGAGACCCTGATACACACTGACACAGAGCAGAATAGGGACTGTTCCCCCTACATAGGGTCACTTGGCAGATATGGATTGACACCTGTCCTCAGAGGTCATGATACACACTGACACAGAGCAGAATAGAGACTGTTCCCCCTACATAGGGTCACTTGGCAGATATGGATTTACACCTGTCCTCTGGGACCCTGATACACACTGACACATAGCAGAATAGGGACTGTTCCCCTACATAGGGTCACTTGGCAGATATGGATTGACACCTGTCCTCAGGGACCAAATTGTGTAATAATGGTAATACTATTACCTATTATATAATATATAATATTGGCAGGGGCAAGGAAATTCCCTCTAAATAGATGGGTATAGGCAGAGAGTATGGAGACTGGAGTGATGCGATCAAAAAAAGTGTCAATAAGGTGATATAAAGTTAAATGTATCACAGACACACAGCCACCCTTTCTCTTGTTAGTTTCCAGAAATGCTGGATAGGTAGAAGGGCTATAAAGACTCTGAGAGGTCTAAGAAGAATCCTCTAAACTAGCCCTAATCTCCTTAAACACCTTCAAGGGTGTTCTAAGCTAAAGCTCAATCTAAACATTTAGATGACTGCCTGATTTCCCATCACAGATGCTGGCTAGGAATAACAGTGTGCAAGGCAAAGAGTGGGTCTAAGTGCCCATAGTGCAGTAAAGTGTCCCTAGTGAAGTGAAAAAGAGAATAACGAGCTGGCGCCCAAGAGAATAACGAGCTGGCGCCCTATCAGGGGACGTGTAAATGGCATCGATTTTAGGAACCGGGAAATGGAAAAAGATGCTTGGTCGGTCCTCCTACTTCAAATTGGTGGCACTGCGCGTGCAATCTAATGTGCCACCAGATAGGAATAGTACTACTTAACACACCACTCCTATCAGTTTAATCCCTGTTATGTGCCTTTTTTTTGGTTTGGTTTTTGAAGCCACAGTGCAGCACCAGAGGGCCGAAAAATTAGGCATGTACACATGCCTGAAAAAATTAGGTATTGTTGCAGCCGCTGCTGTAGCAGCGGCCATAAAAATTGATGTTCGTTTCCCAGGCAGAAAGTGCCCTAAAACATTGCGGCTTGAACCCTAGTTGGTTGCGGATAAGTCACGCAAGTCAACCGGCATTCAGAGCTAAAATACAGCAGCGTGTGGACCACTTTTAGCCCAAGGCAGCTCATCTCATCAGACCTTTTTTAGTCGAATGTATCGCCCACTGTCAGTCCCTTCGGGATCCATCCCTCATTCATCTTAATAAAGGTGAGGTAATCTAGACTTTTTTGACCTAGGCGACTTCTCTTCTCAGTGACAAAACCTCCTGCTGCACTGAAGGTCCTTTCTGACAGGACACTTGAAGCGGGGCAGGCCAGAAGTTCTATCGCAAATTGGGATAGCTCAGGCCACAGGTCAAGCCTGCACACCCAGTAGTCAAGGGGTTCATCGCTCCTCAGAGTGTCGATATCTGCAGTTGGTGGATCCTGAAGGGCTGTAGCGATGCGTAGGACTTAAAAAGCTCAGCATGTCCTCCATCAACAACACGTCTTTAAAGCGTCCTGTCCTTGCCGGCGTGGTCGTGGGAGGAGGATGAGGACTTTCACCTCTTCCCCTTTTAGATTCCCGTTGTGCTGTGACATCACCCTTATAGGCTGTGTAAAGCATACTTTTTAATTTATTTTGCAAATGCTGCATCCTTTCTGACTTGTTGTAATTTGGTAACATTTCCGCCACTTTCTGCTTGTACCGGGGGTCTAGTAGCGTACAGGTCGTTCTCCTTCAGCCTTTTTATACGAGGGTCCCTCAACAGGCATGATAGCATGAAAGACCCCATTTGCACAAGGTTGGATGCCGAGCTACTCATTTCCCGTTCCTCCTCCTCAGTGATCTCAATGAAGGTATGTTCTTCCCCCCAACCACATACAACACCACGGGTAACAGATAGGTGACAACGAGCACCCTGGGATGCCTGTTGTGGTTTGTCTTCCTCCTCCTCCTCAAAGCCACATTCCTCCTCTGACTCCTCTTCCTCACAATCCTCTTCCAGCGTTGCAGCAGGTCCAGCAAGCGATGCTGATAAGGCTGTTTCTGGTGGTGATGGTGACCACAACTCTTCCTCTTCCTCTTAACGCTGATCTAAGGCCTGTTCCAGCACTCTTCGCAGGGCACGCTCCAGGAAGAAAACAAATGGTATGATGTCGCTGATGGTGCCTTCGGTTCAACTGACTAGGTTTGTCACCTCCTCAAAAGGACGCATGAGACTACAGGCATTGCGCATGAGCGTCCAGTAACGTGGCAAAAAAAAATCCCAGCTCCCCAGAGGCTGTCCTAGCACCCCGGTCATACAAATATTCATTAATGGCTTTTTCTTGTTGGAGCAGGCGGTCGAACATTAGGATTGTTGAATTCCAACGTGTCGGGCTGTCGCAAATCAAGCGCCTCACTGGCATGTTGTTTCGCCGCTGGATATCTGCAAAGTGCGCCATGGCCGTGTAGGAACGCCTGAAATGGCCACACACCTTCCTGGCCTGCTTCAGGACGTCCTGTAAGCCTGTGTACTTATGCACAAAGCATTGTACGATCAGATTACACACATGTGCCATGCACGGCACATGTGTCAACTTGCCTAACTTCAATGCCGCCAACAAATTTGTTCCGTTGTCACAAACCACTTTGCCGATATCCAGTTGCTGCGGAGTCAGCTACTTTTCCACCAGTGCGTTCAGGGCGGACAGGAGTGCTTGTCCGGTGTGACTCTCTGCTTTCAAGCAAGTCAAACCCAAGACGGCGTGACACTGCCGTATCCGGGATGTGGAATAGTAACTGGGGAGCTGGGGGGGTGCCTTTGATGTGGAGCAAGACGCAGCAGCAGAAGAGGACTCAGCCGAGGAGGTTATGGAAGAGGATGGAGTAGGAGGAGTAGAGGAGGTGGCAGCAGGCCTGCCTGCAAGTCGTGGCGATGTCACCAACTCCTCTGCAGAGCCACGCATTCCATGCTTGGCAGCCGTCAGCAGGTTTACCCAATGCGCAGTGTAGGTGATATACCTGCCCTGACCATGCTTTGCAGACCAGGTATCAGTGGTCAGATGACCCTTGCCCCAACACTGTGTGCCAGACATGCCATTACTTCCTTTTTCACAATCAAGTACAGGTTGGGGATTGCCTTTTGTGAAAATAAATTTCGTCCGGGTACCTTCCACTGCGGTGTCCCAATAGCTACAAATTTTTTGAACGCCTCAGACTCCACCAGCTTGTATGGTAAAAGCTGGCGGGCTAATAGTTCAGACAAGCCAGCTGTCAGACGCTGGGCAAGGGGGTGACTTTCTGACATTGGCTTCTTACACTCAAACATGTCCTTGACAGACACCTGACTGTGGGCAGATGAGCGGGAACTGCTCAAGGCGAGAGACGGAGTGGCGGATGGTTGAGAGGGGGCAAGGAGGACAGCAGTGGTTGACGTGGCTGAATATGCTGGACCAGGAGGATGATGGCGGCTTTGAGTTTGTGTGCTGCTTGCAGGGGCGGACTGACAGGTCGGGCAGGTCGGGCAGATCGGTCACTGACCGAAGGCCCGAGTCAGTCAGGGGCCCGGCAGCAGCCATGCTTCTGCTGTGGAGATCAGAGATCAGATCAAAGATCTCCACAGCAGAAGGAAGTTAAAGAAAGTGCTGTAAGAAGGTTGCAGGGGCCCATAATGAGTCGAAGGGCCCCTGCAACCCATCAATCTGCTAATACCTCCCCCCCCACTCAGTGAGAGACCTGGCAGCATACCTCTCACTGCCACTCTGCCAAGTCTCCTCTCTCTCTCTCTGCCTGCTCAGTGCTCCGTGTGAGGATGGGAGGGGGGCAGGAAGTGACATCACCCGCTGCTTCCCTCTCACACGGAGCACTCACAGCATGGATGGAGGGTGAGAAGAGGAGCCTGGCCTGACAAGTGCTGCTTCAGGAGATGGAGGGAGAAAACATCACATTTTACAGGTAAGCAGGCACACACTGCCCCCCCATACACACACTGCCCCCCCCATATATACACACACTGCCCCCCCATATATACACACACTGCCCCCCCATATATACACACACTGCCCCCCCATAAATATATATACACACACTGCCCCCCCATACACACACTGCCCCCCCATACACACACTGCCCCCCCCATACACACACTGCCCCCCCTACACACACTGCCCCCCCTACACACACTGCCCCCCCTACACACACACTGCCCCCCCTACACACACACTGCCCCCCCTACACACACACTGCCCCCCCTACACACACACTGCCCCCCCATACACACACACTGCCCCCCCTATACACACACACTGCCCCCCTATACACACACACTGCCCCCCTATACACACACACTGCCCCCCTATACACACACTGCCCCCCCTATACACACACACTGCCCCCCCTATACACACACACTGCCCCCCCTATACACACACTGCCCCCTATACACACACTGCCCCCCCTATACACACACTGCCCCCCCTATACACACACTGCCCCCCTATACACACACTGCCCCCCCTATACACACACTGCCCCCCCTATACACACACTGCCCCCCTACACACACACACTGCCCCCCCATACACACACTGCCCCCCCATACACACACTGCCCCCCATACACACACTGCCCCCCATACACACACTGCCCCCCATACACACACTGCCCCCCATACACACACTGCCCACACATACACACACTGCCCCCACATACACACACTGCCCATATACACACACTGCCCCCCCATACACACACTGCCCCCCCATACACACACTGCCCCCCATACACATACACTGCCCCCCCATACACATACACTGCCCCCCCATACACATACACTGCCCCCCCTATACACACACACTGCCCCCCCTATACACACACTGCCCCCCCTATACACACACTGCCCCCCCTATACACACACTGCCCCCCCTATACACACACACTGCCCCCCCTATACACACACACTGCCCCCCCTATACACACACACTGCCCCCCCTACACACACACACTGCCCCCCCATACACACACACACTGCCCCCCCATACACACACTGCCCCCCCATACACACACTGCCCCCCCATACACACACTGCCCCCCCATACACACACTGCCCCCCCATACACACACTGCCCCCCCATACACACACTGCCCCCCCATACACACACTGCCCCCATACACACACTGCCCCCCATACACACACTGCCCCCCATACACACACTGCCCCCCATACACACACTGCCCCCACATACACACACTGCCCCCACATACACACACTGCCCATATACACACACTGCCCCCCCATACACACACTGCCCCCCCATACACACACTGCCCCCCCATACACAGACTGCCCCCCCATACACACACTGCCCCCATACACACACTGCCCCCCCCATACACATACACTGCCCCCCATACACATACACTGCCCCCCCATACACATACACTGCCCCCCCATACACATACACTGCCCCCCATAGACATACACTGCCCCCCATACAAATACACTGCCCCCCATACAAATACACTGCCCCCCATACAAATACACTGCCCCCATATATATATATATATATATATATATATATATATACACTGCCCCCCCATACACATACACTGCCCCCCATAGACATACACACATATATATATATATATATATACACATACATATACATTATATATATATATATATATATATATATATATATATATATACATATACATATACATATACATATACATATATACATATACATATATATATACATATACATACACACATACACACACTGCCCACCCATATATATATATTGCCAAACCATATATACACACACTGCCCCCATATACACACACTGCCCCATCATACACACACTGCCCCCATCATACACACACTGCCCCCCATACACACACTGCCCCCCATACACACACTGCCCCCCATACACATACTGCCCC
Source organism: Pelobates fuscus (assembly GCF_036172605.1). Classification (NCBI taxonomy): domain Eukaryota; kingdom Metazoa; phylum Chordata; class Amphibia; order Anura; family Pelobatidae; genus Pelobates; species Pelobates fuscus. The sequence goes on along the minus strand of NC_086319.1, from coordinate 26,515,551 downwards.
CCCATACACACACTGCCCCCCCCATACACACACTGCCCCCCATACACACACTGCCCCCCCATACACACACTGCCCCCCCATACACACACTGCCCCCCCATACACACACTGCCCCCCCATACACACACACTGCCCCCCCATACACATACACTGCCCCCCCATACACATACACTGCCCCCCCATACACATACACTGCCCCCCCATACACACACTGCCCCCCATACACACACACTGCCCCCCCATACACACACACTGCCCCCCCATACACACACACTGCCCCCCATACACATACACTGCCCCCCCATACACATACACTGCCCCCCCATACACATACACTGCCCCCCCATATATACACATATATATATATATATATATATACACTGCCCCCCCATATATATATATATATATATATATATATATATATATATATACACACACACACTGTCCACCTTTATATACACTGCCCATCCATATACATACACTGCCCACAAATAAATATAAATATATATATATATATATATATATATATATATATATATATATATATATATATATATATATATATATATATATATATACACACACATATACATACATACATACACACACACACACTGCCCACCCATATATACGCATACACTGCCCACGCATATATACACGCACACATTGCCCACCCATATATATATATATATACACACACACACACACACTGCAGACACTGCCCACCCATTGATATACACACACTACATACACTGCCCACCAATATATATATATATATACACACACACACACACACACACACTACATACACTGCCCATCGTTATATACATACCGACTGCATACGCTGCCCACACATATGCACACACTGCATACACTACCCACCCATATATGCACACACACTGCATATACTGCCCACCCATATATACACACACATTGCCCACCCATATATACACACACAACTCCCCACCCATATATATATATACACACACACACACACACTGCATACACTGCCCACCATACACACACACGGCCCGCCCACACATACACTGCCCCCATACACATACATACATTGCCCCCACACACTGCCCTCCCCATACACACACTGCTCCCACACCATACACATTCACACACTGCCCCCATACACACATACACTGCCAAAACACACACACACACCCCCTACACATTCACTCACTACACCCCCCCCCCACACACACACACACTGCACCACTCACACACACCACTGCTCCTATGCCCTACTACAGCCTCATGTCCCAGCAGACCCCAGGTAAGTTGTCAAACTGTTCTCAAACGGTTTGACTACTTACTTTAAAATTCTTTTTAACATTTCTTAGTCCTTAAAGGACCACTATAGGCACCCAGACCACTTCAGCTCAATTAAGGGGTCTGGGTGCCAGGTTCCTCTAGTTTTAACCCTGCAGCTGAAAACATAGCAGTTTCAGAGAAACTGCTATGTTTCACTAAGGGTTAATCCAGCTTCTAGTGGCGGTCTCACTGACAGTTCGTTAGAGGCGCGTCCGCGATTCTCCTTGTGAAAATCACAGCGAGAAGACAAGCTGGACGTCCATAGGAGGTATGAATGCGTGCGCGGCTCTTGCCGCGAATGCGCATTCGAATCTGACGTCGGCAGAGGAAGGAGAATTCCCCAGAGCCGAGGGAGCCCGGCTCTACTCTAATATTATAGTGCTACTTTAATATTTTGTCTTCGAAGGGCCCTGGACCTAATTTTGTCCGGGGGCCCAGAAGGCTGTCAGTCCACCCCTGGCTGCTTGTACTCATGTGTTGATCCCATAGGCATTTGTAATGTGCGATCATGTGCCTACGCAAAGCAGTTGTACCTAGGTGGGTGCAAATGGCATCGCTGTTGTCAGAGGCAGACACACAAAAAAATGCCACACTGCTGAGCTCTGCAATGACGGCATTCTGCTGGTGGACACAGCATGCGTTGATTGGCGTGCTGTTGGGCTGACCCTGGCTGCCGATGCGTGCTGTCTGACTGTGCCACAAGCTCCTTGCGATGACCTCCCCCTGCTTCCAACTCATCTCCTCCTCCTCCTCTCTGTCTCCCCATCTGAACTTTCACCCTGTTCTTCTTCTTGCCGAGCGGGCACCCACGTGACATCCATGGACGCATCGTCATCATCAACCGCTTCACTTGTATCTGACAACTCAGCAAAGGAAGCAGCAGCGGGTACAACATCATCATCATCACACCGTACGTCCATGTGTGTAATGCTGCCTGCCTGAGATATATCCCTGTTATCTACATCCTCTGGCAATAATGGTTGCGCATCACTCATTTCTTCAAACGGATGTGTAAATAACTCCTCTGACATACCAAGTGAAGCGGCTGAAGGCCTGACACCCACTTTAAGGACACTGACTGCTATTAGCTTACAGTGAAAAACGTTTTTTCTTTTTAAAGGCACGCTATAGTGACACCAGATATGAGTGGCTAAGTACAGTGGCAGAGGTTGGCAGAGTACACGCTGAAGGCCTGACACCCAGACAACTAACTGCTATTCAATCGATTACAGTGAAAACATTTTTTTTGCTTTTAAATGCAAGCTTAAGCTATTGTGACACCAGATATGAGTGGTGGCACTGGGCAAGTGGGCACAGTATCCACTGTGAGCCTGACACAGAAGCTGGCAGGCAGGCAACTGCAATTACATTACACAGAAAAAAAAAAAAGCAGACTGATGTTCTAGCCCTAAAAAGGGCTTTTTGGGGTGCTGTCCTTACAGCAGAGATCAGATGAGTCCTTCAGGACTGTAGTGGACACTGAATACCCTAACCTAGCTATCAATTTCCCTATCTAATCAGCAGCAGCTACACTTTCCCTCCTCTATCTAAGAATGCAGCTTCAGAATGAGTCTAAAATGGATGCTGTACAGGAGGTGGGAGGGTCTGGAAGGGAGGGTCTGCTGCTAATTTGCTGGAATGTGTCTGCTGACCGTGAGGCACAGGGTCAAAGTTTACTCAATGATGACGAATAGGGGGCGGATCAAATCGCGCATGTGTTCGCCCGCCGTGGCGAACGCGAACACGCTATGTTCGCCCGGAACTATTCGCCAGCGAACAGTTCGGTACATCACTAGTCCTGTTCATTTGTCAGCTGAATTGCGGATGACAGTGATTGCAAAGTAGGTGGAATGTGAGTGGAGAGTCATTGCACCAACTGTGAACGCATACACTACACACGTGCTCAGTATAGCACACACTGATTTTTATAGAACAGCAATACGATCAAAGCGTTGCTTTTTTTTTATGAGACGCCTTTTATTGGACTGATGTCATCTGACTTGATGATGCAAAACCGGGCAGAGTGGAGTGCCATGATGGGATTGCCATTGGCACTGGAATAAAGGCAAGTTGATTACGTGGCTGAAAAGAGAAATACATCCATCAAGTTCAGCCTCTCGCATTATTTTTTGCTGTCGATCAAAAAGAAGGGAAAAAAATTCATTTTGAAGCACTTTACAATTTTGCAACAATCTAGGAAAACTGTCCTTCTTGACCCAGAATGGCAGTCAGATCTCGCTTGGATCAAGAAGTTACGATCCCACAAATTAAAAATTATATAGCTGAATATTTTTAATCCAATTGCGGTTTAAAAATCTGTACAGACTCTGATAAAACCACCTCTTCTGGCAGAGAATTCTACATCCTTATTTTTCTTACTATAATAAAACCTTTCCTTTGTGGTAGAATAAATCTCCTTTCTTCTAGTATAACCGGGTGTAACGAACCCTGAAGTGGTAGCTATGGGTTCGTATGAAAAGCGCTCTCCTAGCTGTTCGGGAAATACAGTTCCATCGTTCGTATGCTTGAGACCGGTGTTCGGGAAGTAGAGTGTCCGATTTTAGTTCCAGACACTCGACGACCAAGTTCCGCTGCCTTTGTCCCGAACAAACAAGATGGCTGCTGTTTTCTCCGTCACGTGGCATTCGTATATACGAATTGTGGCCACCCTGAGAGAGCGCTTAATTGACGGGCTCTTTTGAAGTCAAAGAGCCAGGAGGGTGGTCTGTGTTCGGTAGTTTCAATCTACCGAACCAACGTGGCATAAACTAACCGAATGCTAAGCAGATGCATGTTCAGAGAAAACCCCGATCTCCCGGTGAGTTTTATCACACTGCTCCCCCTTAGTCCATGGGTCAGCATACCCGCCTAGACCCTGCCGGGTTGGCTAGGGGATGACCGGGAGACGCAAAGGTTAAGGTTCCATCTCTGTTTGGCGTGATAAACCGTCTGCCTTTCCATTCTGTTTGTCAGGCCTGTACTGCATAGTGAAGTTGTACGGTTGTAGGGCCAGGCTCCAGCGTAATAGTCTAGGATTGTCTCCGGCTACTCGATTTAACCACACTAGGGGGTTGTGGTCAGTCATTAAAGTAAATGGGCGGCCATACAGGTAGGGTTGAAGCTTCTTGAGGGCCCATACCAAGGCTAAGCATTCTTTCTCCACGGTGGCGTAACTGACTTCCCGAGGTAGTAGTTTGCAGCTAAGGTACGCCAGCGGGTGTGGGCTCTCTCTGGAACTCGTTTTCCTCTGGCTGCTCTCCTTCCATGCTGCTGGCTCTGTCACTCTGCCTTAGTTCTGCAATTAGCGTGGCTTCGTTCTTGTTGCTTGCCACTATGCCCCGAGCTTCCAGCAAATCTTTTAGTATTGTCCTCTTTAGTAGCTCATACTGCTGAGCTATTCGGTATATTCCAGTTCGGGACGCCCATTCGAGCTGCGAATCCCGCCGCTTGCCACCAGTTGTAACGAACCCTGAAGTGGTAGCTATGGGTTCGTATGATTTGAGCCGAAGGGCTGAGAGCCAGGGTGATATAGCTCGCCGTTCGGCATTTCTGGTCAGTAGTTAAATTCCCAAGAAACGAAATCCTCTAGTACAGCTTTCCCCAAGTAGCAATCAGGTACCCAAACACCAGTCGAAACATGATGAAGGGTGTAACAAGACTGACGTTTAATGAGACCACACAGGCTTTTATGGAGGTCCCCTTGCAGGAGGACCTCCTACAGTACACAAATCAAATAGCCAATCATAAGGTATAGTTACACTTAAACCCTCCCTGTCTCCGCCTGTGACATAATGAGATAAGTTAAGGAATAACACAATTATCTCCAGGCGAAGTGCACACATTTTCCCCAAAACTCAGAACACCCCTTTATGCTTAAGGTATCCCCACAAATGTCACATCCCCTGATAGCCCCGATCTGGGGGAGCAACATATTCAAATTTCACCCAGATCGGTTCAGGGGTTTTTTAAAAATGTGGAAGTCTTAAGTTACCGACCGCACACGAAGCTCTTGCCCAAAATAGTTCCACGAATTCAGCGTGTGCGGTCGGTCAATTCTGAAAATGTTAAACAACTCTAAAATCCACAAATGGAGCCTCCTGGCTCATAGGAGCAATTGTTCCCCTCCTGTGAATACATCAAAGTACCGAAAAGTGCTCTCCTAGCTGTTCGGGAAATACAGTTCCATCGTTCGTATGCTTGAGACCGGTGTTCGGGAAGTCGAGTGTCCGATTTTAGTTCCAGACACTCGACGACCAAGTTCCGCTGCCTTTGTCCCGAACAAACAAGATGGCTGCTGTTTTCTCCGTCACGTGGCATTCGTATATACGAATTGTGGCCACCCTGAGAGAGCGCTTTATTGACGGGCTCTTTTGAAGTCAATGAGCCAGGAGGGTGGTCTGTGTTCGGTAGTTTCAATCTACCGAACCAACGTGGCATAAACTAACCGAATGCTAAGCAGATGCATGTTCAGAGAAAACCCCGATCTCCCGGTGGGTTCTCTCACACCGGGTGTCCTCATGTCCTATGTACAGTCCTGTTTATGAAGAAATGTCTATTTTCTTAAAATTGTGAATATTAAGGGGTTGAGTAATAATACACAATACATTTAACAGAGGATTAAAGAAGAAAAAAAACAAAAAAAAATAGCAATTTCAGAGAGAGTCTGGTGGGGAAAGGTAGGCTGTTCCATAAGAATTAAGCTGCCCACAAGAAGTACTGTAAGTGTGAGTAATCAAAACAGATACAAGTAGCAGAAAGGAGAAGGCCGAGAAGGGTTGAATCTAAGAATTAGTGAAGAAATGTAGCTGTGAACTTTATAGGCCAGAGTTAATATTTTTAATTGAATCATACAGGGTACAGGTATCCAGTGTAAAGACTGACAGAGGGATGATATATGATAGGAGTGGCGAGAGAAAAATAAGCCTGGCATCAGCATTCATTATCAAGTGTAGGTAGGCAGTAGGATTTATGTAGAGACCAATTAGCACCAATCACATTAGTCAATACAAGATATTACTAAAGCATGAACAAGCTCTTTAGTAGCATCTTTTTTTTTTTTGTAAATCTGTTTTATTGGTTATAGAAGACGAAGAACAGAAAGGTCAATACAGACAAAAACTGTGTTACGGGCACGTAGGCCCCATTTGTTTTCTTTAGTAGCATCTAGAGTAAAAAAAAGGGGCAGATGTGGGCAATCATAAGGTGGAACTGGCAGGGTTTCTCGAAAGTCTGGATTTGAGGTCTAAAGGTAAAGCTGGAATCAAAGATAACACCAAGGCAGCAAATTTGCAAGAATGGTCTGATGCACGTACCATCAACTTGCAGTGAGAGTGACAGAGGAGGGTTAGTATTACAAGGAGAGAAAATAAGAAGCTCAGTTTAAGACAGACTTCGTTTTAGAGAGTGGAAGAACTGGTGAGACAGAAGAGATGCACACGGTGATGCATTCTGGGACAGCAGGAAAACAATCAGAGAGGTATATCTGGGTGTCAGCGGCATACAGGTGCTAGCAGAATCCAAAAGAATTAAAAAACTTTTGCTAAGAACGGCAAAAACAGAAGAGAAGCAAAACAGATACTTTGGGAACTCCTAATTGGGACAGGATGTTACCTGAAAAGGAGACACTGAAGAACCATTTGAAGACATGTTGAGAGCCATGAAATAACAGTGTCACGAACACCAGGGGTGGTGAAGGAGACCGTAATTAATAGTGTCAAAGACCACCGAGAGATTTAGGATAATACGTACAGGGTAGTGACCCTTTTGATTTAACCATGATTAGATTGTTAATTATTCTGTTGATACTGCTCTGACAAAATGTAGAGGGGGCAGAGGCCAGATTGAAGAGGGTTTCAAGGATGGAGTTAATTTGATACAGCATGTCAGACAGTTACCGACAAGTTGGAACAGCAAGGAGAAAGGGAGTATTGATATAGGATGGTAGTTAGATTAGGAAGTTGGGTAAATGGAAGGCTTTTTTATGTGTATCACAGTTGCAAGTTTTAGTGACTGGGGTCATTGGGAGTAGAAGCAGAACAGTTGCATTAATGCCTTCATATTGGTACTCGTTTATACATGATTGGCAGGGTATGCATTCATACCCTGCAATTGGGTATGCACAATATGCCTAACTGCAGTCTAGGGTAGTGTTGAACAGACCGATAGCCAGTGAGGGAAAGGTAAAGGTATAGATGGATAAGAGTTAGGAATGGACATCAGCTGACAGAATGCAGGTGTCTTCTATGGAGAGGTAAAGGGACACTATAGTCACCAGAACAACTACAGCTTGATGTAATTGGTCTGGTGAGTATAATCATTGCCTTCAGGGATTTTCATGCAAACACTGCCTTTTCAAACACTGCCGTTCAGCGTCTTCACGCTCTGCATGGAGACGCCGAATTTTCCTCATAGAGATGCATTGATTCAATGCATCTCTATGAGGAGTTGCTGATTGGACAAAACAGTGTTTGGCCCCACCCCTTTGCTGATTTCCCCAATGGGAACGCATTGGATTGGCTAAAAATCGGCAATTCTGATGATGTCACCAAGGGGCGGAGCTAGTGCCGGCCGACCCACACGGCGCTGGAAATAAGGTGAGTTTTAATTGCTTGTAAAGGGGCAAGCCACCTAAATGCTTCTTTAAGCTGATAATGCTAGGTGAGGGGACTAGTGAGAATAAAAGATAAAGGGGCTCTTCTCGCTCAGTTTAAAAAACAAAATATAGGAAAAAAGGGTATATCTGTATTCTGAAATCAAATTCCTGTCATAGCACAAATTAATAAAATATAGTCTGAAAAGTAAAATTTAAACAGATTTTTTTTGTTTTGTTTTGTTTTTTTTAAATGAACCAACTATGAAGGATATTGAATTATAGAATATAAGGTAAAATGGCCATCCAGATATTTGCTGCAAGTCTACTGGATACAATGGATAGTGGGTGTATGATACAAATGTAAAAAAATAAAAGACTTCTGCTAATGGATTTAATGAAATTGGAAACGTTTTACAGACTATATTTTTAAATAAAAAACTAAAATCTACACAGAAGTTGAGTAAATTAGAATGATTGTAGATTTTGTCAGTTTTAATTATACACAATGTTGCATTATATCTAGGAAGAGCTCCAATTGTACTGATTTTCAGGAAACCCTTATTAAGCCAATTCTAATTTACTTGGCGCAGTTCCTTGTGGCTGCCAGTTTACACGACTAAACACACACAGACAATAGAAGACAATGGTTTATTGTGATGTTGGAATACAGAATGTGGTCTCTCCACATTTCACACATACCTTCACACTAAAAGCTGAAGTAACCCGATTTACTTTTAGTGAAACAAATCATGTGACCTGGAGGTGCGTTCTCTTATTGGTTGGGTGTTTCCCGATTGCATGGTGTTTGGCACACCCCATATTGTAGATTAAAAATCACTAGGTTAGGGAAAAAATAGACTTGTCAGATCCACCAGGTCTTCACACAGATTTACTCACACTGCTGAAAAGGTATATGAAAAAACTGCAGGTATAATTAAAGAGCAACAGGAGGGAAAAGTGTAAATTAAAGGACCACTATAGGCACCCAGACCACTTCAGCTTAATGAAGTGGTCTGGGTGCCAGGTCCAGCTAGGATTAACCCTTTCTTCTATAAACAGAGCAGTTTCAGATAAACTGCTATGTTTACATATGGGTTAATCCAGCCTCTAGTGGCTGTCTCATTGACAGCCACTAGAGGCGCTTCCGCGCTTCTCACTGTGATTTTCACAGTGAGAAGACGCCAGCGTTCATAGGAAAGCATTGAGAATGCTTTCCTATGATACTGGCTGAATGCGCGCGCGGCTACTGCCGTGCATGCGCATTCAGCCGATGACGTCGCAATGGAGGAGGAGAGTTCCCCGCCCAGTGCTGGAGAAAGAAGTAAATTTACCCCATCCACCCCCTAGAGCCCGGCAGGAGGGGGACCCTGAGGGTGGGGGCACCCTCAGGGCACTATAGTGGTCCTTTAACCCCTTAAGGACACATGACATGTGTGACATGTCATGATTCCCTTTTATTCCAGAAGTTTGGTCCTTAAGGGGTTAAAGAAGCAATTGATAAATAAAAAAAATTATACATGCATTCCTGGGAGGTATAAATTCCCCATTCTCGGGTCCTGTACCAGAGACCTGGGAGTTTGAGGGTTCTGTGCAGTATCTTAGCTGTTCCTAGAACTGCACTCTTCTGGACAGAGATCTCAGATGTCCAACCTGGAATCTGGTGAAACCACTCACCCAACTTGCGAGTCACAACCCCGAGTGCTCCTATCAGAACTGGGACTACTACTGCCTTCACTTTCCAAATCCTTTCTAGCTCTTCTTTCAGTCCTTAGTATTTGTCTATTTTCTCATGTTCCTTCTTCCAATAGTCACTGGGTATTGCCACATCCACCACGACTGCAGTCTTGGCAGTCTTCTGTTCCTTGTCTACATGTTAGATTGGTTGGCCAATCTGACAGTCTGATTGACAAGAGGAAGCTAGTGTCACAACTGGATAGATAGAGAGATATTATATACACACACACACCCATATATATATATATATATATACACACAGTGGACTACATATACCAATAAAGAAAACATGCATTTAATACTTTAGGCACATTTTTATGAAACTTTGACTTGCAATAATTGGAGATCAAGTATCTGTAGCTACTACATGCCACCCCCTTCTTCCCCAGAACAAAAAACTTTTGTGTAAATGTAAGGGAGTAATTAATTGGACTCTTCTCATTGAGAAGCCTGGTGGATCAACCCATAGCTGTCCAATCACAAACTTGTGAAGTCTCATTGTGAAGTATTTGATAGACAGGCCTGAGTTTAGCTCCTTTTAGGTGGACTACCAGAAAGAAACACCTCACAGCTTATTAAGAAAAAAAAAATACTAATCTGACACATAAAACGTTAGATTTTTCACTAGGGATACTGGAGCTGACCAAAATTTTTATAAGCATTTTATCAGTAACATTAGGAAAAATATGAACTTTATCAGGAACATATCTTAAGCGGACATTCATTTCAATGCACAATTTTAAAGGAGAGGAGCTTGGTGGAGGAAAGGTGGGGGAGGGTCTGCTCATGCATTCGCTCTCACATTATTCAGGCAGTAGGAAGTTGGGGAAGCTCTCTCTGCTGCTAGAGCACACAGGGACAGCTTGCTCTAGAACAGCCGGTCAAGGAGATCAGCTTATTTCTGCCTTTTTTGCTTCCGTAACAAATACTTAGAAGTGCATGAATTTCACAACATTTTATATTTTTCAATGTGTTTCATTACCTTTTAATGCTTTTACATTTAAGCCCATTTTATAGTGAATTTGTATTCTTTCCATGATACAGGTTGAGTGACCATCACCATCAGTTGTAACGGTGTGGCAGTGTTTCGGTAAGATACAGAATTATGTGGACTAGCACACCATAAATGACACACAAGGTCATGGGGCTACCTTCAAAGCGCACTCCCAGATTGAAGAATTCACTTACAAACTCACTGGTAAAGTTGCTCTAAAACAATACATTTATTGATACACAAAATAGATCTTATAATCAAAATCACTGCAATAAAAATACAGAAAGACATTAACAAGAACACGCTGCCTGTCCCTTGAGAAATGCGTCAATGGATGCGAAAAGCTGGAGGCAAGCTTCTTGCACTTATTTCAGCTTTATTGAGATCTGCATTCAGAAAGGTTTTGCTGTTTATAGTAACTAGCATTGCTTGAAGTATGTATTTTAATTGCAATGTGTTGATAGTAAGATATATTTTTGTTAACCAATAAAGGGAATACAGGCCTATCATCGCTCTAGCACTTATATCATATACAATAGATCGTGGAATGTAATGCAGGAAGCTTCCTGAAACAACGCAGGTCATTCTGCTGATACCATAAAGAAATATGGAAACATTTCACTATATTCCTGGGTGCGTGTGTGACATTTTCCACTGGATCGGCAAGTACTTTTATGCAGATTTTATTTTATACGAGACTTCCTATTACATCAGGAGTGTAAATGTCTTTAGTTTTTTGTTTTTAAGAAAATTGGCTGAATCAACAAAATACTTTAAACACATTTATTTTCCTCTACAGCAAATCATCTCTTGCATGAGATATAAAGGCTATACACAACTGAGATTCTCCGGTTGGAAGGACAGATTGCATGATGCAGGACAATCTTTTTAAGTAGGTAAAAGAGAGGAAAAAAAAAAAAAAAACACTAAATCACTTTATCTCCAAGAAACAGCACTGTTTACATTTTGTCTTTCTTCCGACTGAATTAAAGGGACACTCAAGGCACCAATAAAACTTTAACGCATTTGAAATATTTTGGCTTCATTAATATGCTGTACTTTTTGCATGCTCAAATTTTTATACTTTTTGCGCCATATAAATAAATGTTTTGCAGAATACTGCACCATAAGCCTGGTCCAATAGCCACACCCCCTCATGCCAGAAAGACTTACTTATTTAAAAGGTATGCACACAGTGAACGGTTTCCAATTCAATATCTGGCTATAGACAGTCAGAAAAACTACAAACAGGTAGTGATATCCTTACTATAAGTCTCCCTGGGTGTCCTCTCCTTCCTAAACAGGTTGTTTTGTTGTTCAGATAATTTTCTGTACAAATGCATTAAAGTAGTATTGGTGCCCAGAGTGTGCCTTTAAATTCATATCTAATGCGACTATGATTGGTGGATAGCAGGTGGTGCATGTGCAGTGTCCTCAATGTTTCTCTATGAAAAGCACCAGTTTACACTAAAATTATCATAACTGACTTCACAGTAGGAGGGATAGGACTGCTGTAAGGAGACTGTCCTAGCGTTGGAATAAGGACTTTATAGACTTATTTTTTAAATCTAAGAACATACATATATACCAAGAGAGCGGCACTCACCTGAACATGCATACATACATACATACACACACACACACAGACACAAACACGCAACATACAAAATACAGCTCATTCACTAAACAGAAATTAAAAATCTCACAGAATGTAATAGTTTTACTAAAAACAGTGAACACCTCACCTAGGGTTTAGTTACATTATATGATCATACATTGCATAAGCCTGCCACAACGACCAATGTACCCCATCTTTGGCAGGTGAAGTGTTTAAATAAAACTATTACATTCTGTGAGACTTGAAATTGCTGTTTAGTGAATGAGTGAGTGCGTTGGATTTGTTACACAAGATCTCATATATCACTCTCCCAAAGTGCTTACAATCTAATTATGGTTTATTAATGGACATTGATATTATAATCAGAAAATATTACTGTGGATGATTTTAAAGATTTTAGGGTTACAAAATAAGTACAAATATACATTTTGGCATGAAAAACAAACCCATTATAAGAGGTAACAAGCTCTGCTCACAGATACAGTGGATACAATGTGTTGTGTATTCTTTTCAAACAGTAACTGTTTCAAGTGAAGCAAAACAAGGTTCAGCCCAGAGGCATCCAGTAACATGTGCTCCTGGAGACAGAGAGAAGGTGGGACCCACCAGACTGAAACCTGCTGTCCCCGGGGGTGGGTAGGTAAGACAGAGGGAGACCCCCAGCTGTTGTAGGATCACAACTCCCATGAAGCTCTGCTAGTCTTAATACTGGAAAAGCATCATGGGGGCTGTAGTTCTCCTTCAATTGAAGGTGTACCATTTAACCATGGTTTAACCGTCTCACTACCAGAGGGTAACTGTTACCTTTTGCTGCCTCCTGGTCATGTCGGTGGGCTGCTTGGCATTGAATGGGTAGGCGATGCACCTCATAATGTAGACATAGAGCTGCAGCCTGTTCCTCCTGTCCTTCTCCTCCCTCTGCAGCCGCTCATACTCCTCTCTGCCCTCGCTGCTCACGGAGGGGCTGGGGCTGGCCGGTCTCCCAACATTAGATCGGGCAATGGGATCTCTGGGGTCCCGCGGAGCCCCCTGCGAAGATCGTCCACCACCACCACCACCACCTGCATTGATCACCAGAACATCTCGCCTTTCCTCATCCAGAAAGTCCTCCGACTCTTCCTCGCTGGAAGACGGGTCCAACATGGTCTCCCCCTACTTCACAGACAACCCCCCTCCTCCCTGGCAGCCCCTCTATCTGAGCACAGCTCCCACAGCACACCTTCCCAAACACGCTGAGTTTGAAGAAGCTGATTTTCTAAAGACAGACTGGGGAGGGACTCAGGAGGGGTTTCGGTGCTGGGCTCCTTTAAATGTGAAAAGACATGTCCCTCCCAGGTCACTCCAAGTCCCTCTGATAGCTCATCTTCACAAACTTTGCCTCTATCCAGCCAGAGGAGCAGCTTCGCTGCTGGCACTTGTTGCAATGTGTTTCCTGCTCTGCTGTGTGTGCATGGAGTAGTGGCTGGTGGGAGTGGATTAGTGGGGGAGTGGTGTAATGATAAGTTCACAGATGAGGGAGAGGGTTATTGCTGCTTTGCCTGGGAAGGAAGGCAGGGAGACAGCAGATCCTCTCCTCCCCTGGGTGATCCTGCTGTGAATCGAATAAAAGTGTGTATCCAGAGGGTTATCACGGATATATTCCTTCCTTGGTGTGTACAGATTGCATGCAGCCATGTGTGCTTATTAACCAATTCAGAACTAGGTAAATCCATAACTCCCAAGTGTCCCTGTTTAGGAAGGACATTCCTTATTTTGAGGCCAAATCACACTGTCCCTCTTTTCTAGGAGCTCCATATTGTTGCTGTGTGTGAGTATAACAGAGCTAAACAGCAATAAAACTCACAGTAATGTGTCTTTAAACTACAATAAAAGTGTTTAGAAATCAGTCTGTGTAAATAAGATACATTGTTCTTGCTCTAACTTACATTTTAGTTGCTAAAATTATTGTTAAGTCACCTAGAAGTTCTCAGCATAGGTCACTCAGTTGGTATTATAATGTCAGAAATGTGGAAACATTTTACTAAATTCATGGGGGGGGGGGGGGGAGGGAAAGGATTGAGGTGGGTGTTAATAGCCACCTCCGAATAATAATTGAAACAATCGCAGGGGGATAGAGGCTGTAGAGGGGGAGGGGAGGGATAAGGGCTGTAGTGGGTGCTGGGGAAGGATAGGGGCTTTAGCAAGTGCAGGGGAAATTATTGAGGCTGTAGTGCATGCAGGGGTGATATGGACATTAGTAAGTGCAGGGAGTATCACTAAAGGGAGTATTGGGGGCTGTAGTGAGTACAGGGGAGGGATAGGGGCTTAAGTGGGTGGAGGAGTATTAAGGGCTGTAGTGGGTGGAGGGCTGTTGTTGGTGCAGAGGAGGGGTATAGACTTTAGTGGGTGCAGGAAAGGGATAGGGACTGTGCTCAGGGTAAGGAAACTGCTTACAGCTGTAATGCATGCATGGGGTTATAGGGGCTTTTGTAAGTGTAGTGGATATTAGGGGATGTAGTGGGTGGATGGGGTAATAACGGCTGTGGTAGATGCAGGGGAGATAGGGGATGTAGTGGGTTTAGTAGAGGGATTGGAGATGTAATGGTTTCATGGGGGATAGGGGGTCTGTAGGGTGCAGGAGGAGAGATGAACTGTAGAGGGTGCAGGGGATATGAACTGTGTAGGGTACATGAGATGCATGGGAGAGGTAGTGGGTGCAGAGATGATAGGGGCTGTAGAGGGTACAGGAGATGGATGGGGGAGGTAGTGGGTACAGGGAGGATATGTGCTGTAGAGGGTACAGGAGATGGATGGGGGAGGTAGTGGGTGCAGGGAGGATATGGGCTGTAGAGGGTACAGGAGATGGATGGGGGAGGTAGTGGGTGCAGGGAGGATATGGACTGTGTAGGGTACAGGAGATGGATGGGAAGGTAGTGGGTGCTGGGAGGATAGTGGCTGTGGAGGGTGCAGGATAAGGATAGAGCCTGTTGAGTGTGTGTGGGGTGGGGGAGGGGAGAAAGGGGAGGGGAAGGACCCTACTGGGTGCAGGGAGGGTTAGAGGCTGTAGTGGGTGCAGATGTAATAGAGCCTGTAGTGAGTGAAGAGGAGGGATATGGGCTGCAGTAGGTGCAGGGGATAACAGGGGCTTTAGTGGAGTTAGGGGGGGAATAGGGGTGTGGTGTGTACAGGGGGTAACAGGTGCAGGTGGGATCAGGCCTTTAGTGGCTGCTGTGCAGGATAGAGACACTAGTGCTGAGGAGGATGGGGCTGAAGGGAGTGTATAGGGTTAAGGGGTTTTAGAGGCTTTAGTGATGCAGTAGAGGGAAAGGATATGTGGTGGGTACAGAGATCAGGGTGTGGTGAGTGCAGGGGAAATGGGTTGTTGGTGAAGGGGGTGTAAGGACTTTAGTGGATGGAGGGGGTAATAAGGGCTTTAGTGGGTAAAGGAGAATGGGGGATTGGGACAGTGGGTAGAGCAGTGATGGGCAGCAGCAGGGAATAGGGGAGATTATATTTATATACACACACACACACACACACACACACAATGGCATTACCATGGTAACACGCAACAATGCTCTAACACAGTAGAAGAAGGGAAACCAAGTTCTTCTTCCTCCCACTTGGCATCAGGGCTGCCTGGCTGGTGAGGGAGAGCTTTTATCTTCCCACCGGTCATGCAGTTCATTGAGAGGGCACTCATGGGGCAAGAACCAATGATGGGTGGGCAACTACCACCTCCCTTTAGCAATGCATATGTGAGTAATTGCTATACGCTTTGTTTGCATGAAACATGAAGGATGTAAGTTCGTTTGAGCCAGGTCCTCTTTAACCTATTGTTCCTGTAAGTAATTGTCTTATTTATAGTTAAATCTCTCCCTCTTAATAATATTGTAAAGCGATATGTTGGTGCTATATAAATGCCAATAATAATAATAATAATAATAATAATAATAACCTTCAACCTTCATTTGGAAGTACAGATTGTATAACCCAGCTACAGACGTTTCAAGTAGGTAGAAGAGAAAAACAAATAATGAATTAAAAAAAAAAAAAGCACGCCTATCTGGATTGCACATAGTGGTAACATCCTTAAAGAGACAGTCTAAGCACCTAATTCACTTTATCTTTCTAGAAAGAGCACTGTTTACGTTTTGTTTTCACGCCTACTAGTGGCTGTCAGACAAATAGCCACATGGGTCTTCTGACAGAATTCAATTCATATCCAATGCATCTCTATGATTGGTGGATTGCGTGTGATTCCTGTGCAGTATGTCCTCTATGAAAAGCACCTGTTTAGACTAAAATTATTATAACGGAGGACTTCACGGTAGGAGGGTCGGACTGCTGTGAGAAGACTGCCCTAGCATGGAATAAGGATTTTTATGGAGATTGTCATTTAAAAAATAAAATAAAAAATAATTCCAGAAATTATATATATATATATATATATATATATATAACAAGATTTCACATCTCTCTCCCTAACTGTTACAATCTAAATATGATTCAATAATGGACATTCGGTGATGTTACTGTGGCTGATTTTAGTCCCATGATTTTAGGATTAAAAAATAAGTAATAATATAAATACTATAGTGGTCATAACATTTTAGGTAAGGAAAATCAAACATTATAAGAGGTAACGAGCTCTGCTCACAGATACAGTGGACACAATGTGTTGTGTATTCTTTTCAAACAGTAACTGTTTCAAGTGAAGCAAAACAAGGTTCAGCCCAGACCCCAGAGGCATCCAGTAACATGTGCTCCTGGAGACAGAGAGAAGGTGGGACCCACCAGACTGACACCTGCTGTCCCCGGGGGTGGGTAGGTAAGACAGAGGGAGACCCCCAGCTTTTGTAGGATCACAACTCCCATAAGGCTCTGCTAGTCTTAATACTGGAAAAGCATCATGGGGGCTGTAGTTCTCCTTCAATTGAAGGTCTACCATTTAACCATGGTTTAACCGTCTCACTACCAGAGGGTAACAGTTACCTTTTGCTGCCTCCTGGTCATGTCGGTGGGCTGCTTGGCATTGAATGGGTAGGCGATGCACCTCATAATGTAGACATAGAGCTGCAGCCTGTTCCTCCTGTCCTTCTCCTCTCTCTGCAGCCGCTCATACTCCTCTCTGCCCTCGCTGCTCACGGAGGGGCTGGGGCTGGCCGGTCTCCCAACATTAGATCGGGCAATGGGATCTCTGGGGTCCCGCGGAGCCCCCTGTGAAGATCGTCCACCACCACCACCTGCATTGACCACCAGAACATCTCGCCTTTCCTCATCCAGAAAGTCCTCCGACTCTTCCTCGCTGGAAGACGGGTCCAACATGGTCTCCCCCTACCTCACAGATGACCCCCCTCCTCCCTGGCAGCCCCTCTATCTGAGCACAGCTCCCACTGCACACCTTCCCAAACACGCTGAGTTTGAAGAAGCTAATTTCTTAAAGACAGACTGGGGAGGGACTCAGGAGGGGTTTCGGTGCTGGGCTCCTTTAAATGTGAAAAGACATGTCCCTCCCAGGTCACTCCAAGTCCCCCTGATAGCTCATCTTCACAAACTTTGCCTCTATCCAGCCAGAGGAGCAGCTTTGCTGCTGGCACTTGTTGCAATGTGTTTCCTGCTCTGCTGTGTGTGCATGGAGTAGTGGCTGGGGTGGGAGTGGATTAGTGGGGGAGTGGTGTAATGACAGGTTTACAGATGAGGGAGAGGGTTATTGCTGCTTTGCCTGGGAAGGAAGGCAGGGAGACAGCAGATCCTCTCCTCCCCTGGGTGATCCTGCTGTGAATCGAGGAATAAAAGTGTGTATCCAGAGGGTTATCACGGATATCTTCCTTCCTTGGTGTGTACAGATTGCATGCAGCCATGTGTGCTTATTAACCCATTCATGGCTAGGTAAATCCAGAACTCCCAAGTGTACCTGTTTAGCAGGAACAGTCCCTATTTGATCCCAAATTGCACTGTCCCTCTTTCCTATCCTATTATTCCTCTTTTCTAAGAGCTTCATATTATTGGTCTGAGTGTATAACATAGCTCCACAGCAAAAAAAAAACCTCCGTAATGTGTCTTTAAACTGCAATAAATGTGTTTAGAAATCAGTCCATGAATAAGATACATTGTTATTGTTCTAAATTACATTTTAGTTGCAAAGATTATTTATCAGAACAGCCCCGCCGGTGGCTCCACCCCCACTCACAGCCCTAAAATTAAAGTGCCCCTGTCTGTCCATTGTAAATCGGTATGGGTATATCCTGTATTATTATTATAGCCTTCCCATATCTTTGGTCTTGGAGGGATTAACACTAATGGGCAATGTTGGGGATTATTCACTAAACAGTGATTTGAAGAGGATGGAAAAGCAAGATATTGACTCAAAGAGTTAAGCTATGAGTGTAGGTAAGTTGGAGAAATTTAACAAACATTTTCCACATTTTTTTCTCGAGGTTGTATTGCATTGTGTTCGTTGCAGTTGAACAAGTGTGTTTTAGATTTCACTATAAAATGGCATCATATGCTGACACTGTGTTTATAACACCAGGGTGCATTAAATCGCAGATAAAATAAACAAGCTTCAGCTGAATCGGATCCTGCTCAGGTTAGGTTAGGACTGAGGGTGTTTGGGGTAGTGTTTTGGAATTGGTGGGATTACAGGTTGGGGTAGAATTGGTGGATTTAGGGGGACATAGGGTTAAGGGTATTTAGTTATAGTGTGTTAAGTGTTAAGTGGGACTTTATTAGCCTTATTCACTCATTAACGCTATATGCCATGATTCACATTATATTGTCTAATTTACACAGAGCCTGTCACCTATGTGTCTCGTTCCGTTAATATACAGGTGACCAATAAGTCCCTCCCTACCCATCCAACACACAGATACACTGGATACATAAGCTATATCGATGGGTATGGACTGATGGACTGTAGATTGTTATTGAATGAATACAGAACATTATGTTGCTATGGAAGGGTGGTCACTTATTCAGTGTGTGAAAGGAAGCTAAATAGGGTATGTGTATATCATTTTTTTTCAAATTCACATTCTCACACTTCCTGTCGTCCCAACTACCCCATAATATCCCTGTCTTCCTTCCTCATATAAATAATGAACTAAATTCCGTAGCCTTAAGTAAAGGTAATATGTACAGTGTAATGTAATGTTTAATGTACAATGTATCCATGCCTTTGTCATGTAAATCTATAACGGCCGTCCTCCTGTTTTACTTTCATTCTAGTGGCTCCTACCTGGGGCCCCACCTGGTCTGTGAGTGAGGTGTGAAGCCTGGCTCTGCTACAATGAGACAGCTGGCTGCCTGCGGTGCATACTCCATTTCTGGTACCAACTGAATGACCAGTACATGCAGCAAAACGTACCCATAACCCTGTGTCATCTCTACTTTTTCTCACCCTCCTACCCCTCCATCCCTTTGCTTTTACAGAGGATGTTTGGAGATTGTATCACACACAGAAGGGTTCTGCAGGGTCTAGAAGGCTATTAACAGAGCAAGAGATAATAATTCTAAATTAAACATAATTTGCAGTAAATGAAGTAAACATTAGATGTTGCTTTACAGAAAGTGTTTAGGCAGGCAGGGAGGTGTGACTAAGGCTACATAAACACAGTGATTTAACTCCTAAATGGCAGAGAATTGAGTAGTTAGACTACAGAGGCATGATCTGTACATCATTGAGCGAAAGTTGTTTTGCTGACCATAACACTGGATTCCCTCTAACACTAGACTTGTGTATTGTGCAATTGTTTTGATTGGCCAACATTTTTTTTCCTGAAATAGAAATTTGTTTATGTGACAGTTTGTCTCAGCTGGACTATTTGGGGGAAACATTCAGACAAACCAAAGAGGTTGAGAAAATGGGCAATTGTGTACTGCGCAATATATACATAAATGAAATGTATATATCAGATCAAGTGAGAAAACAAAACCAATAGAGGTAAAAAGAAGATAAGCAGTAAAAACATCGGTATTGGTATAATTACAAATATAAAGATAATAAATATATAAATATAGATGTTTTCACTGCTCTTTTTTTTTCTCTTGGTTACTTTTCACTTGATCTGTGGGTAATATAAAGATTTAGTGGTTATCTCCTACCCGTCAATTATTTCTTTCTCCCTAAACCTTTTCTTCCTTTGATTCCTCGGGCAGAACTTCGAATACCAAATGTTCATCCGTTGTGCTAATTATTTGCTCCTGTATACGTCCGAATGTCACTTCAGAGATATGAAATGCAGTCGAACAACCAATTCGAAAGCTTGAGTCTACTAAACACCTCCTAAACCTACAGTATGGGGTATTCTGTTCTATTAAGACGTATTGTAAATAGCATAAAACTGTGTTCTCTTTAACACAATTCTATCATAGAATAATTTACTGTGAACTAACATTTTTAATTCTCCTTTGTCAAGGAGAGACCTTTTTAAAGCAATTCTTATGATAACTTTTAGTAACGACGGTATAATTAGTGCAGTTAAAGCACCTTATGTAATGTAACATGCCAAGTGCTAAGTACACCTATTTAGAGATATATAAATAAAATACAAGTTCATGCATTATTTATTCATAACTAGATTCAACACATAAACAAAAAGGGAAAAAAAATAAAGTCTCCCTGGGCTCTGCCGCGAGCGATCAGAAAACTAATTTCTACTGATGGTGTATGTGCCAGCATGTGATCGTAAAAGTTAGGGCTTCAGCGATATATATCATCGTTCGTTGTATAATGTTAGCCAGGGGCATGCCTGTCAGTCAACAAACACCAAACGGTGTTGATACATTCCTTAAAACAGAAATTCGAGAACTCCCTACCATTTTCTTTTCAATCTCTCCATCTTTTTCCTCTACCATTCTTCAGTAATTTCTTCCCTTTTCCCGTTTCCTTTATTCCCTTTTATAATTATAGCCCTCCCTCTTGCCCTACGCTTTGTTTTTCCCCTATCTCTCATCTTAGTCACTACTCACTCATCGGTCTCAGAATCTATCCTGACTACTTGCCCATCTTCATTTCTTTAGGTCCAGATCTCATTTGCCACCCATCGCTTTCAGTTAGTCTTTTGTCCTATTTCTATTTCTTGATATTTGTATTTCCATCTTTCCCAGTTATATTCTCTTGCTATAGATTTGCCACCCCGTTTAAAGCACCATTGCTTTTATTCACTTTTTAAAATAAAATTAAAAAATACTAACATTGTCAGAATACAATAAAAGCTTAGGTTCCCAATGACAAATGACATTGAAAATGGAACACGCAAAGAATGAACGAAGAAAAGTATCCCTGGTGACAAGATATGTGAACGACAAGAAAAACTGTGCAAATTATGTGAAGGGTTGGAAAGAATTAATCTAACAGAGAAAAGTGATCTACCATAAGACCCGAGCCGGCAGGTGAAGGCCCTGCCAGGTAGCTTAGACGTAGAAACATAGAATGGGACGGCAGATAAGAACCGTTCAGCCCATCTAGTCTGCCCAATTTTCTAAATACTCTCATTAGGTCCCTAGCCTTATCTTATAGTTAGGATAGCCTTATGCCTATCCCACGCATGCTTAAATTACCTAACTGTGTTAACCTCTACCACTTCAGCTGGAAGGCTATTCCATGCATCCACTACCCTCTCAGTAAAGTAATACTTCTTTATATTATCTTTTGCCCTCTAATTTAAGACTATGTCCTCTTGTTGTGGTAGTTTTTCTTCTTTTAAATATAGTCTCCTCCTTTACTGTGTCGATTCCCTTTATGTACTTAAATGTTTCTATCTTATATAGTATCAAATAGGATAGTATAGGATAGTATCAAATATTCTATACTCTACCTTTTTGTTTTTTTACGTCCAAGCTTAATGCTAATAAAAGGAGGTATAGTGGGATGTTGAAGGAGAGAAAGAGGAAAAAAGAAACAGGGGGTGGGGGGTGTTAGCAAGGGGACAAAGTTGCAACATATTTTTCATGGGGTCCATTGAGATCCACCATGAAAGCTTTCATGGAATTTTTTTTCTCAACCCTACGAAGCCATCAGAGACCTCAGTGTGCACCGCTGTTGTCAGTGAAACGGAATCTAGCTCCTTGCCCTGGCTGTAGGGTGTTTTGTAAGTGTTTTATTTAAAAATATATAGATGTTCCCACAGGAAGGCATGTATGGTTGGTGTAAATGGAGGTTCGGAACCTGTGATCGTCTTCATCAAAGAGAAATTTTGCTTCTGAAGAGAAGATATGATGGGGCAGGACTACCATATGTGGAGTACAGAACCTTTACGGCACCTCCAACATTCCTGAGTGATAACTCCACTTATTTATCTCTGTCTTTATCTTTCTTCTATCTCATTGTTCATCTTCTCTCTAACTCCATTTTCTGTCTGATTCTATGCTGTCCTCGTAACTGAATGCCAACCTCTACACCATAACAACAAAAAACAACATCAAGTTTCCCGGTATTTATGTATTTCCATAGTGGTGTGGTGCTTTGTTTCTCTAGTATATGAGGGAGCTTATATTTGTCAGCTCTGTTTATCTAATCTCTTATCCCTCAAGATGTTCCAAGAATCACAGTGGAAGATGCTTTGGTATGAGGTCATATTTCGAGGGCTGTAGTTTAGAACTTTACATTTCCAGTTCTAGAAACACATAAATTGACCAGTTTAGAGTCACGGAAGGTAAACTAGCATAGTCCAAGTTCTGCATAATAACATATGTCAAGAGTGACTGAAATCTCTAAATAGCTGGAGTAGTGAAACATATTAAGGAATGTACAAACATCTTAAGGGATGTAACAGAACGGAGATCTATTTCTATAAAACAAAAACATAACCTGGAGTTAGAGGATAAAAAGAAATCACAGGTAACATTTGGACATATTTTTATAGAAAGAGTTGTAGATGCATGCAGAAGACTTGCAGCAGAGATTATTGAGACGGAGTTTCTGTGTTTTTACTCAGGAAAAATTGCACATTTTGTACCTGACTCTAAAAAAAAAAAAACATTTTAAAGATTGCTGAAGATTTTACACGCAAAGGAGAAGAAAATGTTTTTTTTTTATTCACATTTTCATTCATATTGCAGTTTTTTTTTTGTTGTCTTTTCTTTTCCAGAATTGATGACTAGTTTGCATAATAAAAGTACCTACGATGCCTGAAAGTATGATGAGATTTACTTTGCGTTAATGATCTCAGATTGAAGTACATGTGAAGTCCCTATATACCCGCATTGGCAGTATAAAGAACACTATAATTGCTTGGATATTGCTGGAATAAAGTGGAGTTATATAGCCAAGTATCCAGAGATAGTTGTAATGCACATGATGGAAAGTATCTTGGGAAAAAATGGTTTTGCTCTTTTCCAGCGTTGCATATTTTACAATTCTGCAAAAGATTATTTTACATTTTCCTTAAAGGCACACAACCGTAATGAGCTGTCTGTAATGGTTTAATTAATTAATAATTAATTAATTGTGCCTTTACACCATATCCCAGTTTAATATCAAACTGTTGACACATGTTTTTATATAAACTAGGTCTCCCTGAGGTATCACATTGATAACATGAAATTAACACTTCCACATTATCAGTTTCAATTTCATCTAATGACGGTGTGACTATTACTTGTGACTTTTACTTTTAGCATCATAAAATCAAAAATAAGCATCAAAAGATTGCCTTTAATTTTATTCTATGCCAGGAGGGAGGCTTCATATTTACTATACTTTCTTTACTGTATCCAATAACAGCAACAAACACATAGAACGATATAACCAAAAGAAAAACAGCAAACGGTATAAAAAGTCAAAGCACGTAAAAGCCACTTTCTCTTTCTTTGCTGCTCCACTTGTGGTCACAGGTCAGAGTACTTCTCTTCCATATTGCCAATATATCTTTGTAATTATTAATCATTTATATTCCATTTTTTCTGTGCTGTTCTTTTATGGCTACATGCTATGTGGATTCCCTCAGTTGGAGCTTGGCTCTTTGTCGGGCCATGGTTTGTGGCTTTCCTGTCCTTACTGTAGGTGGCTGTCTCTCCCCTCTTTTCGTTGGTTATGATCCTGATCATCCCGGAGCAAGCTGCAGCCTTGCATGCATCGTGCAAAAGGCCTTGACACCTTTACTGTTCGTCACTTAGTGTGTGTATGCCCTGGTGCACATTGTAGTACCTGCGTAGTTATTAAAGTGTTGTCTTATTTTGCTATTAATATTGCACTGTCTTCCTAATGCTCATTGTCTGCCTGGATCTGTCCTTTGGGTTTTCCCCATATTGCGAGTCCTGTCCTGCGTGGACTCCTCCTACCGCTTAGCATGAACCACTGCAATAAGTTTCTGGCTTTTACCTGTTGTAGTTACTGCTGATATATTACCCCTGCAGGTTGTTATTATGGAGGACTCTCAAGCTCACAGAGTGGATTTGCAATCTATAATTAATGCTGCAGTGGTAGTGATAGTAGAGAAGGATCTAGCTAAAGTTTTTCCAACAATCTCCTTTGGCACGTCTGCCTGTGCACTCCCATGAACAAGATGGATGGTCAGGGGACTCTCTTCACGATGATAGCTCTGAGTAAGGGGGACATAGGCCCACCAAATGACATTGGATGTGAGCTTCCCATAAACCATATAAACGAAAGAGCAAGTCTCTGTTAATCCAAGGAGGATCAATATTTTCCACCGGCACTGGCCATTGTGGATGAATGGCAGGCTGACAAGTCCACATTGGATGCGGAGGCAGATTAGTAAATTGAGGATCCAATTGTTTAATTGTTTTTTTTTTTTTAATGAAAGTTATGCCATACAATATCAAAGGTATATAAAATGATAGTATACCATAATATTTTAACAATTTTACAGAAATCTCTTTGACACAGAAGCAATTTTTTTTTCTTGCAATTAATTTGAGAACTCTTTATGCCAATAATAAAATTGGAGATTTTCAGAGCTTTGCTGAATTTCACTTTCTTTATCTGATTATATGAAGTTACAAGTTGTACTACAGATAAGACGTTGAATGAGAAATTAATTCCTGGGACATTTCAAGGCTAGCTTAGAGATATGAAGAAACATAGCAGGAGGTTCTCTTTTGCTGCTGACCTAAGGATCTATCCTAAAGTTCTAGTGATCTAGAGGGAGGGATTGAGAGAGGGTGAGTGAGAGAAAGGAAGACAGAGAAATATTGGATATAATACAAGAATAAAAGTTCAGCTAGGGTTTTCTTTCCTTGATAGGAGCTAAACAAGCACTTGTTTTTCGAAGGTACTTTACCTCTAACTATAATTATCAAAATGTCTGCCCAAAATGATCACACTACCTACATGTTCCACCGGCGCATTTCAGTTTTTTTTAACTTAAGTAGTTGGAATCACAATTTAAATTACATATCTTTAAAATTAAAGATCAACAAAAACATGTCAAATAGTAAGCGATAAGTTAGAAAAGAAAAACATTGTGAACTCTTACTTCTTTTACTCTTACTTTAACAAAGATTTGCTGTAACATATTTTTTACAAAATATGTACTCTGAACGCTGTATTGTTGGAGTTGCCATCAGTACAGAGAGCAAAAGTATAATTTAGTTATCTGTGAAAAAAACAAATGTAATATCATCATCGTTTTGGGTATCTGGGATCCTGAGTTTATTTGAGCTTGTGGGGAAAAAAACCCACAGCAAAGGCTTTTCCATTATTGGAGTCATATGAGGAACATGGTCAATCAAGGTGAAGCCAGAAGTCAGAGGATATTGAAGCAAAATAGAAGTCTGGAGAGAACTGAGGAACAAGGATATTAGGCCCCTGTACATACTTCTCATCAAGGGAGTAGTGCCATTCAAATAATTTAAAGGAACACTATAGGGTCGGGAACACAAACATGTATTTCTGACCCAATAGTGCTAAACCCACCATTTAGGTGGCTTGCCCCCCCTTAACCCTCCTATCACAGTTTAAAACTCACTTTATTTCCAGCGCCGCACCGGTCCACCGATGCTGGCTCTGCCCCCTTTGTGACATCATCAAAATGGCAGATTTTTAGCCAATCCAATGCTTTCCCATAGGAAAAGCATTAAATTGGCTAAAATCGGCACGGGGGTGGGGCAAAATGCCGTTTTGGCCAATCAGGACCTCCTCATAGAGATGCATTGAATCAATGCATCTCTATGAGGAAAATTCAGCGTCTCCATGCAGAGCGTGAAGACGCTGAATGGCAGGGCTGCTTACTGTGCAGCCCTAAGCCAGAAAGCCCCTCCAGTAGCAATCTAAAGAGTGGCCACTTGGAGGTGTCCCTAGGGGCAATGTAAACACTGCCTTTTCTCTGAAGGGACCTCTAGAGCCTCTATTTCCTCTAACTTTCCTCCACCAGTGTCATTGGTGTGCATGGAGTTGCCACACTGCCAATTAGTAGGAAGGCTGCTCCCCTTTGCATGTAACAGAGCCACATGCTTATACGGCCATGTGGCTATTGAGGGTAGTAGAGCTCTTAATTTATTATTCTTTTTTTTTTTTTTGCTCTCACTTTCTCAAGAATGATAAAATCACAGGGTGGAATCTCTATTAATTGGAACATTGCAGATGGCTTCAAAGATAGAAGACCTATCACCCATGTTTAATGTGCATTCAAACACCTCTAGGGCTCCACATATCGAGAGACTTAATGATCTTAATCCTAGGCCAAGGAAACGTGGAGCAGAGCAACTCGAAGCGAGACCAAATGAGCATTGACTAGGAATGCTCGAATCCAATTTGTGAAAGCAGGATAGCAGGAACCAGATGGAAACATGGGTAGTTGAAAATACTGGTACAATGAATACTGAAAAGCTAACCTGGAACCAGACAGGTGTTAGCAACCTTCTGCACTCCAGATGTTGCAGACTACATCTCCGATGATGCTTTGCCAGCATCATGGCTGTAAGGACATTATGGGAGAAGTAGTTCAAAATATCTGGAGTGCCAAAGGTTGTTTACCCTTGAACTAGGAGCTCTTAACCCCTTATGACCGGAGGGCGTACTATTACGTCCTTTTAAAAGCGGCTCTAAACACCGCAGGGCGTAATAGTACGCCCTCCGGTTTTTAGTAACTTACCCGGTCGCCGGCGGTCCCACGCCGGCGATCGCGGTTGGGGGGACTCCCAGGGAGCCCCCCCGCGGCACATCTTCCTCCTCCGGTCCCTCCCGGTCATGTGAGAGTGAGGTCCTTGCGAGGACCTCACAATCACATGGCCGGGATAGCTGGCTTCTGTATTGCCAGCAGGGGGACCAACTGTAATGACAGTTGCACCCCCTGCTGGCTGGAAATAAAATTTAAATAAGTTAAACAAGTGTAAAAAAAAAAAATATATACTTAGATCATATATATATATTATATATATATGATCTAAGTATATATATACACATATACATACACACACATACACCATCTAGGTGTATTTTAATATTAATATGTATATAATTATATATATATATATATATTAATATCAAATTACACGTAGACTGATACTGATTAAATATATATATAATTATTGTTATATATATATTTATAAATAATATAAAAAAAATATGTAAATACGTAAAAAAATAAAATAAAAAAAATAATTAAAAATAAAATATTAAAAAATATATAGATGTGTTTTATTTCGTTCTAACTGTATTGTGATATTAATATATATATTTATATCAAAATACACGTAGAACGAAATAATATATATATCTATATACATAAATATATACGTATATATCACTATATATATATACCTATATATAAATAAAAATATTTTAAAAAAATATATATATATATACGTATATATACACATATGTATATATATACATATATTAATTCTACACATATATTTATGTAATAATTTTACATAATTAGGTATCCTAATTAATTACAATTAGCGGGACCTGCCTGACCACCCATGCCGAAAGTATAGGGAATTTAATTTGCGAGCACTATATTTAACCCTATAACTTTCCAAGACACCATAAAACCTGTACATGGGGGTTACTGTTTTACTCGGGAGACTTCGCTGAACACAAATATTAGTGTTTCAAAACAGTAAAATGTATTACAACCATGATATCGCCAGTAAAGTGTAGTAGTGTTTTTTGCATTTTTCACGCACAAACAGCACTTACACGGACGATATTATTGCTGCAATACTTTTTACTGTTTTGAAACACAAATATTTGTGTTCAGCGAAGTCTCCCGAGTACAACAGTACCCCTCATGTACAGGTTTTATGGTGTTTTCAAAAATTACAGCGTCAAATATAAGGCTTGTGTTTCATTTTTTTCACATTAAAATTCGCCAGATTGCTTACGTTGCCTTTATGACCCTATGGTAGCCCAAGAATGAAAATTACCCCTATGATGGCATTTGCAATAGTAGACAACCATTGCAATAGTAGACAACCAAAGGTATTGCAAATGGGGTATGTCCAGTCTTTTTTAGTAGCCACTTAGTCACAAACACTGGCCAAAATTGGCGTTTTTTGCATTTTTCACACACAAACAAATACTAACGCTAACTTTGGCCAGTGTTTGTGACCAAACGGCTACTAAAAAAGACTGGACATCCCTTATTTGCAATACCTTGGGTCGTCTACTATTGCAAATGGCATGCCATTATGGGTGTAAATTTATTTCCTGGGCTACTATACAGTCTCAAAGGCAACGTAACCAATCTGGCGAATTTCAATTTCAAATGTAACACGCTATATTTGACCCTGTAACTTCCCAAAACACCATAAAACCTGTACATAGGGGGTACTGTTTTACACGTAAGACTTTGCTGAATACAAATATGTGTATTTTATTGCAGTAAAAGCAAACAGTATTATGACATTGACAGTTAAAATGTCATGTAGAACGAAAAAAATAAAAAAAAATCTTATTTTCTCCCATTTGTTTCATATTAAATTATGTTTCATAGCTAAATATTTGATATTAAATGAATGCCCTGTTTCCCCTGAATAAAATGATATATAATAAGGGGGGGTGCATTTAATATGAAAGAGGTGAATTACGGTTGGACAGACATATAGCGCAAATGCCAGGTTTTGTTTACGTTTTGTTTCGTTCACAACTTGTACATTTGGCTGCGGTGTTAAGGGGTTAAACTGCTGCAATATGAAGCAGGATAGCAACATTTAGCTCATGCCGGATAATAGTCCTTGGAAGAATTAAATAAATTAGCTCTTACCTTGAAATACTCAGAAAACTTGTAAATAAATTCCTAGGCTTGGAAAACAGCTCTGTCCTTCATACATAGGAAGCAGCATAGAGACATTCTAGAATGAACAAATAAGAAAATACCTTCCTGTGCTTGAAATATACGCAAATGCAAGTAGTCTGGAGTCATTTATTGAAGATTTTTAGTACACATATTCACTAGAAAATATCCATCTGTGAGATTGTGAAGATATAATTAAATAGTGTATTTGCACAGTGGGATTTGGAAGTCTTTTAAGGTATTCACTAACTCTGAAATTTAGAATTTGCAAAAGCACATTTCCTTACTTTACATAAATTTACAATTCTATTGGTGTAAATTCACACTTTGTTTTGGAGTGCAAAATCAACAATGAAAATGCTAATTTAAACGCAGGGTGAAAATGAAAAAATAAATGCTACTTTATCAAAACAACATTTAAATTCGCAGAATGACGTGATTTTTAGAGGTTTATCATTTTACGTCAAATGCTCTATAATTAGTCTAGATCCCAAAATACTTTTGAATTGCAGAGATTAACTATGTAATTAAATATAAAATGTTCTTTGTGTAAATTTCTCATGAAACGTGTAATGAATTAGATGAAGCTTAAAAAAAAAAATAATAATAATAATAATAATAATAATTCTAAATAATGCTAAATAAAAAAATACATTGCTCACTAACACATTTACCATAATAATGGAACTTAGAGATGTTCAGTTGATCAATCATGGTTTCAAAGACCCCACTGCCCATTGTGTGAAGTAACGCCATCTATTAAAACATGTATTGCTTGGAGTTACTATTGAACGTTGTGTGGAGTACCCTAATCTTGCGTATCCCTGATTACGTAGATTAGGGAACGTTACATTAGTGCCTAAGACACTAATGCCAATACATATACCTGTGTTTGAAAGAAAATATAATGCAGTAACCAATGTTACATCATGCAAAACACTAATTCAAAACGTCAAGGCGTTGGAGAGAAGCTCTTCAAATAAGCCAGCATGTCCAGAGTAGTTTTTGATGTGTAAAGTTTTATTTTTGATTTATTTAAATAATAAAGAATCTTGGACCTAAGACGTTCTGCCATTGATGATCTTCTGTATTTGGATCCACCTCAATAAAGATCTGATCCTCCCCATGTGACGTAGCATGGGTGGCACTGTATTACTCAACATTCGTGAGTTTGTCTCAGAGGGGCTATTGGAAACATACTAAATTGTGTTACAGTATTACACTATGAACTTTTATTCTTTATAATAGGCTTTATGAAGGAAGAAAAGCCATTGAATAATTAAATATGTATAATGGCTTAGTCCAGCAATTTATATTATTTATATATTTATCTGGAAACAGAAAAATCGAGGTTGGTGGCACAAGTGCGAACTAAGGAACGTCATAGGTTATCAGCAGAGAAGAGAAGTCAATGCAGGACATTTGTATTCTTTATTAGGGAAGATTTGTAGGTTAGGTCATTGTTACGGATAGTTTAATAAGTACAAACGAGGATTTCGGGTTGATTTTAAGAATGTGTAGAGAACTAACAAAATAGAGAGGTATGGGAGGAGCGAGATATCTAGCTTTATCTGGCAGCGACATTGATTATGGATTGCAAAGGGGCAGTCTAGACTTGAGTGAGACCAACAAGCAGTGAGTTCTGTTAATAGGGTACATACCTAGAGCATGTACAAGTATTATAGTTGTATTAGGTGTCAGTAAGTGGTGGATGTGAATCATATTTTGAAAGGAAGTGGCAGGATTAGGAAATCAACTAACTTCGTGGAGGGAGAGGCCTGAAAAAAGAAAGGGAAAGAGAGGCAGCAAAACTGCAAGGTAGGGCTAATGGTTGCATGGTTGAACTGATGGGATACCAATCATGGAGGATGAGCATTTAAGGATGGATGATAGGTTTGGTTTCTGAGAGATTATGTTGAAGATGGCAATCAACCAAATGGAGAAGGAAGTGGGGTAACTGGTGACACAATGTAGAGGTAAGATTAGAGTTCAGAGGACAAGAGTTAGGTCTGGGTGTCTTCAGCATATCTCAGTTGCCATCAGCATACAAGTGGTATTAAAAACAAAAATAGTTGGTCACGTCACCAAGTGAGGCAGTGTAGGGTGAGAACAGATGGGGCTCAAAACGGAATCTTGAGGAACACCAATGAAAAGATATAGTAGAAAGAAGGATTGAGTGTTGATCAGTTTGGTATTTATAACCATTGGAACAGTTTGGGGTGAAAGCTAGTTGGGAGATGGCATGGTAGTTGGATGAGAAATTTGCACTGACTGTAGGCTTTTTTTTTTTTTTTTTTTTTTAAGGGAGTGAGATAAGCATTTTTTAAATCAGTTGGTAAATATACCAGAAGAGAGACAGGGAGAGATAGAAGACTTTGGTGAAGGTGGTAAAGAAGTTGAAGATGATTGAATAATGTCATAGAGGATAAGATCAATGGGATATAAAGAGGATAAGATCAAGGGGATATAAAGAAGAGTAAAAGGCTCCTCCTCAGTACATGGTTATAGCGAGCTTATGATCAAAGGAGAGGCAGCATGCAGACACCAGGCAGGAGGTTTTTGAAATTTCCTGCCTTTTTTTTTACCATTTTTTTAGGAAAGTGGAGTAGATGACGTTAGAGCAGCAATAAGACAAAGTGCTGTGCTATACGTTTTAAAAAGGCATCATGATCAGTACAGCTTAGTTGTTATGTTGGAACATTTTTTGCAATTCCTTTACCAGTTGTCTACAATTCCCAATAGTTAAAAACAAATTCTATTGGCTTCTAAAAAATAACATTAATTTGAAAAAAAGTGTTTGACAAATATTTATTACCCTAAATGCTGCAAATAGTAGGAGGATGGTCATTTTGCAATCACTTTTGACTGCATGAGCTCATCGGGGCACCGAAAAAAAAGGCACAAGTAGACCTTTCTATTCCTGGTTTGTTTTCACTTTCTGAATTAACGAGGATGTATTAATTTGATGTATTGTTTATGTGTATGTACTTTTTGGTTTTATTATTATTATTATTATATATATATAGCACCAACCTATTCCACAATGTGTTAAATAATAGAGAGGGAGGGAGGGGGCAAGCACAAATAAGACAAACTCTCTCACATTTTGACAGGAACAATAGGCTGATACAGACCCTGCTCAAACAAGCTTACAATCTTATTCTGTCGCTGAAATGTTCACTTAATTTATTTAAGCTAAAATTAAAAGTAACAAAAGCAGATATGTAAATATTTGGTGAATGAACAAATACCCAAGTAAGCACCCAGTTCATACACATGCACACACACACACAGGCACACACACTCACATGCATCGGGTCTAACAAGCTGTTTTGACAGTTCACACAAGTTATGTTTCATTGTATCCATGACAACTTTCCAAGAAACTAAATGTGTGCTATGTCTAAAAATAAAAACAAAAAAATCTATAGCATAGACGTTCATGTTTTCTTTATTAGTAGTGTAAAGTGTGACATTTGTAAATTCAAAATGATTAAAAAAAACACATTTGGTTTCAGTATGGTTGTTAAGATACAAAATATATTATTGGCTAAAATAGCCTGCGTATATTTGAATGCAACATATTTATTATTTTATAAAAACAAGTTATAGATCCTCAATTTTCACATTTTCTTTTCAGCATTGTGATTGGCATGTACGTCATTTTTTCCATAAGCACAGTCCTCAAGAAATGACATAATATTTAATGGGATATATCTGTTGTAAAGTAACATGTTTGAAATCTTTTAGTGCACAACACAAATAACCGCAACAGGTGAAGTGTTTGCCTCCTTGTGCATTGCTGTTTGCAACAGTGAAATGTGAACTATCCTGCCAGAAAGAGAAGGTGACAAGGGTTGAGGTTAGCTACAGGGGTACACATTCTTGTGATTCATTGTAGCTGTAAGGGTGAACCCCAATATGCGGAAGAGGTAAAGATAATAGAGAGGTGTATTAGCAATCCTGAGAGGTGGTCCAATTTAATGTGGATACAGAGTCAATATGACGGGTACATAGAGGTAGTTCCCATCAGTGTGGTGCAGGTTGTTATTAAAAAGCTTCAATTGTTTGTACATTATAGACAATATTTTGTCCTGGGTGCATGCAGCAGTGACTATTTTTTGCTAGTGTATGCAACAAGCTACACAGTATCATCAGAAGGAGTGTCACAAGCTCAGAGCATTCCTCTCTTTTCTTTGTCTTTATTTAAGTTTAGTATCCCGCAGAGCTACTTACTTGCTGCTGTGCTCCTGCCAGATTTTGCTGTTCCACTGGAGAAATTTTTTAACCTGAAACAGCACTAGAGCCAGCACGTGGTCCTAGGAGGTACTGCAGCAGTCGGAAACCATAAGAATCCTGTGGGACCATTTTAAGAAGAATTATAATTAGCACTATACACGATGTTTCAAGGTGAGTGTCAGTGTCAAACATAATGAAAGACATAGGGCGGAGATGGTATCCAAAAGACGTGTTTGACAGAGTAACCGCTGATTCTACCTCTGGTAGAATACTGAGTAACAAAGATCCAGACAAGCATACAATGGCTTTCTTAAACTAATTAATAAAATTTATCTGATGCTTGGCCAATCTATATTCAACAGCACTGGTTTAAAGATGGAAAGACAAGGCAATTGTCAATTTATATATATATATATATAACTCAGTGGTAGGACAGTGGTAACATCACTGCCTAAGAACCAAAAAAAACAGGATCAAATTCCAGGTTATCTCACCAAGAAGTGTCCTCTGGGCAAAACATGTAATGATATACAGTGAGGGAAAAAAGTATTTGATCCCCTGCTGATTTTGAATGTTTTTCCACTGACAAAAAAATTATCAGTCTATAATTTTATTGGTAGGTGTATTCTAACAGTGAGAGACAGAATAACGAAAAAAAAAAAAAATCCAGATAGACGCATGTCAAAAAAGTTAACATTTGATTTGCATGTCAATGAGTGAAATAAGTATTTGATCCGATATCAATAAGAAAGATTTCTGTCTCCCAGGTGCCTTTTATACAGGTAAGGAGCTGAGATTAGGAGCACTCTCTTAACCCCTTAAGGACACATGACATGTCATGATTCCATTTTTTATTCCAGAAGTTTGGTCCTTAAGGGGTTAAAGGGAGTGCTCCTAATCCCAGCTCGTTACCTCTATAAAAGATACCAGTCCACAGAGCAATCAAGTCAATCAGATTCCAAACTTTCCACCATGGCCAAGACCAAAGAGCTGTCCATGGATGTCAGGGACAAGATTTTAGACCTACACAATGCTGGAATTGGCTACAAGACCATCGCCAAGCACCTTGGTGAGAAGGTGACAACAGGTGGTGCGATTATTCGCAAATGGAAGAAACACAAAATAACTGTCATTCTCCCTCAGTATGGTGCTCCATGCAAGATCTCATATTGTGGAGTTTCAATGATCATGAGAATGGTGAGGAATCAGCCCAGAACTACACGGAAGGATCTTGTTAATGATCTCAAGGCAGCTGGGACCATAGTCACCAAGAAAACAATTGGTAACACACTACACTGTGAAGGACTGAAAT
This sequence comes from Pelobates fuscus, assembly GCF_036172605.1. NCBI lineage: Eukaryota > Metazoa > Chordata > Amphibia > Anura > Pelobatidae > Pelobates > Pelobates fuscus. Next base: position 26,480,554 of record NC_086319.1, on the reverse strand, counting down.
CCTGCAGTGCATGCAAGGTCCCCCTACTCAAGAAAGCACATGTACAGGCCCATCTGAAGTTTGCCAATTAACATCCGAATGATTCAGGGGAGAACTGGGTGAAAGTGTTGTGGTCAGATGAGACCAAAATCGAGCTCTTTGACATCAACTCAACTCGCCGTGTTTGGAGTAGGAGGAATGCTGCTTATGACCCCAAGAACACCATCCCCACCATCAAACATGGAAGTGGAAACATTATGCTATGGGGTGTTTTTCTGCTAAGGGGACAGGACAACTACACCGCATCAAAGGGACGGTGGACAGGGCCATGTACCATCAAATCCTGGGTGAGGACCTCCTTCCCTCAGCCAGGGCACTGATATCGTGTGTTGGTATTCCAGCATGACTATGACCCAAAACACACTGCTAAGGCAACAAAGGAGTGGCTCAAGGCCTAGCCAGTCTCCAGACCTTAATCCCATAGAAAATCTGTGGAGGGAGCTGAAGGTGTGAGTTGTCAAACCTCAGCCTCAAAACCTTAATGACTTGGAGAGGATCTGCAAAGAGGAGTGGGACAAAATCCCTCCTGAGATGTGTGCAAACCTGGTGGCCAACTACAAGAAACGTCTGACCTCTGTGATTGCCACAAAAATATAACACAATAATGTAAAACTGAGAAATTTAGGTGTTACAAAATGGCTAATAATATACACTCATAAAATCCTCTTAGAACATCTGAGCCACCAGTAACATCTAATTAGAGCTTTCAGTATGCCAGTTAAGGGAACACTAATTTAACTACATGTTTCTAAACCATTCCTCACAGTGGGTGGCCAATGATATGCTGAGAGAATCAGATGAAGCTTTCAGTCCCTAAGATAAAATCTCCCTTACTAGTGCATATGGGTTAAACCTGCCTTGCAAAGACTGCAATTGGGAAGTCTTGAGCTGCATTGGGAAGTGTGTGATTGGACAGATACAGAATGTCTGGGCGGGGTTAGAAGAGGAGGGCTTGCAAGGACTTCAGACAAGAGATCTGCAGCTTTTGCAAACTGTTTTAGAAATAATACAATGGGATATAAATCTGCTAGATATTGGGGAGGAGGCTGTTTGTGTGTGTGTGTGTGTTTTATTAGGACAATGGAGTGTCCCTTGAATATTGTGAACCTTGTGAAACTGTATGTGGTATTTTTATGGCATAAATTATTTACGTTTTTTTTTTTTTTTTCCTCTATATTATTGGTAAAATGTGTGGCTGCCCAAACACCTGAGCTTTAACTCTGCATCTGATAGAACATAATGGAAGAATGATCTTTCACGAGCAAATACTGACACATAATTGGAGCATTGTCAGCTGTAATATTTCCCATAAGACCCTGCACAGTTTTATCTTTTAAGGATGAAGAGTATCACGTTTGCTCACATAATACAGCTGTAAACATAATGTATTGGCCTGAGTGACATTAATGTGAGGTGCGGTGAATTCGGGTGGGAGCAATTCTTCACAGCAGACAGAAAAAAATGTTTTATTTATAGAATTCAAGTATTTTAGTGTATAACATACTATTAAACAATCTGCTCAATATCAATTTTTAATCACTGCGTCCTTCATTGCATTACCCATATTAACACCCTATTCACGCACTGACACAGCAAAAATTCACCCCTTAATTCACAAAAGGAATGAGCAGTTTTGTTTAGTAGTACCGCAGAGATGTACACAGCTGTATTCTCTCATGCCACAACAATCTCATTAATACTCGACTGAAATAATGAAACATGAGAATCACTTTATAAAATATATCCGCTTAAAACAAATCTCATGCAACGTAGGATACACTTTATTTGTTTTGTCATGTTTCGATCTGTGACTTGCTTGTCGGCAAGTTGGACAGTTAAGGGGTAAATGTATTTTTACATTTAGTTGTTTGTTAATTATTCTGTACTTTTTGTGTAGGAGCATAAAGAGATCTATAATAGTTACTCACTATGAGGCTCAAATGAAAGTTAGATGACTACATATAATCATTTTATTTGATGTTTATTAAATGATTTAAAGTAGTAGTAGTTGATTATGTGACAATACATATTGGCTTATGTGGTCCAATAACTAGTCTAACAGCTGTGTACATGCGTTGTGTGTTACTTAACTCCTTGAGGGCCATTCTATTTAGCTTGTTTTTAAAGATTTAAAGTTTTTTTATTTTGCAAGAGTAAAACGAAAATGGGGATACAAAAAGAAGAAAAGGGGAGGGTACAAAATGATTCCAGCAACCGATCTCAGCACATTATGTAACACTCTTACAGTATTGTACAGTGTAGAACAGGTATACATCGGTAAATACAGTTTGGGATATCCGAACACAGTTTACGACAGTCATCTTTATAAAAATTATCATCTAACATTAATAATATTCGTATGTCTAGCATTGCACATGAATGTGTTGTAGTGTTTCGTAATATATACTGGTAGGAGTTCCGCAGTCATACCTTGAGCCTCTATGAGCATATCAGTAGCTGTGACATATGACTAGTAGGTGCAAGTTGGGACTCAAATATTAATTTGGGGGGTATAGAGATGTGAGCCAAGGTTTCCACATCTGTTCAGTTTGCTTTGCCTGCTCGTGGGACTCAGAGGAAAGCACCTCGTATCTGTAGTATTGGTATAGCTTGTCTAGTAGTTCTTTACGTGAGGGGCAATAAGAGCTCTTCCAATGTTGGGCCAAAAGTGTCCTGGCTGCCAATATAACAAGGGAGGCTAATTTCTTGGCCTCCTTATTCCATGTGTGTGGGAAGAGCAACATGAGAGCCACCAGTGGTGTAAGAGGTGTCGAGAAATTCAATGTGTTTTTCTAATATATGTTGAACTTGAAACCAGAGGGGTCGAATCAGGGTGCATTCCCACCATTTGTGGGTCATGTTACCATTATCTGAGTTACATCTCCAGCACATGGGACTTACTGTTGGATAGATTTGGTGAAGCCTCTGTGGGGTCAGGTACCACCTATAGATTACTTTTTTTGTGGGCTTCTATGTGTGAGAAACAAGATGTGAGACCTTTCAGAGCATTCAATGAATGAATCCATTGGTTATCCGTGAGTTGCGGTATGCCTTCTTTTTCCCATTGGGAAACATATGCGAAGGAATGAGGTGGTGTGTGTCCCAGTAGAGTTTTATAACAGACAGACAATGCCTTGGGTTTGGTCGATGAGGAAGTACATCTGTTAAAGATGGTCATGATGTGGTTTGTTTGGGGCGTTATCAACGATGGTTGCAACGACACCCTATTATGTACTATGCTTTTCAATTGTAGGTATCGAAACGTGAAAGAGGTAGGTAGATTATATTTTGTCTGTAATTCGGGGAAGGCCAACAATTTGCCATGGGAGTAGAGATCTTTGATATACGTGATCCCATGAATACACCAAGGTTTCATCGAAAGTTCTGCTGTCACCCCTTCTAGCACCCCTAATGGGGCGTGTGTACAAAATTTCCCTTTGTCATACATCTTAGTTAATATTCTCTCCCAAATTTTCATGGACAACTTAGTGGTAGGGTATAACTGGGTTTTCTGTGGTCTATACAGTTTTGGAGACCACATAACGTCTAACAATTGGTATGGGAGTGTTTTATTGTGTTCCATGTCAACCCACTGTAGTGAATGTCTAGGTGCGTGGAGGCGTATGGCTGATTCTAGGATGGCTGCTTCATAATATGCAGTCAATTTTGGGAATTCCATCCCTCCCTCTTGTTGTGTAAGTTGCAGCAGGGATAAAGGTAATCTAGCTTTTGCTTTATTCCAGATAAATTTAGTTAGAGCTGTTTGGAGGTGTTTCAGAATAGATGGTGGAACATATAAGGGTAACATTCTAAAATATGTATAGTATTTTGGGTAGTAACACCATTTTGATAGAGTTTAATTTACCTTGCCACAATAGGTGGACGTGTTTCCATGTTTGGAAATGGGATGCACATTCGTGGAGTAGCGAACCATAATTGAGGGTCACCATTTGTGGGGGATGGAGAGCCAGTTTCACTCCCAAGTACTTAATGTGTTTTTGTCGCCAGTCAAAGTTGAAGTCTTGACGCAATTTGTTTACCCTTAATATGGATATATGCAGTGGTAGGGCCTGTGTCTTAGTACTATTGAGTTTATAGTATGAGATACGTCCGTAGTCCTGTAGTGTGTCTATGAGTCGAGGAAGAGAGGTCTCTGGTGCGCTAAGGGAGAGTAGAATATCATCGGAGAACATAGATAGTGTATAGTCGTCAGTATTTATGCTTATGCCAGTGATAAGTGGATCTTGTCTAATTTTGTAAGCCAGGGGCTCTAGTGCCAGTATAAAAAAGTAGGGTAGACAGAGGGCATCCCTGTCTGGTGTCGTTAGTAAGGGTAAATGGCGTTGAAAGAAACCCCGACTGGGAGACTCGAGCAGTAGGGTGTTTGTATAGTGCTATGTATGAGTTTTTGTGGGAAGCCGTATTTAATCAGGACTGATGTCATGTAAGCCCAATTTAGCCTATCAAAGGCCTTTTCGGCGTCCAGGGCTAATAGGATACTCTCAATCCCTTTCGCTTCTATGTGGGATAATATCTGGAGGATCTTCCTGGTATTATCTGAGCCCTGCCTGCCTTTAACAAAGCCTGATTGGTCATGATGTACAATGTGTGGTAAGATAGGGGTTATCCTGTTGGCTAACAGTTTGGCGTAAATTTTAGTGTCGCAATTCAGGAGGGAAATTAGTCGGAAGTTGAAGCAGTGAGTCGGGGGTTTCCCCGGCATTGGGAGTGTTGTTATGTGTGCTTGTAGCATATTTGTGGGCATGACTCCCGTTTGGAGGCAATAGTTGAATAGAGAGGTCATATGTGGTGCCAAAATGTCTCTAAAGGTATAATAATAAAGGTTTGTAAACCCATCTGGTCCAGGTGATTTACGTTTCGGCAGTCGAGTTATGGTGTCCACAATTTCTTGCACAGTGAATGGTTGTACCAGTTTCTGGCAGTCCTCAATGGTGATGGATGGTAGTTGTACCTCCTGTAGGAAGGTATCGATTTTGCCTTGTGTAGGTACATGGTTAGTTGTGTCATCCGCTAAGTTATAGAGGCCACTATAATATTTGCCGAACTCTTCCACTACATCTAGTGGGTTAGTAAGTTTGTCCCCGTTCGTGTTGTGGATAAATGCTATTCTGGAGGATAAGGCTCGTGATTTGAGTTGGGCCGCTAATATTTTTCCTGCCCTGTTCCCTTCTTTAAAAAATGTATGTTTCATTTTTGTCAATAAATAAGTTGTCTTAGCTTGTTCCATGTCTCTCAATTGGGCTTGTAAGTGGAGTATTTGTTTTGTGATATTGTGAGATGGCGACCGTTTGTTTATGTATGTGAGTCTGGTTAACTCTGAGTGTATGTCTAAGTAAGCCTTTGTGCGTCGTTTCTTGTTAAGGCTAGCATGTTTGATGAATTGGCCCCGAAGGACTGCCTTGTGTGCTTGCCATAGGATGTCTATTATTGTGTCATCTGTGTCATTGATAGAGAAGTATCCCTCCAATTCCTCAGTGATTTGGGAGACCAATGAATGGTCAGTGAGTAATGAGTCATTTAGTCGCCACGTGCGGATCCCAGTAGTGGGATATTGCGTGTTAAGGGACATAGTTATCGGAGTATGGTCTGACCATGTGGTAATGCCTATATCAGCTGTGATGATTTGTGGGGTTTGCATGGTAGGAATTAAAAAACGGTCTATCCGTGAGTAAGTGTCATGCACTAAGGAGTCGTGAGTGTAGTCCCTATCGAGCGGATGTAGGTTTCTCCAGACCTCAGTATAATCGTGCGCGATCAGTATTTTCTTTATGAGTGAGGTATTGTGTGTTCGCAGTTGTGTTGTTGCGTGTTTGACCTTGGACGATGAGGTGGTGTCCATAGATATGTCTATTATAAAGTTCGTGTCTCCTCCTAGGATAACCTCACCAAACTTGTGTGCTTTTGCTAGGGTGAGGACTTGGTCTAGGAACAGATGTTGGTCGTTGTGTGGGCCATACATATTGACGAGCGTGTATTGGGCATTGTTTATAACGCATTGTAGGATTAGATAACGCCCTTTCTTGTCGCTAACCTTTTTTATAAATTGGAACGATACGTCCTGGCTTATTAAAATTGTTACTCCTCTTTTTTTCTTTTTGTATGTACTATGATAGCTTATCGGGAATTGGTTGGAGGTAAGTTTGGGATGTTGTGTATTTAAGAAATGTGTCTCTTGGAAGAATGCTATGTGTACTTTGTGATTTTTCGCCTCAACCAGGGCCATTCTTCGTTTATAAGGTGAGTTGAGGCCTTTGACATTCAGTGAAAGTATGTAAAGTGACATGGGAGGGGGCTCCGGTATTTATGTAGATTGCTGAGTTCAGTATAGGTGTACCACGCATAGTAGAGTAGTGAAACATTTTCATGATGGTGAGACTGTAACTATGTTCTTCAATATTAAATCGTAGACATGTTGCCATGCTTTCTTCATAATGCTTTGGCATTGGATAATTTTGGCACAGGAAGGAAACAGGTAAAAAAAAATTAACATAAAACACATAACATACTATATACAAAAGAAAGGTCTCCGTGATGAGACCCAGTGTTTTCAATATCTGTTGGGCACTATATGGTATATGGTGTTTGGTAATTGTTGGCATTGGCGGGTGGGATATAGTGCCACTTTCAGTTAATAGTAGGGTGGTGCAAAGTGGCGTGAGCTATATATTCCTAAAATGTGGCCTTAACGTATGGATATATACAAGTTTGGCCATGCGTCACACCCCCACAGGGTGGACAGGACATCTGAGTCGTGTGTTGTCATTCTAAAATATATAGTTCATTAAGTACACATCTAGCCTACAATATAGAATCGACAAGGTACACAATATGTGGGATGAAATCCTCCCTTGCCTGTCTTGCTCTCAAAGAAGAAGAATTGAGGTGCTGCAGTCAGATCTGGCAGGTATGAAACAGTCAGGTCGTCAGTTAGGCATTTATGAGGCATGTGAATAACTGTCGTAATCTGTGGTGGTATATTGCATCCTTCCGTCATTGTCATATATGATGCAGGGTACAAGAAATGACTAGTGAGGGATTACATTGCCCATTGACAGTCCTTTATAGCCATCCGAACATTTATGTATCCAGCAGGGAGGTATTTGATGTTCCAATTGGGATAAACAAATCCGTCTTAGTTGGGGGTTGTCCGACTATGATATAAGATAAACTTTCTATGCCGTATAGGCCTCAATCCTATATTATGGATTATGAGACTTAACATCATCAAGTACATCGGGTTAAACCATCACCCATGTGAGTGACCTTACGTTAAGCAAAAACATATGTATATTATGTTTTTTTGGGTTTTTTTCAGCACTAACATGTAATATAAAATAATCGTAGTAAACCTTTAGAGGATTGTGCACCTCGTAATACACCTAATTGGCACAAGTGTAAGTTACTTAAGCCCCTAGTGAGCATGGTAGAGTCACTTATCTGCGGCCGTAGTGTTCCAGTCTGGAGTAATTTTCATGCGTGTCTTTGCCGCTTCTTGTCCAGTGGGGATACTTTGTGTGATGGTGTCTACAGGGATATTCCACTCCGCCAGCGCTTTTTTCCATCTTCCAGATTTAAAAGGTGTCTCTCAGCTCCATTACGCCTTACAATCAGGCATGCTGGGAACCCCCACTTATAGGGTATGTCCGCCGCTCGCAAGGCTTTGGTAATCGGCATGAACGTTTTCCTGGCTGCCAATGTAGAAGCCGAAAGGTCTGTAAAGAGCTGGATCTTGCCGTAGGCCTCTGGTAGAGTAAGCTGTCTCCTTGACGCCTGCATTATGGCCTCCTTGGTAGTGTAATAATGCACCCTCGTGATGGTATCGGTGTAGCTGCCGGGAGGTTTTTGGGTTTAGGCAGTCTGTGCGTTCTATCTAGGATTAAAGCTTCTTCTGGTAGGTCTGGGGTCAGAAAGTGGAACAGCGCTTTAATATGTGTGCCCAGGTCTTTAGATGTGACCTCTTCAAGGATTCCACGTATGCGAATATTATTCCTTCTGTCCCTGTCTTCGTGGTCAGTAAGTTTTGCCATGATAGATTGAAGTCTCACCTCCATGTTGTTGTGGGCTGCAACTACGATGTTATATGCTGAAATAATTTCTTTTGTCTTACTCTCCAAGTAATCGGTGCGATCCTCAAGGGCTTTGACGTCATCTTTTATTTCTTTTGCCAACTTGGCAAAATCTGCTTGCATATTTGTTCGGAGCTCTTGTAGCACCTTGTGGATGGAAGAGTCCGTGGCTGGGACATGTTTTGTAGAAATGGAGGTGATATCACTTCTATCCGAGCTCGAGGCCGGTGATAGATTTCTCCCGGCGCCATCTTGGACGCGGCGTGGCGGCGAGGACATTGCAGAAATCTGCATCGATGGCGTCTTAGGCTTTGATTTTTTCGTCGATCGTTGTGCCATCGAGTCAGGTAAGTTCCCCAAGTGTTCGGGTGGAATATTGGTGGTCCAAACGGGTAATAATCCTGTTCTAGTTGCTGTATATTGGGATTCTTATGCGGAGCTGATTACTCACACGACCATCTCCTCGAGCAGTCAGGCCACGCCCCCTCTATTTAGCTTTTTAACTATTACATCATACTTTCAGTCTCTTTTCACATTGCACCACAAAGCGATCATAATCATTAAACAATTAAACAATTTTTTGTGATATTATATTCATAAATATTTTCCAACATTTAGAATAAAATGTCCTTTTAACATGGTTGACTTCTCTAACCTGCCCACATGAAGTGACACTTAAGGACAATACAACTAAATGTCTTTTATCTTCTTGGTCGTGGCAGTGTCCTATATAAATGACATTTTAACTCTTTTTTTATCATTTAAAAAGCATGTATAAGTAAGTGTGTGTAGCGGAGAGCTGATTTCTCGCAGCTATTCTCCACTTAAGATCCTAGCGAGGCTCAGGAACAAGTCATTAGTAAATCCACAGCAGAGTTTCCAGCAGGTAAAAAGGTACAGCAATATCCCCACAGCACTCCCAATAACTGGACGACACACAGTTTCAGGAGTAGAACTGACAATCGTTTATTCCAGGGTTTCTTATAAAGCCTGCTCCCATGCAAGGGAGGGATTCACATTAATTAGGACAGTAACCAATACAGTGCTTGTTACCTCCCACACCTCTCCTCCCCTCAGAGTGACTCATAATCCCCTTAACTTACACAGTAATTTACCCCAAACCTGGATGTACCCCTAAACCATCACATAACACTAATATTAGGGTACCGCTAGGTAGCCCTGATCTGGGTGACTATTATATCCAAAATTCACCCACATCGGACCAGTGGTTCGGTAGTTACGTGGAGGTGAAGTTTGACCGACCGCACACGAGTTGGTATCCGAAAAGGGTTCCATAAGTTTGGGCCCTGCGGTCGGTCTCCGTTCGGCAGTTAAAACATACACTTATAATTGCCATCCATACTTCCATCCGCCTAGATATTGGTTCCCTCATTCGGTACTTTGTTTCTACCGAATGGGGATTCGTTAGGACTCTCCGTTCGGCAGTTACGGAGCTCTGGAGGTCTCAGCGGTGTTCGGTTGTTTGAGTGTCCGATTTGAGTTCCAGACACTCGACGACCAAACACCGCTGAGATTTTCATGTGTAAGATGGCCGCCGCCACGTGTACGCATGCCGAATGGCGGCCACCCAGATACAATCCTAACGAGTTTGTTAACTTGCGGTTTTAGAAAGTATGCGAACCTTAATTGCTAACACACTTCTCTCTGGGGTGGTCCTTCAGTTCGGTAGTTTCCATATGCATATGGTACGGATGGAAACTACCGAATAGCATACAATTCACACAGAAAATATACGAATAGGAAAATGAACACAGGCAAAATATACCGAATACAGTCACACAGGCATGTTACAGGACAGGCTTACTGCATTCCGCTACACTGCTCCCCCTTGCCCACAAGCCGGCATACACAGTCTGATCCCATACGGATCGGCTTGGGGATGACCGGGGTGCTCACGGATCATTTCTCCAGATCAGTTTGTCGTGACAACCCGTCGGCGTTTCCATTTTGCTTACCCGGGCGGTACTGAATGTTAAAGTCAAAAGGCTGCAGCGCCAAACTCCAGCGCAGCAGCCTGGCATTGTCCCCAGCCACCCGGTTCAGCCAGACTAACGGGTTGTGATCCGTGAGCAGGGAAAAAGCCTGTCCATATAAATAGGGTTGCAATTTCTTCAAGGCCCACACCACAGCCAGGCATTCCTTCTCGATGGCGGCGTAGCTCACTTCCCGGGGTAAAAGTTTGCGACTGATGTAAGCCACGGGGTGTTCTCCGCCATCGGCCCCGACTTGGCTCAGTACTGCCCCCAATCCAAACATAGAAGCGTCTGTGTGAACAAGAAAACGTTTAGTTGGATTGGGAGCGGCCAAGACAGGGGCATTAACAAGTGCATCTTTCAGGTGTTGGAATGCCTGCTCACACTCCGGGGTCCAGGTTACTTGGCGGGGAAGGTTTTTACGGGTCAGGTCAGTGAGGGGTTTGGCAGGGCACTATAATTGGGGACAAACTTCCGGTAGTACCCTGCTGTCCCTAGGAAGGCTAACACCTGGGTTTTAGTCTTCGGGGTAGGCCACTGTGCTACCGCCTCTACTTTGGCTGGTTCCGGCTTTTGTTTACCACAGCCCACTCTGTGGCCCAGGTACTGTACCTCGGCCATCCCAATGCTACATTTAGCTGGTTTTAAGGTTAAACCAGCCTCCCTGATCCTGTCTAGAACCGCTCCTATATGGGCCAAGTGCTCCTGCCAGGTATCGCTAAATATGGCAATATCATCGAGATATGCGCAGGTATAGTCTTGGAACCCATCTAGGAGGCGGTCCACCATCCGCTGGAAGGTAGCCGGCGCATTTTTCATCCCAAACGGCATGACCTTGAATTGGTACAGGCCGAATGGGGTGACAAAGGCGGACTTAGGGATGGCGTCCGGGGCCAAGGGAATCTGCCAATACCCTTTACACAAATCAATAGTGGTAAGGTATTGACCCCTGGCCATCCGGTCCAGTAACTCATCTATCCTAGGCATCGGGTATGCGTCGGATACTGTCTTCTCATTCAATCTCCTGTAGTCCACGCAAAAGCGGGTCGTGCCGTCCCGTTTTGGTACGAGGACCACTGGAGAAGCCCAGGGGCTATCCGAGGGTTCAATTACTCCTAACTGAATCATCTCCTCAATCTCTTTGCGCATATTCTCCCGTACCGCTTCAGGGATGCGGTACGGGGGCTGGCGCATGGGGAGTTGTCCTGGGGTTTCTACTCGGTGGGTAGCCAGAGGGGTGTATCCAGGTACATTAGAAAAGGTCTCCTGCTTTTCGTGCAGTAGTTGTTGTACCTCGATACGCTCCTGTGGGCTCAACCGATCCCCCAATACAACTGCTCCTAAATCCCCAGCCAGCTGTCCGTCTTCCAACAGATCGGGGAGGGGTAGGCTGTCGCCTTCTTCAGAGGTGGGTGCGCAGATAGCTGTCACCTCCTCTGAACGTTCCTGGTAGGGCTTCATCATGTTCACATGGATCATGCGTCGCCCTCCAGTTCCTGCGCAGTGGCCAATTATATAAGTGGTGTCACATCGTTGTTCTACCACTTTATAAGGGCCTTGCCAGGCGGCCTGTAGCTTATCGTGTCGGACAGGTTTTAAAATTAAAACTTTCTGCCCGACCTGGAAGCTACGGTCCCTGGCGCCCCTATCGTACCAGGTGCGCTGACGCGTCTGAGCCGCCTGTAGGTTTTCCTTCACCGTCTTCGTGAGTGCTTCCAGGCGATCTCGGAGGGCCAACACATATGGTACAATAGGGGTGCCGTCGGCGCTACGGTCTCCCTCCCAATGTTCTCTAATTAAGTCTAGGGGCCCCCTTACCCTCCTCCCGAATAGCAGTTCAAAGGGGGAGAATCCCGTAGATTCTTGCGGCACCTCCCTGTAAGCAAACAGTAGGTGAGGCAGGAATTTTTCCCAGTCTCGGTGGGTCTCTGCGAAGGTTCGGAGCATCTGTTTTAAGGTGCCATTGAACCCTTCGCAGAGCCCATTAGTCTGGGGGTGGTAGGGAGCACTAATTATGGGCTTAATTTTACAAAACTTCCAGAGCTGTTGGGTGACTTCTGCCGTGAACTGAGCGCCCTGATCCGAGATGATCTCCCTGGGTAACCCCATCCGGGAGAAAATCTGCATCAGCGCCTCAGCCACCGTCTCTGCATGTATGTTGGTTAGGGCTACCGCCTCGGGGTAGCGAGTGGCGTAGTCCACTACTGTCAAGATGTACCGTTTGCCCGATGGGCTAGGCTTCCGGAGGGGGCCTACAATATCTACTGCGACCCTATGAAAGGGTTCTTCGATTATGGGTAGTGGGTGCAGCTTAGCCTTACGCCTATCCCCCCTCTTTCCCACCCTCTGGCACGTATCGCAGGTATTACAATATCTGCGCACCTCCTGGCTAATCCCTGGCCAGAAGAAACTTTGGGTCAGCCGATATCTGGTACGACTGACCCCCAAATGTCCGGATAGCGGAATATCGTGCGCTATTCGGAGTAATTCGGTTCGGTACCTCTGGGGTACTACCAGCTGCCTTGCAGCAATGGGGTCTGACCCAGCTATCTGTTTATTCGTCTCTCGGTACAATAACTGTCTGTCCCACACAAATCTTTCCCCCTCCGCCCCCGGTTGGTTAGAGGTGACCTTGTCTCGGTATACTTGTAGGGTAGGGTCAGTGATCACCTCGGCTACAAACTCGTCAGGAGGGGCCCAAGGGATACAGTCTAGGGAAGGGGAGGAATCTCTTACCTGGACCTCCGGCAGTGCGTTGTTGTTCTGGGTGCGGGCCTGTTGCCTAGTGACTACTGGGTGCGCTTCCTCAGTAGTTTGGGGCTCAAATGCGGAGGTGAGTTTGCCCAGATCATTCCCCAGGACCACCTCAGCAGGTAATTGCGGCATTAATCCCACTTCCACATTCCCGAACCCCGCACCCCAATGCAAGTGTACCCTGGCTGTGTCTAGCCGATACACGGCTCCCCCTGCAACCCTGACAGCCACAGTCTTATTAAGTTTGGCCTTGTCAGAAACCAAATGACTTTGAACCAAGGTGATGGTGGCTCCCGAGTCTCTAAGCCCCTGCATAGGCTTCCCTTCTAGATATACGGTAGCCTATGGTGCTGTCGATTGTCCGCCTGTGCCTGTAATGGGTTGGCCTCATGCAGCACTTCCCACTGTTCCACAGTCGTGACTGGAACTGCAGAGCTGTAGGGAAGTGGTACCTCGTCCTGGTAGTGATGCGCTGCTGCTCTCGGTGGTGGTGGTGGAGGCCCTGGTCGGATCCAGGTGGTGCGGTCTCTAGACTGCGGACAATCTCGCTGGAAATGTCCCCACTTCTGGCACCGGTGGCGTTGCACAGAAGCAGGTGTGCGATATCTCGGTTGCGCTGCTGCCGGTGGCGGTGGAGGGAGTTGTCTTGGTGGGGGCTGAGGGTTAGGGGAGAAAGAATTTCCTCCCAGCGGTCGCATGGCAGGTTTAGTACTCACAGCCTTGGTTTGTCTGCGGGCATCCATAAAATCATCTGCCTTTTTAGCAGCCTCGGTGAGGGAGGTGGGGTTACGATCCCTCACCCATTCCTGCAGTTCTGCGGATATCCCCTCATAAAACTGTTCCAATAGCAACATTTGTAACAAGTCCTCCATGGACCGCGCTTTACTTGACTGCATCCACCCAAGAGCTGCCCTTTCTAGTCGGCAAGCCCACTCTGCGTGCGAGTCCTTGTCAACCTTTTTCAGTTCCCTGAAGCACCTCCGGTATGCCTCTGGTGTCATTGCATACCGGGCCAGGATAACCTCTTTTACACGGCTATAGTTTCTAATTTCAATGTCCGGTATAGGACGGTAGGCTTCAGCTGCCCTCCCTGACAGCCGTCCTGCTAATATGGGTACCCACTCTTCCCTTGGTATGTTATGCAGCGTACATAGTCTTTCAAAGTCTTGGAGGAAGGCATCTATATCCTCCTCTGCTTCTACATACGTTTTAAAGGCTTGATAGGGAATTTTGGGCTTTCCCTCTTGTGTCACAGCTCCTGCTGCACTTCTTTCTGGTGTTTGTGGCCTCCTTTTGCTCATCACAAACTCCAGCACCTCTGTCATGGTTTTAGAGATGATCTCTGTTGGTGGGTTTTCCCCATAAAAGGCCAGCCTGAATTGTAATTGTCTTTGGAACTCCTCCTGTTCTGTTTCAGGTCTTTGTTCTGTGGCCTGGACCTCCTCTGTTCTGTATTCTGCCATCACTTCAGTGATGAGTGTTGCTTTAGATTTGCTGCTGGCTGAAACACCTTTTGCTTCCAGAAGGTCTTTCAATGTGGATCTCTTTAGAGTAGAAAGGTCAATCTCCATTAATCCTTGTTCCTCTGTGAGTCTGGATCCCAGCGCTGCCAACCAATGTAGCGGAGAGCTGATTTCTCGCAGCTAAGATCCTAGGGAGGCTCAGGAACAAGTCATTAGTAAATCCACAGCAGAGTTTCCAGCAGGTAAAAAGGTACAGCAATATCCCCACAGCACTCCCAATAACTGGACGACACACAGTTTCAGGAGTAGAACTGACAATCGTTTATTCCAGGGTTTCTTATAAAGCCTGCTCCCATGCAAGGGAGGGATTCACATTAATTAGGACAGTAACCAATACAGTGCTTGTTACCTCCCACACCTCTCCTCCCCTCAGAGTGACTCATAATCCCCTTAACTTACACAGTAATTTACCCCAAACCTGGATGTACCCCTAAACCATCACATAACACTAATATTAGGGTACCGCTAGGTAGCCCTGATCTGGGTGACTATTATATCCAAAATTCACCCAGATCGGACCAGTGGTTCGGTGTTGCGGTCACCGGCCCGCCGAGCCTCACGGCCGTGCCTGACCGGCACGGCCACGCCGACAACACGAGCTTACCTGCTCGTCGGCGAGCCGGGAACCGCTCCTTCCGTTCTTCCGGGCATCACGCCCGAATCAAACATGGCGCCGACCACGTGGTTGCGCCTAAGAGTAGCTCCGCCCCCGAAAATTATACCAACGTGTGCGTGACGTCACGACGTCAACGCACACGCACGTTTTGGGGTCAGAGGTCGCCCTCTGACCAATCATAGCCTAGAGAGGGGTATTTAAACCCCTAGCTTTCCCCATTACTTTGCCATGTCGTGGTTTCAGTTTCCTGATTTCCTGAGAGTGCTATTTCCGTGATTCTGATTTCCTGGTATCCTGATCCTTGGCGTTTCCCTGGTTATTCTGATCTCTGGTTTCCCTGACTTGGCTTGTTTTATCGGTATTGAGTATTTTCTGGCTTCCTTGACCTCGGCTTTCCCTTTGACCATTCTCTGTCTCTAGCGTATTAGTCCGGCCATTCTAAGGTCCGGTTTACGCTCTATCCTGTTATTTTCCTTTTCTTACCTATGTATATGTTTACATAGTTTCTGCGTGCTGGACCACATTACTAGCCGTGACATTACGACAGGGACATGGATCCTGCAGAACTATGCAAACATATGATCGCCTGTGAAAATAGGGTGGAGGATATGGACCACAGGTTAGACCAATTTGCCCAGGCATTTCAGACCTTGCTCCAGAGGACTGCCTATTTAGAGGTCCCTCCGGTACCACCTGTGGTTCCGCCACCTGTAGTGGTTCCCGTACCACATAAACCACCGTCCATAACCTTGTCACCGCCCCCTCGCTATGGAGGTGATTCTAAGGAATTCAGAGGTTTTTTAAACCAAATTGAATACCACTTTGAGGCCTCCCCAGGTTCATTCCCAACAGATAGATCAAAAATAGGCTATCTGATGAACCAATTAACTGGAAAAGCCTTGACCTGGGCTAACCCCTTATAGGAAAGTGGTGACGCAGTAGCCCGTGATTACAGTACTTTTCTTACGGCCTTTAAGGCTACGTTTGAACCTAAAGGCAGGGAGAAGAACGCTGCCAAAGCCCTTATGAGAATCAAGCAAGGCAGTCGTTCTGTAGCCGATTATGCAATAGAGTTCAGGACATTAGCGTCTGAGGTTGATTGGAAAAATAGTGGTCTGGTGGCTGCTTTCTCTGAAGGTCTAGCTGAGAGTATACAAGATGAGACTGCAGCTAGAGACCTTCCGGTTAATCTTAATGAGTTTATTGCCTACATGATAGACATTGATAACCGGCTCAGAGAGAGAGAGAAAAACAAACAACGTAACAGACGTTCTAATTTGTCCATAGCTCCTCGTTTCTCTAACCCAGTGGTGAGTAGCCAAACGCCTCTTCCAGAACCTGAACCCATGCAATTGGGTAGCGCTAAACTCACTGAGGCAGAGAGACAACACAGACGTAACGAGGGGTTATGTATGTATTGTGGCAAGAAGGGACATCTAAGATCGTCATGCCCGGTTCGGCCGGAAAACTTGCACACCTAAGGCACGTACGGGGACCGACCTTAGGTGTGATGTATATGTCTCCTAAATTGACTAAGAACCGTTTCCTTGTCAAAGTAACCTTATCTTTCAAGAACACTAGTGTTCAGTGTGAGGCTATGATTGACGCTGGGGCAGCGGAGAATTTCCTAGACAAGGAATTCTCTGCAAAACATCTCCTGCCCTTAAGACATAAAGAGAAACCGATAGCAGTCGAGGCCATTGATGGAAGGCCTCTTACCCAGCCTTTCATCACACACGAAACTCTGCCAATCACTGTTTCAGTGGGTATTCTCCACTCTGAAGAAATGACCTTTCAAATCATATCTTCACCTACAGTTCCGATAATACTCGGTTTCCCTTGGCTCCTGAAACACAATCCACGTTTGGATTGGATTGAAGGAGAGATTGTGAGTTGGGGTGAGAGATGCAAAGCTGTTTGCTTTAAGCAAATCCCACAACCTATTGGTACCATTAATGTTCCTGTTGCACCTCCCTTGACCACACAAATTCCACCGCAGTATGTGGATTTGAAAGAGGTATTTAACAAGGTCCAGTCAGAAGGGTTACCTCCTCATAGACCTTATGACTGTACCATAAACTTATTACCAGGGACTATGCCTCCCAAGGGAGGAGTCTATGCCTTGTCCCCCCAGGAAAATCTTTGTTTGGAGGAATATATTAAAGATGCTCTCAGAAAGGGTCATATCCGTAGGTCCTCCTCACCAGCCGGGGCTGGATTCTTCTTTGTCTCTAAAAAAGAAGGAGACCTACGCCCTTGTATTGATTATAGGGGTTTGAATAGGATTACCATAAAAAATGCCTACCCTATTCCCCTTATATCAGAGCTGTTTGACAGATTGAGGGGAGCTCGAGTCTTTACCAAGCTCGATCTCCGAAGCACATACAATCTAGTCAGGATTAAGAACGGTCACGAATGGATGACCGCATTTAACACCAGAATGGGACATTACGAATACCTGGTTATGCCGTTTGGATTATGTAACCCTCCAGCGGTATTCCAGGATTTTATTAACGATGTCCTAAGAGAGTACCTTCACATGTTCGTTCTAGTGTACTTGGACGACATTCTCATCTATTCCCGAGACCTAGAGACACATCACGAACATGTGAGAATTGTACTAAAAACCCTGTTACAGAACGGCCTTTACTGTAAACTGGAAAAATGCCAGTTTGACCAAACGGAGATACAATTCCTTGGATACGTTATATCTCCGTCTGGTTTCCAGATGGATCCCCGTAAACTGGAGGCAGTCTTACAGTGGCCATTACCCAAGGGCCTTAAAGCCACTCAACGCTTTATAGGTTTTGCGAATTACTACCGCAAATTCATAAAGGGTTTTTCCTCCGTGATTTCCCCTATAACCAATTTAACCAAAAAAGGAGCAAATTGTACATCTTGGCCCAAAGAAGCAAGAGAGGCATTTGAACTGTTAAAATCTTTATTTTCCTCAGCACCTGTCCTGACCCATCCTGATCCAACCAAACCATTTATCCTAGAGGTGGATGCATCAGAGACAGGAGTTGGAACCATTCTGTCTCAAAGAGAAAGTCCTGATACACCTTTACATCCTTGTGGATTTTACTCTCGCAAACTCACACCTGCAGAGAAGAATTATGACATAGGGAATAGGGAACTTTTGGCCATTGTACTTGCCCTTAAGGAATGGAGGCATCTCTTGGAAGGTTCCAAAGAGCCACTTTTGATCTTTACTGATCATAAGAATTTGGCTTATATTGGGGACGCTAAGAGACTGTCCTCTCGTCAGGCTAGATGGTCATTGTTCCTCTCCCGATTCAATTTCATAATTACGTACAGGCCTGGTACTAAAAACACCAAGGCAGATGCACTTTCTAGGCAGTTTGAGACAGATGAAGCTCCGGAACAGGTGATATATCCTATTATACCTCCTGAATGCCTCATTGCCACTACAGTTACCGAAGTGTCTTCTCCACTCTTCTGTGCCATAATAGCAGATCAAACTCAGGCACCTGTGGGAAAACCTCCGGACAAACTGTATGTGTCACCTCAGTTTAGAAAGAAGGTACTAGATTTGTTCCATGACAACCTCACAGCAGGCCATCCTGGAGTTCACAAAACCCTCTCTGCCATCTCCCGGAGGTTTTGGTGGCCTGCTCTTAGAAACGATATCAAAGAATATGTTGGGGCACGTCAAATATGTGCCGTTTCTAAAGTTCCTCCTAGATCGCCTCCTGGACTCTTACAACCACTGCCCATACCCAGTGCTCCTTGGACCCACTTAGCCATGGATTTCATTGTGGATCTACCCAGTTCAAAGTCCTTATGGTTATCGATAGATTCACAAAGATGGCACATTTTGTCCCCCTTAAAAAATTACCATCTGCTCAAGATCTAGTTCAAATATTCTTGAGAGAGATCTTTCGGTTGCACGGTGTACCTAAAAGCATAGTATCTGACAGAGGTACCCAGTTTGTTTCTAGGTTTTGGCGTTCCTTTTGTAAGCAATTAGGCATTGAACTCTCCTTTTCGTCGGCATATCACCCTCAAACTAATGGAGCAGCAGAGAGGGCGAATCAGTCTCTAGAAGCCTATTTACGTTGCTTTATAAATGCCAATCAGTCTAACTGGTGTGAGCTCTTACCCATGGCTGAGTTCGCCAGGTACAACGCCACTCATGAATCTTCTAATCATAGTCCATTCTTTGTAAATCAGGGTTATCACCCCGCTGTTTTTCCTTCTGAATTCTCAGACACGGAAATTCCTGCCTTGAACACCCGTTTGGAATCAATTCATGATACCTGGGATTCCGTCCATTCAGCTCTGCAGAAAGCTTCATTACAAGCAAAGGCCCAAGCTGACAAAAAACGGGGCGCTAATCCTGTATATCTTCCAGGTGACAGGGTGTGGCTCTCCACAAAACATATCAAGCTTAAGGTCCCGTCCATTAAATTTGCCCCTCGGTACATAGGTCCCTTTCGAGTTACCCAACGTATTAATCCAGTGACCTATTCTTTGGCACTTCCGGCTCATATGAGAATTGCAAATACTTTCCATGTGTCTCTGCTCAAGCCCCTTACTTGCGATCGCTACACCAGGTTATCCACTCCTCCTCCGCCCTTGGTAGTGGGTGATCAAGAAGAATACGAAGTCCGTTCTATCATGGACTCCAAATTATCCAGAGGTGTCTTGTCATATCTCGTTGACTGGAAGGGTTATGGTCCCGAGGAACGTTGTTGGGTTCCTGCTGACCGGGTCCATGCGCCCCGTCTTATCCGGTCATTTCACAACCGCTTTCCTCTTAAGCCGGGTCCTTCCCGCCCGGTGCGCGGTCTTCGAGTGGGGGGTACTGTTGCGGTCACCGGCCCGCCGAGCCTCACGGCCGTGCCTGAACGGCACGGCCACGCCGACAACACGAGCTTACCTGCTCGTCGGCGAGCCGGGAACCGCTCCTTCCGTTCTTCCGGGCATCACGCCCGAATCAAACATGGAGCCGACCACGTGGTCGCGCCTAAGAGTAGCTCCGCCCCCGAAAATTATACCAACGTGTGCGTGACGTCACGACGTCAACGCACACGCACGTTTTGGGGTCAGAGGTCGCCCTCTGACCAATCATAGCCTAGAGAGCGGTATTTAAACCCCTAGCTTTCCCCATTACTTTGCCATGTCGTGGTTTCAGTTTCCTGATTTCCTGAGAGTGCTATTTCCGTGATTCTGATTTCCTGGTATCCTGATCCTTGGCGTTTCCCTGGTTATTCTGATCTCTGGTTTCCCTGACTTGGCTTGTTTTATCGGTATTGAGTATTTTCTGGCTTCCTTGACCTCGGCTTTCCCTTTGACCATTCTCTGTCTCTAGCGTATTAGTCCGGCCATTCTAAGGTCCGGTTTACGCTCTATCCTGTTATTTTCCTTTTCTGTTTACATAGTTTCTGCGTGCTGGACCACATTACTAGTCGTGACATTCGGTAGTTACGTGGAGGTGAAGTTTGACCGACCGCACACGAGTTGGTATCCGAAAAGGGTTCCATAAGTTTGGGCCCTGCGGTCGGTCTCCGTTCGGCAGTTAAAACATACACTTATAATTGCCATCCATACTTCCATCTGCCTAGATATTGGTTCCCTCATTCGGTACTTTGTTTCTACCGAATGGGGATTTGTTAGGACTCTCCGTTCGGCAGTTACGGAGCTCTGGAGGTCTCAGCGGTGTTCGGTTGTTTGAGTGTCCGATTTGAGTTCCAGACACTCGATGACCAAACACCGCTGAGATTTTCATGCGTAAGATGGCCGCCGCCACGTGTACGCATGCCGAATGGCGGCCACCCAGATACAATCCTAACGAGCTTGTTAACTTGTGGTTTTAGAAAGTATGCGAACCTTAATTGCTAACACACTTCTCTCTGGGGTGGTCCCTCAGTTCGGTAGTTTACATATGCATATGGTACGGATGGAAACTACCGAATAGCATACAATTCACACAGAAAATATACGAATAGGAAAATTAACACAGGCAAAATATACCAAATACAGTCACACAGGCATGTTACAGGACAGGCTTACTGCATTCCGCTACAGTGTGTATTGATGAGCTACTAGTTTAACATATCAATGATTCAAGGTGAAGAAGAGATATCTTTAACATTTACCATATACTTATAATGCTATTTGTCCTTGCAGTGGACCAGTCATAGTGACTAAATGCCCCTTGGGACAGTGATAGTCACTGTAACTGATAAATGGCAAGAGAGACATTCGAGGCAAATGTGAGACTCCAATTTCTTCTTCACGTGCCTCTAGCATTAACCAGTCTGACATTAGAAGTCTTCTCCTTTTGTTTTTAGTAAACCCATTGTCTGATTTCGTATTAATGGTATAAAAGGAAAATTGCCAAATATACAATACAAGTGCAGGGTGGGAGAGACAAAAATGTGTGAACACTCCCTCACCACCCAGATATAAGAATATCTTAAGTATTTTGATAATTGTTAGCTGCTACACACCTGTGTGTACCCAAACCACACACAAATAGACCATTGTCTGATTTGCTGTTATTGTCTTTAAAAAAACAACATCCTAATGTTAAAAATAAATGTGTGTGTGTGTATGTATATATATATATATATATATATATTTATTTTTAAAAATATTTCAAAATAACACAAGAGATGTCACATTAAACAGATATGTTAAGAACAGATATAAAAAATAATTAGCCATTAACAGTAACCAGAAAAGCTGGGCTACATTTTTATTAAAAATATCACCATTCCAAGATTTCTCTCCTTATTTTAGTTTTAAAACTATACTATAAAGGCACAAGATACAATTTGGCAAAAGTTAAAGGACTACTAAAGGCAGCCAGACCACTTCATCTCAATGAAGTGGTTTGGGTGCAGTTGAACTTTAGAATGATTGCAATGTAAAACATAGCCATTTAGTACATACGGCTATCTTCCTGACAGCCACTGGAGGGTTCTCCATTGAATAACTGAGTCAAACTTGTTTTTTCAATCAAATGACTCTTCTAGAGAGCATTTGATTGGTGCAGAGCAGAATTTTGCTGTCCATGTGCTTTAGCCTCCAAATGCTTCCCCAACCATTAGATTGACTGCAATCATCAGTATTCATGACCTCAGCCAAGGAGACAGGGACAGGATCGTGAAGACTGGCGTGGCGAGGGCTGCAAGATGAATAAAAAAGTTTTTTTTTAATTCCGGGGGAGTTGGTAACCATACAAGTTAGAAGAACACTATAGCATTAGGAATACATGTTTGTGCAGGATGATGTAGAATATGAACGTCTTACGGAAGAGCTACCTCTAGTGTTCCAGTGGCTCTAACAAATATAGACATTGCCACATCTCATAAATGGCAAGTAAAGGGATGGCATCAATATATCAAAACCACTGCTTGTTTAAATTAGCAGTATAATATATATTTTAATTGATAACTGCCAAATAAAAAGCAAAACGTCTAAACTATCACAATTCTACAATAAGGAAATATAATGAATATCGTGAATAAATGAGTAAGATTCATTTTAAACTCCACAGGATTCAGTACTTTTAAAGATAAATAAAGCTCTCATTTAATAACACCTTAAAATCTTACATGGCTAAATGCCAGCAAAAGAATGTTTGTTGCTGTTTTATTTCTCTACGTCTTCCTGAGATTTTCCTTTAAATACAATTTTTTTTATTGTTTTGCCACGCTTTCAGCCCCCAGTCTCCTTTCCTTATGACATCCTCCCACTTCCTCCCTCTTTGTATATTACTAAGTCTCATTTACGAGAGAAAATTCAATATTGATAGTTTATTCAGCGTTACTTTTCGTTGCTACTAACAAGACACGACAGTGCTTTCTAAAACCACCCACCAACCCCTAGATTTTACACCTAAAGAGTCAGAGTATTCAGAAAGTATTTTTTAACATGCAGAAATAAAATTTAGAGAAATAAAATGATACAAACAATGGTAAAATTACCCACTACACTGAGTCCATATCCGCCTGTTCTACATCTCTAACAGATTTGAAAAGCTCTACATTTTGTAGACGTTTGAATAGCAATAAAATGTGTTTTGTTTTACTCATTTTGAAATAAAAATGGTAAATTTCTCCGAGCTCTGACCATGAGAGGGACACCCCCTCCCCTCCTCTTCTTTCTTTTTTTTTTCTTTTCTTCTTTCCTTCCCTACTGCTGGTGAAAGTGTCATTAAACCACATATGCAATTGCAATTACATCACTCAATAAGTGGTTAAACGGTGAACATGCTTGAAAGTACACTCTTCACTAGTCGATGTTAACATACCGTATTATGTTCTTGTTTAACAAAATAATGGTGTCGTCAAAACGCAAGACATTAATGATTGCCAACGAAGATGCCTACAGGCACCAGGTTCTTAACCATTGAGGATCATATGTCGCTTACTAACCTGTACCTGTACACTTGTCCAAAAACTACATATAATGTTTAATGTCTTTCATGATTGTAATAGGTTATGCAATGACACATCAAAAATAAAGAATTATAAAAAATAAATTAAAAAAGGGTAATTTTGCTAGAAATGTATTCATTTTCTCTTGCTGTTTGTTTTGTCTGAATTTCATTGTCTTTTGTCTATTAGCTAAATGTATTCGGTGTATTAAATGCCTATGGAGCGCAGACAGTCTAAGGCTCTAAGCTATTTGTGGCCAGTACCCTCCTACCCATAAAATTTACAACATACACCCAAATTCTGAGAATATTGCACTTTTCACTAAAATGTAATTTTATTGTTACAATGTCTGCTAATCATTTTGTGAGCATGCTCAAACTGTATAGACCACACAAAAAACAAACAAAAAGGGGAAAGTCACTCTCTACGTCAGTACTGTAATACACAGGTGAATGTAAATAAAAGGATAAACATGTTTTCAGTTTCTATGTAGTCTCAGTGTTTTGCAAAGAGGGTATAAGGTGCTGAGTTTATGTCCAACAACTCGTACCATAGCTCTGCGACTGTAAGCTCGTTATAGCAGGGACTTCTTCACCTCTAATTTTTGTATGTCAATTACTTGTCTAAATAACCCCATTCTATCATTGTAAAGCACCATGGAATATATTATAAATGCTAATAATAATTATATTAATAATGGGAAATCGTACAGAATTCCCTGCAAGGTGTTCTGAATTCAATCCAAGCATAGGCTTTGACAAGCTGCAGAATTTGTTGGCGTTATGTAAATACCATTTATAATAATGGCAATTCTAAATTCCTATTTTTTTAACGACAGAATCTTTGCATTTTCCCTGGTGGTCCAATGTGGGGTTCCCAAATCACAAAATAGGTGGATTGGATAAACTCAACTATGTTTTCAAATTGACTTTTAATTCTCTTTGCATCATTGTCTATTTATATATTTGAATAATCCTGATATTGTTTAAAGCATGTTTCCAAACTCTCCCTCATTATATAAAAAAAACAATCATTGTAAATGTTAAATACATTTTTTTTGTTTTTTTCTGATGTTGACAATCTATTTTTTACAATTGGATTTCAGAGAGACAGAAATGTGTTTCCTTTGATTTTGCCGTGAGTAGAATGAAACAGGAAGAAGATTCTGTTGGCCTGAACTGAGCACTCATAGTTTGAGGCATGATTTATGTCTATGTTCTCCTCTGTACAATACTTGATTTTCTGAACTTTGACCCTACATCCTCTACATTGGCTATTGAGGGCATTTCAATGCTGAATTTGTATAATTTCAGAATATTACTTTCCCAGAGGTCATGGGTTATTTTGATTGCTCAGACATCTTCCCTTGAGGCTGTAGTTTTTTACATTAATCTACATTATGCATTAGTTTTGCAATAGTTTGCAAGCATAATCTACATTGTCTACAGGTAAACAAATGCCAATTAGTGTGAAATAACAACCTTAACCCTTAAATATTACATTTTAATATAGCTTCCTCACTATATTTCTACGTTTCAATCTATCTATTATTTATTATTACTGGCATTTATAAAGCACTAACAAATTCCGCTATCTGTCTATCTATCTATCTGTCTGTCTGTCTGTCTGTCTGTCTGTCTATCTATTCTGTGTAGATTAATATTTACTGTTATAAAGAAAAGGGATTATGCACATACTAACTTAAAACATAGCAAACTGTAAAAGTTTGACAAAACCACAGCGTTAATCATTGGACAATGCAGAAAACTTACATACATACATACATACATACAGTATACTACTATAGCTCCACCTGCTGTTGGAGTATAATAAATACACTTAATTGTGCTTTATTTGAACACCATCCTGATTACAATCTGGAGAAATGTATCTTTCTTATCTCAATAAAGATCACCAAAATGTCACTGGTGTGACAGTACTTGTGCTACAGTTAACTTGTAAACTGATGACATATATTTTTCATGGTGCCCTCAGCCCTGCAAGTTCAGACATCAGGTAGAAAGATTCACATGTTAAGCCTGAAGCACTGACAGATGTTTTAAGGAAACATTATTAGGATGTATACAATAGGAACAATCATATATATGTATACATTATGCATTACAACGATGTTATGATTATTACTAACATGCACTGAGGGTTAGAACATATGTCTATACAGTATAGCTATCTTATGTACTTTGTAAAATGACAAAAGCAAATGCACTCATGGTTCTATGGTATTTAAAGTATATTGTAATATATTTGTTGCAGAGTTCTTAATCCGGAGAGAAAACAAAACAAGCAAAGTAACCAACCATGTGTTTTACACTTAGCACTTAAAGGAACACTATAAGGTCAGGAACACAAACATGTATTCCTGACCCTATAGTGCTAAACCTATCATTTAGGTGGCTTGCCTCCCCCCCCCCCCCTTAACCTCCTTAACCCCCTTATACAAGTTTAAAACTCACTTTATTTCCAGTGACGTGCGTGTCTGCCGGCGCTGGCTTTGCCCCCTTTGTGACATCATCGAAATGGCCAATTTTTAGCCAATCCAATGCGCGGGGACGCTCAACGGCAGGGCTGCTTACTGTGCAGCCCTGAGCCAGGAAGCCCCTCCAGTAGCCATCTAAGGAGTGGCCACTTGGAGGTGTCCCTGGGGGCAATGTAAACACTGAAACACTGAAAAGGCAGTGTTTACATGAAAATGCCTGAAGGGAGCTATTATACTCACCAGAACAACTACATTAAGCTGTAGTTGTTCCGGTGACTATAGTGTCTAGAGTGTCCTTTTAATCATATGTATTATGTGCTTTCAGCATGTTGTAACTTTTCAAAACATGTTGAAGGGAAAAATATTATCCAGTGCTGTTATCACTTAGCATCCATTAACTCCGCTTATCATACTATACCCAAGGCTAGCAGCTGTACGCTTTGCTCAGAACTTGCTTCATGTTAGAACTTTAGATAGGAGTTATAGGACCTGCTTCAACTTACAAAATGTTACTCTTGTCAAGGTGCGACAGGTGTCCGACACTGGCCATCAAATACCAACAGTAACTTGTACAAACGTATCTATATTCTATACTTGTCTCTTTAATATATTCAGAGGTTAAAGCCCTCGGGTGATGCAGTCAGGAAGAAATGGCATCTATTAACAGATGAAAGTATTTGTGAAGCTGTGGATAATCAGTGTTTCTATTTGATTTATGATAACTTCTTTTTAAGTACAGGTCAGTTTCTGCATTTTTCGAAAAGTCACCAATTAATGGCCATTTATGCAGTTTAGTATCTTTCTGTGAATTGGAGAATTGAGTTATTCGATGTATGGCTCTCCATTATTTTATCTAATAATATCCAGGTGCCCTTTTCCTTTTTTGAACTAACAGTAGAATGTGTATTGAACATGCCGCATTCATTTATTCAGAAAAATAAATGTTTTCTGTGAGCCGTAAAATCACGTACAGCTTGTTTCATTGAATGTTGGTAAAATGTAGCCATGATTAACCCAGGACCTCCAAATCGCTACCACCTGTCTTGCTGAGAGCTGGGAGTTCTCCACCTGAGCTAAGACTGGCTGTAGACATTTACTAAACCAGAAATAGAATATCCCTGTATTAAATTGTCAACATGTGCTTGGCATGTATTCTAACACAACTGATCCAACAATGTCATCTTTCAACACAATAACCTTTCAGAGCATGCTGCCAAATCAACCAATAGATGGTTTAGAGAATGTCATTGTCCTGGAACATTGAGTCAGACCTAAGCCCTCAATCTGCAGTCTTCGATCACAAGAGATCCCCCCCAGGGTTTGAGCTCAGACTTGACGTTGATGATTCTGTGCTCCCATTCAAAGAAAAAAGAAGAAATCTCGTTACTAAGTTATTGAATATTTTATTATTTAACGATGTCCACAAATAGACAAAATATCCACCAGCTTCAATTCCCCTCCACCCCCAAAGAAACCTGAGAAAAAACACTCCCTAATTTGCTTGACATATTTATTAGTAGAAAACCATATCTAAAACTCCATGAGTGATGCAAATTTTCTAAACCTCCCCCTATGGCTCTGACCAAGGGATTGGCATTTTTTTTCTAAGAGAGTATTAGTTTAGTATTCACTTAAATACTGTCTGGAACACGTTATTATTAAACTGAAAAAGGTTTAACATAATTTGTCTTGCATTCAGCCTATATCGACCTTCACTTTCATTAGAGATTTGTAGTTGTTTGCTAAATTTCATGTGCACGCTTTGATCAAACGTGTTACATACACCGGCAAACTTATTCATATTCATATTCATACATGGAACATTCACATACAGTCAGAAAGAAACCAAAGATCAGACTAAACAGTAGCAAAGTAAAAAATATCCAAAATTGTACACATTAAATTATAAATAACTACCTTTTGTCACAAATGGAGGATCCTGATCTGCTCAAGAAAAGTAGATAATAATGGCAAACAAAAAAAATCAGTTAATCTACTTTTTTTTTTTTTCAATTTTTCTTTTCTGTAAGATATAATTTCAAATAGTCTCAAGCTTGATGCCTACATTATCATTGACATGTCCTGCTGAATTATGAAAAGCTTATATAATGAAAACAACTTTTCACTTGTGATCTATCGGAACCTTATTCAGAATGTAATGTAACTTTATGACACATGGTGTAATGCTTTGTTCACTAGTTCTTTGACAGGAAGAGGCGAGTGAGATTTTTGATAACCTTCCATTAATTTCAAGGATTAGTTATAAACTACTATCACCTGTTCTCCCAATTTAATATAACTGGAAACAATTATAAAATGTATTGTTTTCCTTTATTACAGGCGTAAAACTATATGAGAAAGAAGGTTTTGGTGTGACACAAGCAGATATTTGATATTTTAAGGTTAATGCTTTGTAGACAAATGGGCATTGACTGTATAGTAGTACAAAGCTTCATTCCTGGCACTACGGATCCCTCTGCTTCCCACCTCCCCCCTCCCTCGTGCCCCCTCCTACTCAGAAAATAAAGGGTTCAAAACCCTTTATTTACTAACCTTTTCCCAGCGCCGCTGTCCCTCGGAGCTGCATCGAAGCTCCGCCCCCTCCTATTTCCCCGACGAGCGGGGTCTAATGCACTTGTGCGGCAAATGCCGCATGCACAATAGATCTCCCCATAGGAAAGCATTGAATCAATGGTGGAGAAAATCTGACACTGGAGGTCCTCATGCAGATCGTCAGATAACGGATTCCGTAAGCACCCCCAGTGACTGTCTGGCAGTTCTCTGGAACTTCAATGTGTTACATTGTAGCACTAGGTTCAAAAGGAACACAGCACCCAGACCACTTCAATTAGCTGAAGTGGTCTGGGTGCCTACAGTTTCCCTTTAAGCAAAGAGTCCACTTTATGTTTCTAAGACTCATTTCCTGTTGTAAAGTTCAGAAATGGACTTGGTATTTCTAGAGCAATGGCATAAGGTTGAAATGTCCTGTGCCACCTAGATGAAAGCCCACAATTCTCAGACTGTTATAGTGCCAATAATTAAATTTTAAATAATTAAATAAAAACAATAAAGTAATAATAAAATAATTAAACAAAAACAGGGCTGTTCTACAAATTATAAACAGACTCCTAGAATATTATGTATCTCAGAAAATTATTCTATACAATAAATAATATTAATTGAAACAGGTTAAACATTTTAAAAGAGTGGGATTCAATAATAAAGAGTTTCCATGTAATTGGATAAAGATCTTTTATTGATGGAAGCAGTGCAGGATTCAGATAGCTGAAACCTATCTTACCCATAAACCATCCAAAAATGGTGGCTTGTGGAACCAAAGAACCAGAATTGGACAATGGACACCGGTTCCATGTAAATTCCCTCAGGAATCAATACAACTTTCTAGGTCCACGTTAGTGTGCAGCCCACACCTTCTTTCATGCGTGCTTTGCAAATGAACTTTTCACCCAAGAACATTCAGATTTCCACCAGTTTTCCTGAATCACTAAATTAATAGGGAAGTGATATGATGTCCATGATTAATTGCAAAATGAAATAAATGCTTTGTTACATCTCCAACATACTTATATATAATGCCACATGCTAAATTACTAAGTATCTACAGCAGTGGTTTCCAAACCCATCCTCAATGCATGCCTACCAGTCCGCCTACCAGTCCAGGATTTAGGGATTACCCAGTTGTGTCTAAGGTGTTTTGCGAAAAAGAAAACTAAACATCTTGACACAACTGGGTAATCCCTAAATCCTGGACTGGTAGCTGTGTTGGGAACCATTGGTCTAGAGCAGGGGTGTCAAACTCAAATTCATCGGGGGCCGCATCAGCAGTTTGGTTACCCTCAAAGGGCCGGTTGTATCTCACATGCGCACACACACACTGACAGACACACTCACACACACACTGACAGACACACTCACTCACACACAAACTCATAGACACACTTACACACACACATACTCACATGTGCACACACACACACTGACAGGCACACACACACACACACATAAACTCACAGACACACATATTGGAACACACACACACTGACAGACACACATACTCACATGCGCACACACACACACTCACACACACTCACTCACACACAAACTCATAGACACACTTACACACACACTAACAGACACACATACTCACATGCGCACACACACACACTGACACACACGCACACACACTGACAGACACACTCACTCACACACAAACTCACAGACACACACACACTGACAGACACACATACTCACATGCACACACACACACTGACAGACACACATACACACTGACATACACACTCACATGCACACACACAGTTATTAATAAAGTAATTAATAATAAATTAAATTTAAATTTCCCACCCAGCCTCCCCACCTGGAGTGCTGGCGTGGGTCTCTCATTGGTGGTCCAGTGAGGCTGCTGGGAGGCGTGCGGCTGAAGTGGATTAGGAGGCGGCGAGGGAGCTCTGATCTCTCTGACCGGCTCACTCGCAGGCTGTTTTCTGATGCCGCGGGAGCCGGAATATGACGTCATATTCCGGCTCCCGCAGCATCAGCAAAAGGCGCGCGAGGGAGCCGGTCAGAGAGATCAGAGCTCCCTCGCCGCCTCCTAATCCACCTCAGCCGCATGCCGCGCCGCTCCGGGGATCGAGGAGGTGACCAGGCAGGAGGGAGCACTTCCCTCCTGCCGGTCCCTTGAGTTTTGCGCCCCCAGAGCCGGTGCGCCCTAAGGCGGCCGCCTGTGCCGCCTTATGGACGCGCCGGCCCTGGCTACACGGGCCACATGACGAGGTCTGGCGGGCCGGATTCGGCCCGCGGGCCTTGTGTTTGACACCCGTGGTCTGGAGTCTATTGCAAAACATATGCATAATATTATATTTCATATACATATTTTGTAGTTCACTGATTGGACCATTTTCATGCATGTTTGGGTCATTTGGTTTGTTTTTTTTAATCGTGTTTTTGTTACCAAAATTCTGCTTAGCCTAACTGTCATATGGCCTAAATTTGTCTATCCCAAAAATGTTAAAATTTTCGGAAAGAAATATTCAACCAAACTTTATTTTATCACCGTTCACAAGTTTATTTTTTATGTCTGAGAATACAGAATATAGAATTTCATGATAATGCACTCATCCGTGTGTAACCCTTTCTATCAGTCTGTAGTGTACCTATGTATGGAATATGGAAAACCTTTTCTGCTAATGTGGGGCCTATCTTTGCCAACAACACTATCACTGCAGTTCTTCGCCATATATATTTCCAGAAAGAAACATCTTCATAAAGAAAGTATTAATCACAGCCATGTCTGTAAGATGAAGTGGTTATAGTGCTTAGAATGACCCTTTGATAAAATTAAATGTAATCTTATATTTTGTGTCTGTGGTTAATGAATGCACCCTGTCATGTGCAACATACTGAGATAAGATTGATGATTCCAACTGAGGGCCATCAATATATAGAGAAATACATTGGTTTAGTGAGTATATACTTATCATTTATTACAACCTTTGTTTTCCTAATCACACTTTAACGTTTCTTATGATTTTTCTCCCTCATTTACTCTGGTCTGTCCCTTATCTGCTGCCCACCTTGCTTGTGATACGACCTATATGACCACTGCCCTGTATCAAACTGTTCTTTTTTTTATTTTTTTATTCTTTATTTATTACAAGAGAGAATGAAAGATACAGCATAAACAGAACTTCAGTTAGCTTTATACAGACATGTATTAATATATGTAGTTTAATCAATATTTGTACAAGCATATGAATTAAAAGCATTGCTGTGAATGGTATAACTTGAGTAATCCGTAAATTGAGACCGTACAGTGGGTCTGTGGCCTAACTTGAGAACGTGCCACATCCGACAACCCGCCCTGATTTTTGATATATATAAAAGTGAAGCTGCGCACAACCATACAAAGTTTTTCCATCAAGATAGGAAAGATAGTTTATCTGGGGTCACCTCCCGTTTAGGAGTGTCAAAGAGCCTTAAACAATTAAAGTTTTCTCGTTCCTACCCTTTGTTTCCCATTGGTAATTCAACGCTGCAAAGTTGTACGAAGTGAATCGGAAGATGATAGTAAGAATAGATAGAAAAGTAAAAGAAATAGGACAGGAAAAGGAAAAGGGAGCGGGGAATGAGGGGATATGGGGGGCCCGACCATTATGCCACTGATGAGACGCTGACGAGTTGATGGACCATATTGGGCATATTCACTGGGGCAGTTCAGTGTACGAGTATCTCCTAGGACCTAGGGGGATCCTTGAAATCGGGACGTGTGGGGGGCATCAAACTGTTCTTAAATTGAAAAATCAGTAGTCTAATATTGATTTTTATAAATAGATTAAATGTAATACAATGTTACTGTAAAGGAGATCGGATTCATTTGAAACAATTAAATCCCCCCTCTCTTGCTATAGAAAGTAAAATCAGGTGATATCTTTTACAAGAAAATACGGGACAGAACAAAAAATATGTTTGAATATTATTTGAAATAAGATTGCTTACTCAACAATATCCACTGAATCGTCATCCGAACAACTCTGCTCCTCAATAATAATTTGGAATAGAATTGAGAATTACGCTTGCCTTCACAATTTATCAATGTGACGGGGGTAAAAAATAACTTGACATGCCAAGCTTGCACCGAAATTGCTTTTCCATATGTGACAAGGTCTCATTTATTCAGATTTTTTGAAAGACAATTTGCTTACTCATTCCTTTGATGTGTCAGATTGTTTGCAATAGTTAAATTGGATTTTGACTATCTTTTTCCCATCAATGTTTCCTGTCAATTGAAGTCTGAACATATTGCCTACTTACACAATAAAAGAGACTCGTAAGAATTAGATCAGATTAAGTTTTAATTATGAAGTTTTAAGCAAAAGAAGGATGAATGCCATGATTTCACTTTAATATTTCAGTGCTGAAAAGTTCTTGAGTTATGAAACAGGCAGTGCACAGGAGAAGTATAATCAGAGGTGATGCAAAATTATTTCAAATATCGCCTATTTTAGCTAAATAAATTAGATTGGTAATCAAAGGGTGATGTGGATGTTGCAAAACACTAAGAATAACTTGTTCTTCCAGTGAAATAACTAACGAAAGAAAGCAAAGAATAAACGTAGAAACATTTATTCTATACCTTTATAGGCTGTCTTTATCTAATGTTATAAAAATAGGAGTGCATTGCCACCAGCCAAGCAAAACTCACATTTGTTTAAGTTACAGAATTTCCATAATTTGCTCCAGTCCAGTATATGGGATAGCTACACAATTCAGGGTTATCCACTAAATTTAGAATTTTATTAAAATAAAGCGGCATTGTCACGCCCTCCCTCCCCCCAATGAAAATGAATATTTCATAAAGATCGAGTCTTAAAATTAGAATGTAAAGCACAGTTAAAGTAATAAAAAAAGTACGTTTACTTTTACTGTACATTACGCTTTAATTTTATGGTGTGCACTATTGTGATTTTTTTTATTTCTCTTTTTTATATATTTACATTGGAATATCCATATCATCTATATCCTAGAGTGGGGATCATACCACTTCATGCATTACTTCTGGAACCAATACTTAGGCTCCATAATACGTGAGTGCATACCTATCTACATACTTATCCCTGCTTATTAGCTCAACATACTACACTATATACTTTTATTTTGTCTCTTATATTTTTATGAGGATACCCATCTCTATAAAGAAAACTTGAAGATCAGGAATCCCTATGGTTGTGACTGTAACAGCATGCCATGCTAGTATTTTTATAGATCAACAAGTTATCATTATTAATTCTTAAATTGATTATGCAACTACATATCTGATCTATAGACAATTTTATACATATTTATAACAATATTCTGCGGTAAAATGTTAGACTGTATAACAATTCTCCAGTCATGTTAAGTCAGAAGAATGCCATGACAAACAAAGGCTTAAGACAAATTCTGCAAGAACTAAATTGAATTTGAACTTTAGAGTAACTTTGGGTGTAATTGGTGAATCTTCTAAAGCACCGTCGCAACACATCATTGAAGAGTTTCAGTAGGCTTTCTGCATGCACTAATATGAAAGAGACTTTAAAATCTCTAAATATTCTTTTTATTTTTCAGAGGAACGGCAACATTTTATTTTAGTTTTCAGTTAGAGAAAAATTACAATCTAATACCCTATATTTATTGACATGTTAATGGCTGCTAATGTTGAAGTAATCACAGTTCCACCACTCTGATACTTTTCAAGAGTGATTTTACTATTATCGGATTGTTGTAAAAAGGCTCTATATCTTACATTAAATGCTCGAATTTCAGCAATCAAAATCCATCTAACAAGAAGCTCTCGGCACTCAAACAACAGAACCATTGGCCACTTAGAATTCAACACGCAAACAGATTTCAAAAGGAATTGAAAGCACTTTTCTAACAATTAAACAATACGTCAAAATAATTTTAGCTCATTGGGCACGAGCAGAATGAAAATAAAAGATATTTCTCCTGCAGGGTTAACTAACAAT
Source organism: Pelobates fuscus (assembly GCF_036172605.1). Lineage (NCBI taxonomy): Eukaryota > Metazoa > Chordata > Amphibia > Anura > Pelobatidae > Pelobates > Pelobates fuscus. The sequence goes on along the minus strand of NC_086319.1, from coordinate 26,446,090 downwards.
TTAATTGTCAACCAATTAAACCAATCACTTAAACCATAAGATATATAAGCAGTGTAGCTACAATATAGCATAGCAAAATAATAACACAACATTTGTGCACAATACTTGCAATGTCCATTTTGAACTACCTTAACCCCTTAAGGACACATGACATGTGTGACATGATATGATTCCCTTTTATTCCAGAAGTTTGGTCCTTACGGGGTTAAAGGATAACTGTGACCCCAACACTATTTTGTAACATAATGATCCTTTCATCAAAATTCGAAAGGAAATATATTCTTTGGTAAATTAAGTATATGTTTAAAATATTAGAAAAATACCTACCTTTAGAATATGACAGAATCCTTCGGCCATATACATGCACCTTGGATCAGAGAGATGTTTGAAAATCTCTATACAGTCTCTTTGGTCTTCCCCACTTCACTCCATGCACAATGCAGGCATATCATCTGACCGACTAACTGTTACATTCAAACACTACCTGACCCAAGGTGTACGTATATGGCTGAAGGATCCTGTTATATACTAAAGGTAGGGATGAGTTTTTCTCATTAGTTTCTTTCAAAACTTGATGAAATTATCGTTACATTAAAAGATCGTGCCCTTTAAAGATAAACACAATCTGCAATGTTCATGCATAACTTGGCTGTCTGTAATCCCCAACCTGTGATCTAATTGAAAAGCCATTTCTTTTTGTCTCATTAACCTTACTATATCTGCCTATAATGCTCAATTTCTAAGATTTACAAATAAATGACTTGAGCTTGATTTTTAGGTTATAATATTTTGATTTAGGACTTATTTTAAGCTAGTAAAATATTCTGATATTTTCTCCATTGACGGCAGTAAAGTGGTTCATACATTTCATATTTTGATCGCTTTGAAAACTTTTGTGTGATATCATTCAAAAGTTAGAACCTTTGTACACGAAAGGAGTAAGAATCAGGTGGTTGGGGTCAGGGCATCAGTCAGTAAGAAGACTAACAATGTTTCTTGGTGGTAGTATATCGTAGATCTGCTTGATAGGTAACAATATAAAATTTATAACAGGACAATGGGCATGGTATTGTGGTGAGGTCATGAAATGAAAAGTATTCCGATATCCAGGCCTACGTTTGAGATTACAGACCTAGATTTGGTATTCTTTTTCTGTCTCCATAACTTGCCTGCTAGGAACATTTATCTTCTCCTTTCTTCTTTGTGATGTCTTCTTACAGCTTGAACTTTATTATTAACCAAGAAATAGAGGTATGGATCTGCACTCATTCCCCTAGTGATGTGAATTTGGGTGCAACCAGGCCGGTCCCAGTACCAAAAACCAAATAGTTAATGAAGCAAACAAAGCTTGACAAAAAACGTTCAGGTCGGAACATTGTGATTGGCAGTGGGTTTAATAAAATTGCCTTATTGAATCTTGGAGTGCCTGGAACTTCATTAATGTTCCATCATGTTCTACCTGTGTCTTCGTGTGGTGAACTCTTCACTACCAGTAATAAAGAAAGGTGGGAAAAGTCAGTACTCGCAAAAACAAACAAACAAACAAGTTCACAAAATGTAATAATTTGGCCTCTCTCTAATAATTTCTATACCACTCTAGAACCATGTGAATGGTATAATGAATACAATTTCTTCAGATTTTTAAAGACGGAAGATGTTTATTGGTCATTTGGAGTAATTTCATCACAAGGGACGTGAACACTGTACAACATTTCTACAGATACATCTTCTTCACATCCCCTCCTCCAGGTTTCTGTGAATTTGACAGAATTGATATGTTTGATACAGTGGAACTAAGTGTTATTCACAGAAGGTGTTTCTTTTCACAGAATGATTTTCATTTTCTTTTCACTTGGTTGCCTATAGATATTGTAGAAAGGACGAGTTAAACACAAAACATACTGTATATAGTTTTTGAACAGGCTCTGTAGTCAGGGAATTTACCAACTGAGCTACCTCACCAGTGTGAACACTGTATGTATATATGTATATTTTAAGAACAGGCTCTGTAGTCAGGGAATTTACCAACTGAGCTAGCTTCAACCTTCTGAGGTCGATAAAATAAGCACCCTCAATTGGGTAATAATAAAAACTATTATTATTCAGCTGCCGATTTAGTGGATTCCAAGAGCGTGTGTTGAAAAGTGCTTTGAGTCCCACTGGGAGAAAGGTGCTATATGAATATATATATATATATATATATATATATATATATATATATATATATATACATATACATTTTATTTATTTACAAAATATTTTACCAGGAAGGATACATTGAGATTTCTCTCGTTTTCAAGTATGTCCTGGGTTCACAAAACAGTGTATTGATACAATAGGGTACAATAAAATATAAAAACAATATTAACCCCTTAATGACCCATGACTGAAATATTCTGTCATGATTCCCTTTTATTCTAGAAGTTGTGTCCTTAAGGGGTTAATATACAATGACCCAGTTTACATGGAATCTCTCCATTCAGGGTATTTAACTATACAAAAAAAGTACAGTGTATCCAGTTCGCTTCTTAAGGATGGATATGAGGTACAGTGTAATTATGGAAATGTTTATCTTGTGATTATAATACATTATATTATAATATACCAACTGCCTCAAACTGGGGAGATTACATGACTTGCTTTACAGCATGAAAAACAAGACAGATCCTGACATTTAAAATGCACTGCTTTTTGAAAAAACATGTAGAGACCCTCAATTGATGATCTATTCTCATATTTAGATTTATTTGTGTAAACGATTTCAGGCAAAACAGAGCAGCAAGTTATCAGACCATATTTCGTTCAAAGCTGTACCGATTTCTCAGTTTTGATCATGGTACAGAAAAAACAAATAGCAAATAGGATTTGTAGAGGATGATAAGTGACAATGGAAGAGTGAATCATGTTTATTGGAGAAACAGTATATGCTGCTAGGAAATGCAAATTGTACATTGAGATGCTGAATGCTTAAAGGGAACCACCACTTTTATGGAAATTAAACCATTGAATACAAAATTGAAAATCACCTATAGCTTGTGATAACCTTTTTCTACATATGATATATGTGTGTGAGTGTGTGTCTCCATATGTGTTATGTCTTTGCATGTGTGTCAGAATATGTTCTATGTTAAATTTTGTATATATTGTATATTAATATTGTTTTTGTGTTTTATTGTACACTAACTGTAACAATGCAATGATTTGTGGACCCAGGAGATACTTGAAAATGAGAGAAATCTCAATGTATCTTTCCTGGTAAAATATTTTATAAATAAATAAATGTCTGTATTTGTGTTAGCATGTGTCTCTATCAAGGCTAGCCTAACCATTACAAGCAAACCTAGATAGCCATCACACAGAATTGTGTACTGGTCCTTAGAGTGGCTGGGCTGACACTGAGTACAGATAGACAGACTTTCTACAAACAGACAGACAGTTCAATAAAATAGGTTGAGGTAAAAAGGAGTAAAGAAAGAGACAAATACAAGGGAGAAGCCAAGGCCAGGATAACATACGTCATAAAAAGTCAAACAAGCCGAGTCAGAAGCTAAACAAATCAAATGCACAAGGAATACACTCTTGGGGGTACAGAAGCCATGACAGGGGGATAAGCCAGTGTTAACTCTTGGTCATTAACCCTGTAATGAACCACTATTGATCAGCGTCATCAGAACGTGTGTGGGTAATAACTCCAGAGTGACACAGTGTCGTGTGGCTTTGAAAAATGACACATGGTCTAGTTTGTGTAAGGCATAACCTCTGTGGCATGGTTTTATGTGCCTTTAGGTTAACATGTGTTAGTATGTGCTGTGTATTACACTTGTGCATGATGAGGAAATTTGACTTGACTGAACCATTTTTCCCTAAAAATAGGGGGGAATTCCCGGGGGGAATTTTTCAGCACAATTGCAGTTTGGCTTGGAAAAAAATTTCAGACCAGAGCTTCTGATTTAGGGACTGAATTAGAAGAACAAAAACAAAAAGGGACAATCATTGTGCTGCAAAATATATACACATTATAATAATATGTATATATTTTGCTGTACACAAATCTAGTGAGAAAAAGTAGCCGAAAGAGGTAAAAAGAGGACGAGCAGTAAAAAAAATATATTTTATACATATACATAAATTTATTGTACTGCTCCTCCTTTTTTCCTTCTAATGGTCAACTCGAGTCTCACTTGATCTATAAATAAAATGTATCGACTATCCCCGAGCCATAATCATCTCTTTAATTGGTGCCAGGGGTGGAACTCACAACCTGAAATGAACATGTTCGGCATTGCGCATTTAGTTCATGACCCGTCCCTACACCATGTGTGTGGACAACATTTTCTGAGGTCTCAGTCATCCCATCATTTTGATCAACTTTCATTATCATTCTTTTTATTGTTCCTGTAAAAACTCTGAAGCAAACATCTAAACAACAAAACAAGAGCAAACAAAAGACTGGAGGAGCAAAATCAACGTTTCCCCTTTACTCTGTCGCTGGTTTTCACAGGAGATACAAATTTCACAGAGAGGAAAGAAATAGAGGCAAGGGTTAAAGCACAATGCTTTTCTTCTGCAAACTGGTTCTAAACGTGGCCTGTTTATGTGTGCATATTTAACAGGTAGCAATATTGATTCCCTATCCAATGTTCCCCAGGAGTGTCGTAAGGAAAGCAGGCCCAGTAGTAAAATTTAACAGCACCAATTCTAACTGTTAAAACACACAAAGAGAGAGAAGGAGAAAGCTAAGGGGCTAAGAATTTATCACTGGGGTCAAACAAGGGGTTGCTTACTCCAATAGTTTCAAGGCTGATGCATGAGCATTAAACCTGAAATGTATTATATCCCAATCATTGTATAAATGTGATTGAAGGATATTGCTACCTTTCCCTTCTAAATACGTTCACACTAAACATGCTGGGGTTAAATTATAATAAGAAAACAAGGAACAGCAGCTGCTATATTAATAAGCCAGCCTGTCTATCAAATTGTAAAATAACGTTGGGTGAGAATATCACAATATTTGTTTCTATAAAGTGCATTGTCAGCTCTGCAGAGTTTGCCCTATATTCATGCAAATTGCTTACCTAATTGCTAACTGTCTAATGTAATCACTGATTGGTTGGCGTGAATGTAAGAGGTAACCTAAGCAGTGTTAGACTAAACCCTCGGGCTCTGTAGTGTGCGCAAGGTGCTCCCTTCTCCCACCTCAAATACAATGGAATGCAGCCAAATGTTTGACTTACTAGAAGTGCGTTAGAATGTGACGGATGGCTGGGGCTCATTTGCAGAGATGTCGTGATAGACAGAACAGGGCGCAGACAGAGAAATTCGTTTCTGTACAGGGTGAAAACCAGTGATGAAGCAAAGTAATTAAGGGTCACATGGAATTGCAACGTAATATGCATCAGTGTACATATTGTTGGGATGTCCAGTGAATGACTTGGTTCATCCTGTAGCTCTATTCCACAACAACGCATTTCGAAGTAACAAACGATGTATGTAAGAAAAACCTAGTGCTCCAAAGAAACAACACTAATAGTGTGTCATGAGTATAGAGTAGTGCCAAAGCAATAGAGTTTGCACTTGTGTGCAGTGTGTTTGTCTAAATGTAGTTTCTAAATTCAATTTTAATTTCAATAGGTCCATACAAGCTGTGGTGACATTTTGTCATCAAACTAATATGGTAACCAGGGGTCATGTGATCAGACTCATGTATGCCTATCTTACAGGGGGATTAGCTATGGTAATTAGGTAATTCAATAACTTTACAAGTCAGGAAAGAGATAACCATTCCCCCTATTTCCATTCCTTCCTGTTCCTTCTTGGCTGTGCTACTGAGCAGACATGGGCTAATTTTTATCATGGTGAACTGTGAGTGGGATCTGATGACTTTATAAAGGTTAGTTGTTATTGTCAGCTAGTTAGATTGTGGTTGTTGTTTTAGTTAGTTAGATTGTGTCATTTTTTGTATGTTGTTGTTTTGTCTCTGAATAAATATTTGTTAAAGTAGATGGACCAGAGTTTGTATGTGTATGCGTACATAATTTATATAGTTTGATAATTCACCACACCAGCCATCTTCCCTGCCATCAAGGACAAAGCTGGGCACGAATGAGAGCATTAAACACTCCTAAAGAGTATGGGCAGGCTGACTCCTCAAGCAGACCATGCACAGAGCCCTGCTGAATCACTGTGTCCACAGTCCTAGCAATCAGTGCCCTATATTTGTTTTTAGATTAGTACATTTAAAAATGCTGGACAGATCCCTGGAACCATCTTTTTTTTTGGACAGTACCCCAAAATGCAGGACTGTCCAGGCGTTTTTTGGAACTATTGGCACCTATGTTGGTTTAGGTAGCATTTTCAATGATTATATGAACAGTATTGTCCCCAAATAACTTTAGTTTAATGATGCAGTTTTAGTGTATAGATTATGCCCCTGCAGTCTCACTGCTCAATTCTCTGCTATTTAGGAGTTAAAGGGACTCTATAGTCACCATATAAAAGCAAGAAAGACAGGTCCCCCAGCCTTCCTTCTTGCTTTTATATGAACTTTCATTAATTAAAAAAAAAAAATCGGTGTTTTTATATTAAAAACTTACCTCCGTTCCAGCGCCGAGCTCCCCGCTAGGCCGCGCCCCCTTTTTCGTCAAAATGACGAAATCGCGGGGCCCAATGGGACGGCTTCGCGCTGGACCAATCGCGTTCTTCATAGAGCGGCATTGAATGCCGCCCTATGAAGAACCTGAGCGCTTTACCGCGCATGTGCGCGGAATGCGCGTTCGCGAGCTGAGCTGTCTGACTGACAGCTCAGCTCGCTTTCTAAAATTATCAATAAGGGGGGGGACCTACTGTCCCCCCCCGGCCCCCACCCCTGAGCGGCGGGTGGGGGCCCTAAAATTATCAATAAGGGGGGGGACCTACTGTCCCCCCCCGGCCCCCACCCCTGTGCGGCGGGTGGGGGCCCTAAAATGATCAATGAGGGGGGGGACCTACTGCCCCCCCCGGCCCCCACCCCTGAGCGGCGGGTGGGGGCCCTAAAATTATCAAAAAGGGGGGGGACCTACTGTCCCCCCCCGGCCCCCACCCCTGTGCGGCGGGTGGGGGCCCTAAAATTATCAATGAGGGGGGGGACCTACTGTCCCCCCCCCGGCCCCCACCCCTGAGCGGCGGGTGGGGGCCCTAAAATTATCAATGAGGGGGGGGACCTACTGTCCCCCCCCCGGCCCCCACCCCTGAGCGGCGGGTGGGGGCCCTACAATTATCAATAAGGGGGGGACCTACTGTCCCCCCCGGCCCCCACCCCTGTGCGGCGGGTGGGGGCCCTAAAATTATCAATGAGGGGGGGGACCTACTGTCCCCCCCCCGGCCCCCACCCCTGAGCGGCGGGTGGGGGCCCTACAATTATCAATAAGGGGGGGACGTACTGTCCCCCCCCGGCCCCCACCCCTGTGCGGCGGGTGGGGGCCCTAAAATTATCAATAAGGGGGGGACCTACTGTCCCCCCCCGGCCCCCACCCCTGTGCGGCGGGTGGGGGCCCTAAAATTATCAATAAGGGGGGGACCTATTGTCCCCCCCCGGCCCCCACCCCTGAGCGGTGGGTGGGGGCCCTAAAATGATCAATAAGGGGGGGACCTACTGTCCCCCCCGGCCCCCACCCCTGAGCGGTGGGTGGGGGCCCTAAATACAAAGGGGGGGGGGGACCCTAGTTAACCCTCCCCCCCCCCCCCCAAAAAAAAATATCTCCCTACCTACCCCCCTCACCCTAAAAATAATGAGGGGGGACCATTAACTAAAAACCTGTAAAAAAGAAAAAATGAGATAAAATCAACTTACCATTCGATGTTTTCTTTCTTCTAAAATCTTCTTTCTTCAGCCCCAAAAAAGGCCAAATAAAAATCCATAATAACCGACGCAATTAAAAAAAAAAAAAAAAAACCGAGCGCAAAAAAAAATAATCCATCTTCACCCATGGAGGGCTCCGCGCAGACTGAGCTCCGCAGGGTGGGGAAGGCTTATAAAGCCTTGCCCCGCCCTGCAATTAGGCTAAGAACACTCTGATTGGTGGGTTTGAGCCAATCAGAGTGCTCTTTGTCATTTTACAAGCGTGGGAAAGTTTTTTGGAATTTTCCCACGCTTGTAAAATGACACAGAGCACTGTGATTGGATGGATTTCAAGCCATCCAATCACAGTGCTCTGTGTCATTTTACAAGCGTGGGAAAGTTCTTTGGAATTTTCCCACGCTTGTAAAATGACACAGAGCACTGTGATTGGATGGATTTCAAGCCATCCAATCACAGTGCTCTTTGTCATTTTACAAGCGTGGGAAAGTTCTTTGGAATTTCCCCACGCTTGTAAAATGACAAAGAGCACTCTGATTGGTTTAAACCCACCAATCAGAGTGTTCTTAGCCTAATTGCAGGGCGGGGCAAGGCTTTATAAGCCTTGCCCACCCTGCGGAGCTCAGTCTGCGCGGAGCCCTCCATGGGTGAAGATGGATTATTTTTTTTGCGCTCGGTTTTTTTTTTTTTTTTTTTTTAATTGCGTCGGTTATTATGGATTTTTATTTGGCCTTTTTTGGGCTGAAGAAAGAAGATTTTAGAAGAAAGAAAACATCGAATGGTAAGTTTTTTTTATCTCTTTTTATTTTTTTACAGGTTTTTAGTTAATGTTCCCCCCCTCATTATTTTTAGGGTGAGGGGGGTAGGTAGGGAGATAATTTTTTTTTGGGGGGGGGGGGGGAGGGTTAACTAGGGTCCCCCCCCCTTTGTATTTAGGGCCCCCACCCACCGCTCAGGGGTGGGGGCCGGGGGGGACAGTAGGTCCCCCCCTTATTGATAATTTTAGGGCCCCCACCCGCCGCACAGGGGTGGGGGCCGGGGGGGGACAGTAGGTCCCCCCCTTATTGATAATTTTAGGGCCCCCACCCGCCGCACAGGGGTGGGGGCCGGGGGGGACAGTAGGCCCCCCCCCTTATCGATAATTTTAGGGCCCCCACCCACCGCTCAGGGGTGGGGGCCGAGGGGGGACAGTAGGTCCCCCCCTTATTGGACCTACTGTCCGGGGGGGGACAGTAGGTCCCCCCCTTATTGATAATTTTAGGGCCCCCACCCGCCGCACAGGGGTGGGGGCCGGGGGGGGGACAGTAGGTCCCCCCCCTTATTGATAATTTTAGGGCCCCCACCCGCCGCACAGCGGTGGGGGCCGGGGGGGGGGGGAAGGAGAGTAGGTCTCCCCCCCCCCCCCCCCCCTTCAACCACTATTGTGGACAGTCAGCTCCCTGTGGGTTCGGGCTTCAGCTGTCAGCTGAAGCTGAAGCTGTCAGCTGAAGCCACGCCCGCAGCAGTGCTGACAGGCTATCAGCACACAAAGCGCGTTCACAGTGCTTTGTGTGCTGATAGCCCGTCTGATGCATTCACCCAGAATGCATCGGACGAGAGGCCTTTTTAGGGCCTCTGAACTCGGAAGTCCCTCTGGTGGCCGTCTGATTGACTGCAACAAGAGGTGTTCCAAGCTTCCAATGTAAACACTGCATTTTCTCAGAAAATACAGTGCTTACAAGAAAAAGGCTCCGGGTAGCTGTAGCACTCACCTGAACAACCTCATTAAGCTGAAGTTGTTCAGGTGACTATAGTGTCCCTTTAAATCACTTTGTTTATGCATCCCTAATCACACCTCCCTGAACACTTCCTGTAAAGAGACATCTAATGTTTAAACTTCCTTTATTGCATAGTCTGTTTATTTTATAAAGTATTATCTCCTGCAGAAGGCTCCTGAGTGTGGTTAAAGTAAAATTTACAGAGCAGGAGATAAAAACTTCTGAAGCAAGTTAACATCTGATTGATATAAAACCATTTTTGTTTAAATTCAGGCTGTGTGAGTCACAGCCACGGTAGGTGTGGCTAGGGCTGAATAAACAGAAACAAAATGTATTTAACTCCTAAATGGCAGAGAATTGAGCAGTGAAACTTAAGGGGCATGATCTCTACACCAAAACTGCTCCATTAAGCTAAAGTTAAATATTATGTCTAGTATCCCTTTAATGACCTCCTACCTTGTGTGCCCCGTATATGATTTCTGCTCACCATACTGCTTTACACTATTTGCAAATAGTAAAACATTTAAAAACATAACTTTCCTTTATACATATAAACAAAGACATCTTTGCCTACAATAAAATTGTACAAATACAGCTTTTTTTTTTTTTTCAGAATGTCTTGGAAATCAAACAATTAACTACGGGTCAAGGCGATTGAACAAGCAAAGAGACAAAAAAAAAATGTTGCCTGGTTATGTCGATTGGCACAAAGACACGGTAACCATGGAAACATGATAGACAAGATAAATTTATTATTATTAGCATAAAATTCAGATTGAGGAAGACGTAGCCTTAGACTCTGATCATTTTAAAGCAATTTGGAACTAAAAGACAGTTTTTTGTCAGTGCTGTAAATCCATTGTGTGTAGTCATATATATATATTATATAATACAAAAAGAAAAAAACTACAAAAAAATAGCTTAATCTAGATGAGCTGGAGTTTTTCTTTGTTTTATTTAATAGATCAGATTGAAAAAGGGAACATTTAAAAATGAACATATACAAGCATATTCTTTAAAAAAAAATAAAAAAAAATCTGAATTTCTGCTCAATACTGACCTGACTAAACAAATATCATAATTTTAAAATGTTGTACACCGTCTTATGTTCATGTACATCAAAATAAAATAATTGGGTGGGGTATAAAAGCTGACTATAAGCCAGTGTTAAAGAGGTACTCCGAACACCATGACTACTTCATTTATATGATGCGGTTACAGAGGTTAACCTTTCAGCTGACAGATGTGTAACCTCCGCAGTGGGCTTTAGTGGTTAGGTGGCTTGGCGTAACCTTTTAAACCATTTCTAAAATAATTGACTTTTTTTATTTTGTGATATTTATTGGCCATGGTTAATTTCAAACCCGTTTGATTAACATGTAATAACATGAAATAACCAAATACTAAATAACCAACTTGCAGAAATACTTAAAGGGACACTATAGCCACCAGAACAACTACCCCTTAATGTAGTTGTTCTGGTGAGTATTATCATTCCTTTCAGGCCTTTTAATGCAAACACTGCCTTTTCAAAGAAAAAACAGTGTTTACATTGCCCCCCTCGGGACACCTCCAGTGGCCACTCCAGCATCTCCTCGCTCTGCATGGGTACACTGAATTTTCCTCATATAGATGCATCGATTCAATGCATCTCCATAAAGAGGTGCTGATTGGCCAAAACTGTGTTTGGCCCTGCCCCACCCTGTCTCCTTTTCAATTTTAGCCAATCCAATGCTTTCCCTATGAGATGATGACACCAAGAAGGCAGATCTAGGGCAGTGGCAGCGCCGGTGGACCTACGCAGCGCTAGAATTAAGGTAAGTTTTAACACCTTCTAAGGCAGCTAAGGGGGGCCAGTCACCTATATGGTGGTTTTAACATTATAGGGTCAGGAATACATGACCCTATAGTGTTCCTTTAACTAAGGACTCCTGTCCAGCTGCCATGGAAACCTGAGGCCCCACAGCTCACACATGCCTGAGGCCCTGGTCATAACACCCCCCTACCTGGTGGCACCAGGGGCAGGCTGCCTCCCCCCCCGCCCGCCCTCCCTTTAGAATGCCACTGTTGCCTATAGTGTCAATGTCTCTAATTTAATAGGTCCACACCTTCTTTTTACACTTACCTCGAGAGCCTCATTACTGGCTAGTACTCCTCCTCCCATGACATCATGATGTCATGATGAAAAAGGGAGGAGGTTATATTACAGGTAGGGATGGAGGAGATGAATCTAAGGGAGAGTTGAGAGATGGATATAAGAGAGAGATGGATCTAAGATGGATCTAAGAGAGAGTTGAGAGATTGAATGGTGTAAGGGGGGTGCAGAGGGGAGAAAGGACAGAGAAGAGATGAAAGATGAGGAAGAGCGCAGTAACAAAATAATGGTTAAGGGGACACTAAAGTCACCAGAACAACTACAGATTAAAGGGACACTATGGTCACCTGAACAACTTTAGCTTAATGAAGCAGTTTTGGTGTATAGAACATGCCCCTGCAGCCTCACTGCTCAATCCTCTGCCATTTAGGAGTTAAATCCCTTTGTTTATAACCCTAGTCACACCTCCCTGCATGTGACTTGCACAGCCTTCCATAAACACTTCCTGGGGGGGCGGGGCCGGGCCGCCGAGCTGCATGGCAGCAGACTAATGTGGCTCCAGGCCCAAAATAATTGAAATGGCCTTACAATGACCACAGAGGGCACAAAAAAGGGTTCACCCGCTGCAACAGCATGAAGGATGACATCTGCTTCAAGATGATGCCAACCGGAGCCCAAAAGCAGGATGTAAGCACCGCAAACAAATTTTGAGGCCTACCTGCGACCGCAAGACCGGACTCGGGTGCACACGAGTCGGTCAACACGGGCGCGGACCCCCGCACCAAGGTACAAGCAAGAGAGAAGCTCGCCCTGGTGATGGATGCAGCTGGCTCGGGGCCCGGCCCCGTCCCCCCCCGGCCGGTGGGGGTAATCCCGGCCTCATGGAGGCAGCGCGGGCCGAGACGGGAGATCCAGTGCTGGGCTCGGGCTGTCCTCCTGGACTGGCAAAGGCTGCCGACAAGGAGCCAGCCAGCACACAGAAACACGATGAGGAAGGGGCACTCACAGGCAGTAGCACCCTGACTGGGACTCAGGGGGCTCAAGTCAACACAGGGGTCCTACAAATCAGAGACAAGCCAACACCGAGCCCCACTACCGGCGCCTGTTCTCCCTGCAGGCACCTCTACATGCTCGGAGCCGGAACAAATGGGCCGACTACATCCCATGGGGAGCTGACCAGGGCAGCCCGAACGGGCCCCGGCAATGCCGGAAGTCGGATGAATGCCCCGTGGTGGCTACCAGCCTACAGGAGCAGTGAGTACCGGGGCCTCTGGGTTTGTGGTGTCCCCAGAGAGCCTTGTCCCCGATGCCGTGAGCCCTGTGGGGCGGACTGCGAGGCCCTTCCGGCGGACCGGTGGCCGGGAGCGGCGCGCGCCGTGCCCAAGTGTGTGGCCGGTGCCGGGTGAGACACTGGGACACACGGTTCACTGGGTTTTGGGTGGTGATGGGGAGGTGCAGGGGGTGGATGATCTGCGGACTCTAGGTGTGGGGGTCAAGTGGACGGACTGCCCCCGAGTGCCCACAGCGCCATGGAGAACTCGGGTGCTGGTCTGGGGCTATTTCGGGGTGAACGGATGGTGATCCGGCGAGCTGGAGGTCACGAGGCGGCTATGTCATGGGAGGCCCTCATGGGACTGATACTGAGACCAGCCTTACTATTACCTTTCCATTTTTCTGCATATACTGTTAACGCATGTTTAAATCTCAAATCTGGGGGGGCTGCTGTGTTACCAATAGCTCTCTGATTTATCACCGCCTCCTGAAGCCTGCTCATTATATTCGTTTAGCAAGCCCTACTAATAGCTAAGATTTTCTTTTTTAATTTTTTTTTTTTTTTTTTTTATTTAGCCTCATGATGCCAGACAAAGGCACCGCTTCTGTTACAAAAGTTTCACAGTTTATATACTACAGCCTCAAGCCAAACACATTTATATATACAGGGTATAGCATGTTGCATGACGTGGTACTATACACAACCCCTTTACCAGACCTACATGGTGTGTTACGCTAATTGCTTTATTTAAATGCACATAACCATATTTACATGCTTACACGTTGCTCTATTTCTACTTAACTATAAATATGCGAGATAGACTGACAAGACGCGGGCCAGGCAGCAAGGGCTTCGTACTCTGCGTTACTAAATGTGCCTAATGTACTTGATATATCTAACTCTGCAAAATTTATGTGCGCTTAATTCTTGTCAAAGCTTAATCATTTACAAGTATTGCATAATTACGTGCAGAGTACATACAAGAGGGGCACTAGCTACTGAAAAGACGACTACGTTAATGAAACATATAGCAGTAAATCGTTTTAATTGCATAGATCAGTCGACAGTATGAACAAATATTTTATGTTATCCAGGTTATGATAAATCCGCCTCTGCGTAGGCGACCAAATGCTTGCAATTCTCTATACTGATGCTTACGCCCCTGCGTGGGCATTTACCCGCTTTACCACAAATCAATCCGAGATATGCGTTTATATTGTGAAAACAATAAACATATTTAAAACATAAACACTTCCTGTAAAGAGAGTCCTATTTAGACTTTCTTTATTGCAAGTTCTGTTTAATTAAGATTTTCTTATCCCCTGCTATGTTAATAACTTGCTAGACCCTGCAAGAGCCTGCTGTATGTGATTAAAGTTCAATTTAGAGATTGAGATACAATTATTTAAGGTAAATTACATCTGTTTGAAAGTGAAACCAGTTTTTTTTTTCATGCAGGCTCTGTCAATCATAGCCAGGGGAGGTGTGGCTAGGGCTGCATAAACAGAAACAAAGTGATTTAACTCCTAAATGACAGTGAATTGAGCAGTGAAATTGCAGGGGAGTGATCTATACACTAAAACTGCTTTATTTAGCTAAAGTAATTTAGGTGACTATAGTGTTCCTTTAATGTAGTGGTTCTGGTGAGTGTAGTTAGTCTCTGCAGGCTTTTTAATGTAAACACAGCTATTTCACACGCTGCATTGAGTCAATGAGGAGATGCTGATGGGTGCAGAATGTCTCGATATCCTCCCAATGCTTTTCTATGGGAAAGCATTGCATTGGCTGAGATCATCAAGTTTATTGGGTTATTTCTATTTAATCTCTGTAATAGAAATAAAAAAAAAATATGTTCTTAAGTATAGCATGAACACCCAGGTGAGTAATGGGGGACAGGAGCCTAAACAGCTTTTTCTGTACGTCTCTCGATTTCAACATAATTACCTACCGCATGTCTTTTATTGTTGACCTAGTGGATTAGTTAGCTAGATCTCTCTTAAGACCTTTTCTGAAATGGCAAGTGTTCAGGAAGATTTCCACCTCAATGGTTGATGTTATTTTGAGCACAAATTACTTGTTGGCTCCTCGCTTGCTTTATATGAAAAGGTTGATTTGTTTCTTAACCAATAATTCTTTTATCTCCATGTTCCTTACTTTCCCAGAAGTTTTGCGTGTTTCCTCAATAAACCAGTTTGCTTTTAATAAGTGGTTTCAAGTTTATTGGGGAAAATGCATAGTCATGTCTCAGGACTGACTATAAGCAAAAATCAGAACATAACAATGTGGCACCTGCCGAGCAGACAGTAGACTCCCTACTCTAGTCACTGCTAAAGAAGACTCAAATGTTTAGATGTTTGTGATACATTTTCATTTCCGCCTGGCCACCACTCCTATAATCCAACAAAAACAACCTAGTTTTGTCTGCCAGGAGCAATCGTTTTCTAAAGTTTACAACAGTTCCCACAGGTGTCACTGTACAAATTCTGTGAAAGCTTAGGTCATGTTGCCTAACAAAGGGAAATCACACTCATTCAAATTACGGTGAATGGATACAAATGTCTCTGACGGTCCTCTCCTAGTCAGGGACAGATCCAATTCCCCAAACCTTTAGGTAAAGTAATACCTGCATCTTAGTGAATATATCTAAAACAGATTCTGCTACTTGTTTTAGTTCACTTTACATCTAAGATTTTAGGGGGGGGGGACAAAAGGTGCTTGATGAATATACATTTTTGCAAAAAATGTTGGGTTATTTTTATTTAATCTCTGTAATAGAAATAAAATATTTATGTTCTTAAGTATAGCACGAACACCCAGATCGTACCATAGATGCAAATGTAAAAGAGATAAAACACGGTAGCATCTCTTAAAAGATTTGCTTTCAGCCAATTAACAGTGGGAGGGAAAGAACCATCTGCCAGTAAGTTCCTGGCATTCAATACTAATTAAAAAAAACAGTGTGCTTCCTTTTTAGGCAGGACCAAACGATATGCTGATAAAAACGAACTATCAGTGTGTGTGTGTATGTTAGTGTGTGATATCCTGAAATTATTTTAAACCTTTAAGTAGACACACAGAGTTATCTACACTATGACACAGGACATGCAGTAAATCTAGCAATATAGTGTTATAGTAGCAGAAAAGCAAGAGATATGCATTTTAAAGGGAGCAAAACAAGTTAAGCATAATGCAGTTATGGTGTTTAGATCATGCCCCTGCAGTCTCACTGCTCAATTCTCTGCCATTTAGGAATTAATACAGCCTAAGTAACACATTCTTGCATGTGACTTGCACAGCCTTCCTAAACATTTCCTGAAAAATAAATTAGATATTCTAGGTTCCTTTATTGCACAGTCTGTTTAATATAGAAGTATCTATCTCCTTCTTTGTAATTGCCTTCTAAAACCTGCAGGAGAATCCTGTGTGTCATTAAAGGGATGCTATAGTCACCCAGACCACTTCATTTCGTTGAAGTGGTCTAGGTGCAGTGTCCCTGTTCCAACTTAGTCCTGCAATGTAAATAATTGAAGTTTCAGAGAATATTCAATGATTACATTGCAGCATTAAGACTGCCTCTAGTTGCTGTCAATCATACAGCCACTAGAGGCCCTTCCTGAGTCCGACCTTTGGTCGCCTGGCTAATGCTGGATGTCCCCATGTTAACCCCTCTAGCCCTTGTTATCCCTGTACAATATATATACATATATATATTATACAAATACTGCACAACAAAGTACAAAGTACATCATTAGAATGACAGAGATACATGATGAGATAACAGGGATTGGCAGGGAAGGGATTACCAGCAGAATGGATGGATAACAGGGACTGGCAGGGAAGGGGTTCTAGATGGATGGGTGGATAACAGGGACTGGCAGGGAAGGGGTTCCAGAGGGATGGGCAGATAAAAGGGGCTGGCAGGGAAGGGGTTCCAGATGGATGGATGGATAGCAGGGACTGGCGAGGAAGGGGTTACCCGAGGGATGGGCAGATAACAGGGACTGGCAGGGAATGGGTTGTTCATGGGTAGGGAGGTTGAGTAACAGGGGCTGTAGGGGAAGATGTTCAGAATTGGGTAGATAGGTTGGCTGACAGGGGCTAGAAAGGATGGCGTTAAAATGTTGAAATTTGAGAGGGAGGGTGGCTAAGGAGGCTGGGTTGCATTGCTGAAAACAGCAAAATATTTTATAGCACTCCGAGAAACTTACAGAGAATTGAAAGAAAAGAACCTAACCACAGTATTTAACCTCTTCCTGACCATGGCCGTACCAGGAATGTCCGACAAAAAACGCCCATTAACGACCGTGGGTGTACCTGGTAGTCCATTAGTAAATCCCCACTTACCTGATCGCTGGCGAGCCCCTGCCAGCAATCGCGATCCTGGGGTCTGTCTGGGATCTCAGGCCTGATCCAACTCTCCCAGGCCATGTGACCATGTGGTCCTCGCGATCACATGGCCAGAATAACCGGCTTGCGCAGTGCCTGCAGGGGGCCTGCCTGAGCTCTCAGGCAGTTTCCCTAATGCCTGCACAAAGGTTTAAAAAGGTTTAAAAATTATTAAAAAGTTTTAAAACGTAAATAAAAGTACTTAGATCATATATATATATATATATATATATATATATATATATATGTATATATATATATATATATATATATATAAAATAAAATAAATCAATAAAATAAATCAAATAAAACAATTAAATTACATTTTAAAAAATATGTATTGGTTTAAATTTGTTCTGACTGTATTTTTTTAATATACATATATATTTAAATCAAAATACATTTAAATTACGTTATAAAAAATGAACGCAAACCCTACCCCTAACCCAACCCTAACTCTAACCCTACTCTTAGCTCAACCCTAACCCTAACCCTAACCATACTCCTAACCCTATCCTAACCCTTCTCCTATCCTAACCCTACTCCTAACCTAACCCTAACCTAACCCTAACTCTACCCTAAGCCTACCCCTAACACTACTCCTAACCCTACCCCTAACTCTACCACAACCCCTAACCCTACCCCAACCCCAATCCTACACCTAACCGTTTTGCCACTTTTCAGAAGTCTCATGCACTTCGGCACTTCCGAAATTCAGCACTTTGGCAATTTGGTTTGGTTCGGCACTCCCAAAATTCGACACTTTGGAAATTCGGCAATTCGGCACTTCAGCAATTCCATTCGGCGCTTTCGGAATTCGGCACTTCGGAAATCTGGAAATTCGGCACTTCGAACATTCGGAAATTCGGAAGCATCCGAATGTCCGAAATTCCATTCGGACCGAACCGAATTGCACATGTCTAGACCTGAATAAGTTCCCATTAATTGGTAATCTCTGAGGTGTTTGTGGTGTACTGCATCTCTGTATTCCTCTTAATACTGTTTTAATTTGATATGAGGATAAGAATGTTTGCTTGTTTTTTTGTTTGGATATAGTGACAGCATGTGATGTTGTAACCCTTTGAGATACAGTTTAATTGTGTTATAAGATCGTTGCAACTTCAGGTGGCAAAAGAAAGTGAAAGCTACTACAGATTCCATAGAGAAAGTGTCTACCACATGAAATTCTTTAGTAAACCTAATGAAAATGTTGACAGCTCTTTTGTATGACCATCTAGTGTTATCGGACAGGGAGCATTGTGACAGTACTCTGCCATGCACCAGGAGTTGACCTAACCCATGATGAGGTCTTGAAATTGTGGGGCCGGTGTTGCCATTGAAGAGGTACTGGGGTAGAGTTGCAGGAATTCCTGAAAACGGAAGCGAGATAAATGGTCAGCTGCCGTGTTGTAACTACAGGGAACATGTGTACACCAGATAAAGAATTGATGAGTAGCAGCTAACCAAGTTAAGTGTCTAATGAACCTCATGATAATGAGAGAAGGGGAACAACCCTTATTAATGATATGGCATGACGCTTGATTGTCAGAAAAGCACCGTACCGTTTGTCCAGACCAAGAGTGTCCCACAATAGGATAAAAGACCTCCAAAGCTTTGGTTTCGGAAGGCCAACAGCCCCACAGCCATTGGTCACCACAAATAGCTGCAAGAACAGTGGAAGTTGCTGCATCTGACCAGAGCATTGGGAAATTGGAGGGATGTTCATAGATTTCCCATTCCAATGACATAGGAATTTCTGCCACATCTGTAAATTTGCTGTGGGCTGGTAAGACATGGTAATAAACAAAGAAGCCGTGAAATTAATGACCTGCCTGGAGGGATTATTCTCATCACAAAATTTACCGATCTGAGGAATGATTGTAATTCCTTACGGCTATCGGAACCCAGTCATAAGTAATCATCTATACCTAAGATACATTCAATTTTATCCCTTGGTAAGCTGTATTCCATAGCCACTGAGTCTAGTTAAATGCCAAGAAAACTGATTATGTTGTCGGAACCTTCTGTTTTGGCAGGCAAAACCGGGACACCCAAACTCTCATACAGCTGTATGGTATCCTGTAGACTATGTGGCAGATTATCATGACACACTATGATGAGAAAATCTTCAAAAATATCAATTTTTGGGCTACAAATTTTTGGGCTACTTTTTGATCCGAACGTCAGCCTATTTAAAAAATAATACTGGTTTCTCCACTTAACATCATGAAAATGCCATAGAGAAGGATGAATTGAGTGTAATTTAAAGGCATTTACAATGTTGGTTATACTTAACCATGCCCCAACACCGGCTGATATGATATCTTGGATCGCATTGTCTATCGTGGCATATTGTACAGAGAATTTCTCGGATGGAATTAAATAATTTAAACTGTGGATGGTGATGGAGTGAGGTGCAGAAAGATCGATAATCAGCCTCTTTTTTTAAAGAATGTTTCCCCATGACAACACCTAATGTATTTATCCGCCAGATAGCAAAGGGAGGTGTGGGAAAGGAGCGTAGGATGAACTCTTGATCCAATTTGTGTAGTAAAATGTGTCTACTGAACCTGGGTCATTAATGGCCGACTGCAAGTTTTTACATTCCATAATACCAGTAGGCAAGGCCAAAGCGCCAGTGTGGAAACTGTGAGAAAACACTGACATCAAGAAATCCACTAATTGCGGAGATGGGTGTGTCGTTAACAGTTGAGACAACTTAATAATAGTTGTGAAATACTGTTTGAGATGTAGTTTATTGGGGCACATTGTCTTAGAATGTGCTCGGAAACTTTGAGTACAGATAAGTAATAACCTACAGGCACTGAACCCACAAGCACCCGCATTAAAATTGTTACATATTTGGGATTTCCCAAGGAACACAATTGGTCTGCCAAGCTTATTTTTAATGACTTTCTCAGACCTGGCTGGTAAACCAGGGTTTTTTTGGACCAAAACTGAGGCATCAATGGGACAAAGATTAGTCGTGTGGGAGGTTGAAGAACACAAAGCACAGGCTGGTGTCCTCAGGCCGGTGAAATGCCTACAGAACAACTCTGTATCCAGTTTGCTCCAGTTAATGACCGTATTAAACTGGGCCAGAGTTGCCGTTGCTTTGATCGAGAATGACCTATGATAATCAGAAAAGGAGACCGAGAATGACCTATGACCTATGACCGAGAATGACCTATTATAATCATAAAAGGAGTATCCACATACGTCTTATTCTCCACGATATCCTGGGAAGCAATTAGAAGCGAAACCAAGTTCACGTCCTTACCTTCCGGGATATCTTTGCAGATCTGAGGTGGCACCATATGGGCTGGTGTTATCATGAGGGTATCAATTGGGGATATGGGGACTGCTAAATTACCTGGTAAAATAGCTCTAGCAGCCGCTAGAGATGTAGCATCTGACAAAGTCTGTTTCGTTGCCAAGTGGCCTGACTCTAATTTATCGATCCTATCTCTAATTTGGCCCATGGATGATAGGAGAGAATTCATCATGGTTTGTAAGTCCGTTGGGTTGATGTTTCCGCTAGGCCCTTCCCCTGCTCCTGAGTTGTCGGTATGTCTGCATTAGTCTAAACAACTCGGCTTTCGTGGCCGTAGCCGGGAAGGGAATATTTCTTCTTCTTCTGAGTTCAGCTTGAATACGTGGTATTGTCCAAGATCTAATAGATGATGGACTGGTGAGTCACATCTCCCCGATGGTGAACCAGACCTAGCTGGGGTGCTAGGGAGTGAAAGATCATCTCCCCCCTCTGGAACTTGTGACGTACTAAAAATAATGAGAATTGGAAATTATGGTACTGGCTGCTAATTAGTGCCAAGTGGCAAAAATATTCACTAACTGGTGACAGGTGAGGCCCTGCTAATGTCAGTCGGCTTGAGAAGCTTTATCTATGAGTTGAACCACGGGCCTATTACCACGGAGCGTTGTGGTCGGGATGTTGGCCTCTCAGGGACAGTTAAGAGAAAAATAGAGTTGGGAGTTACAAGTGAAGCCCTCTCTATGTACCTTGCGAGGCGGCTATCTATGCGTTGGACCGAGGGCCAAATACCTCCGAGTATGAGGATGGGAGTTGGCCTCGCGGGACCACTAGTATGAGGCATAGAAGGCCTTTAGAAAGCTAAATATAGAAACCTATTTTCCCTAATAGCCAGGCATTCCTGTAGTCTAAAGGACTGCTAGAAACAGGGAAGTTCCCGTATGACCTAAGGGGCGAACGTACCTGTATGAGCTGAATTGAATTTGTATGCCTAGGATTTGAAGGTTAGTAGTGCACCTAAGGATATGTGGAAGGGAGAATCATGTCTAAGACAGAAAATGTAGCCGTAAACCAATAGTATCTCAAAGGAGTAACGGCCTACCTGGCAAATCTTTGGATAGGACTTAATATGGCAGCAGCAGTTCTCGGGGCAAGCCTTATAACTTGGAGAAAAGGATATGTGGCCAAAGTCAATGCAACACCCTTAAGCATCTATAATAACATAACGAGACATTCTATGAGACATTGTATGTGAGTCCGTGTAGAGACAACCAGATGACGTGACTTGTGCCCAAAACCCAAATTGGTGCGAAGTCTGTTGTATATTCCAGTGGTACATGCCGTGCTTAAAAGAATTGAGGTAGGGGAAAAAACTGAGCTGGTATATTTGACGTAACCAAAATTGTATACCAAGAAGGAGGGGAAAGGAGGGTGTAATCCAATGATAACATGCAGAGAGTCAGCCTATATCTTAACCAATTATCCCTCCTCCTTATAATTATGCAAAATTAATAGTTAAATATATATGTTCCCTTTATTTTCCTTTTTTTGCACGGGATATTTTCTTTTTTTGCATGGAACATTTTGCATTTTTTATTTCTTCTTAATTTTTCTTTCTTAGGTTCCTGATCTGTATTATTATTTGTCTCCACATTCACTAGAGCTTTAGTCTATGTCATATTTTTTATTTTGTCTATCCCTCACAAACCATTATGGATCTAGGCGTACTATGCCGCCCTCAGGCATTTAGGTCCACCCTTTCAAGGACTGCATAGTATGCCCGCCGTCCTTAAGGGGTTAACTACTAAATGGCAGGGAATTAAACAGTGAAACTGCAGGGGCATGGTTTATACACCAAAACTGCTTCCTTAAGCTAAAGTTGTTTTGATGCCTATAGTGTCCCCTTTAAGTATAATAATACAATACTAAGATAGTATATAATACTTACATAGTTGTGTCTACATAAAACATTGTAAGGAAATACAATCACACAGTAAATTATAAATTTTTCAACTGCACCTTAATCAAATTAATAAGTCAAGGCACATATAGTGAATCCTTAAAACATTTGATAATTTATAATATTATATATATATATATATATATATATATATATATATATATATATATATAAATAAAAGGCAACAGAAGCAAACAACAAAATTATATTAATTTAATAAACAAATGAGATTTTGTTATGTAAAAAGAAATCTATTGTCATGACTTTGTTTTATTGCATTAAAGGGACACTGTACGCACTGTAACTGCTCTACCTCATTGAAGGGGTTACAATGTCTGAAGTCCTCTGTCCTTCCATTTAGTGTTAAACTATTTCTAATGTTTTATTGCTAAATGAAAGTCCCCAGCAACCCATCTCCTCTGTGCTGCTTTGACTAACAAGCAAGCATTAGCATGAGCAGCAATGGGCAGTTCTGAGTGGCTGAGATTGTCTGATGATGGTTTTCAGCCTATCAGCGTCCATTGCTGGTATGATTCGGTATGGCTAGAAGGAAGTGTGTAATCTCTGTCTTAGCCACACCTACAGTAGGGGCCGGGCTGTCAGAGGTCAGAAACTCTTATTCAGTGTCAAACTGCTTGACCATGGTTTAAAACTGAATGGAGGGACAGTGTGAGGGGGTTCCAGGCACTATAACCAATTCAGTAAGATGAAATGGTTATAGTGGATACAGTGACTCATTAAATAGGGACGCTTTTTATTCCAGACGTGTGTATGTAAAATTGCAGCAAGTGTGATGTCAGTTCTCTCCATGCTATGTTATGGTTTCAGTTGTTGCGAAGTGTTGGATTGTATATCCCAGAAATCCATGCTGATCGTGATTTATGGTAAAAAGGTGAGACTCCATTGAACAAAATGACAGATTTGACCTGATTGGTTTGAGTCCTGGTTTAATGAAAGCTCACTGAAGCCTATGCAGCAATTTTTATTTTTGGATTTTTTTTCTTTTGCACAGTGTGATCACTTGCAGTGAGGATATTTTATGTCTTTATATCTTTTTTTTTTCTTCTCTTCTAAACATGGAATATTTGGCTCTAGGTTGCTTGTAGAATCCATGCAAATGGCAAGTGTATGTTTAAAAGATTTGGCACTATATGTTTTATCACACAGTGGGAATTGCTATCTATAATAACATGTTTTGGATTGTAGTTGAACAAACACGTCAATCATTATTTTTTCATTCTGCCAATAAAACCCTGTTCTTACTCATCATACCAGGTAATTACTCACGAGAATAAGTCTAACCATGTGTTTTTATACAATGGATTCAGTGGTGCATATGCTACAACCGCATTAACATTCTCGTTCACAATATTGTGGTAAAACACAGCATTAAGGGAGCCCAATAAATATTCACATCCTTATGGCATCTGAAGAAGTAGATGATTTTTATTTGCTCATACTTTCTGATTAAAAAACAGCATCCTGAATAGAACTCATCAGATTTCTGTGTGTTTGAGATTAAAACTGAAACCCACAATAAATATTAGTCTATTGGGCGGGTAAATAAGGGGCCCATGACTGCTGGACTATGTAGCAAGTCATTTTCTAAAGATATCCTCTAAATGTGCATAAATAAAAAGCTGTAATTGCTTCATCTCATTGAAGTGGTTATGGTGTCTGGTGTCACCTGGCACCGTCCATTCAGTGTTATTTTAAATCTTTTAATGGTAAACAGGACTCCGCACCAGTCCATCAACGTTGTGCTGCTCAGTCTAAAGAGGAAGCATTAGCCTGAGTTGCAATGGGTACTTTTGATTGGCTGTGTCAGCTTTCAGCCTATCACAGTGCCAAATGCTTGTATGAATTGGTGTAGCTTGAAGGACAGTGTAATCTCTGCGTAAACCAAACCTCAGGTAGGGTATGGGCAGTGGGAGTCGGGGACCCTTATTCTGTGTTAAACAGCTTGAAAATGGTTAAACACTGCTTAAATAGACAGCGCCAGGGGACTCCAGTCACTATAGCCAATACACAGACATGAAATGCTTATAGTGTTTCTTTAATAGTGATTTAGTGTAAGTGGCATCATTTGTGATTATTGGGGTTATAAGGTTACGAGGAGGTGAGAACTTACTCCTGCCTGCCCTCTCACATCCTTTATGTTGATATGAGGGTTTGTGTGTTGGCATGGGGAAGATGTGTCCAGCACAGGATAAGGAGTAAAATTGAGAACATGAGCTCTTGGTTACAAATTTAGGGAACTGCATATTGCCTAAAAGTAGCCATGTCTAGAAAAGAGGTTAAGTACGCCCACATTAATTGTTTAACCCCTTAAGGACCAAATTTCTGGAATAAAAGGGAATCATGACATGTCCCACATGTCATGTGTTCTTAAGGGGTTAAAAAAGCTGTGGCCCTATGCCCCTTGGCAATCTATAAAGCAATCTCCCATTCTTTAAGGTTAGATGTATCTTACACTTCTATGGACCTGATTCATGCTTCTATAATTTCTTGCATTGACTACTGCTATTCTCTCCTAATTGGTCCTTCCAGAAAGCATACTGCCTCTCTAGAGTCAATAATAAATGCTGGGCTTTTTTTTCCCTCCAGTTGTTCTTCTCATACGTAGCCCCCACTCTCAACAGGACATTCTTATGGATCAGCCTGTCCTTAACTCCCAGACTCTCTTGTTATCTTTAATCCTATAATAAGTCCCTAATAACCACATCTTCAGAATAGCCTATGGACTCCCTGGGTAACTGTCATTCCTCAAGCCTATATGTTACACTCTCAGCTTAATTAGTGGGTCCATTCTCCACCTCACTCTGCCTGTTGTGTTTTTATACCATACCCCCTCTACATTGTAAGCAGAGTCCTCATCAACTTGTTACTTTAAAATTTGTAATAGTTTATCTTATTTGTTGTTATATTTACGTTATTTTAAAGCACTGTGCAATAAGTCGGCGCAATATAAATGCCAAGAATAATAACATTAAGGCAGCAAATAAAGTGAGTTAATGTTTTCCTGAACAACAGTTGAGGTTTTTGGATAGACTGTACGTATCATAGTTGCTGGATGCATTCCAACTGCAAATGTTAAAGTCAATTGAATTTTTAAAAGGTTGAAGACCCACTACTAGCACCATAACCACCATGGTGCATTGCAGTAAGGGCTAGCTCATTGGCGAAGAGTGTCAGTGTAAGTGGGCTAAGCACTTTACTGCCAGGTTTCGTGGCAGTTTTATTACTTACAGTACATTGGAGGTTGCCTTGGTACTCCTGGCACTATAACTACTTGAATGCTGTAGTGGATATTTTGCTTGAAGTTTTCCTTTAAAATAAAAGGAAAGTGAAAGGGTATGCAGGAATCTGGGCAGAAATTGGACATATTGGTCCATTGGTTTTGGCCTCTTGTCCAGTTTTATTGAGGGTGTAGTACACCAACAGAGCATGACTGGTAGCAAAGTATCATATAGGATCACCTATTAGTAGGTGACACAATGTGGCATGAAATGTTAAAGGAACACTCCATTGCCCAAATACAAAATAACTAAAAATCACTGTTTAGTAGAAATACCCAAATGAAACCTTGAATGAATTTAAATAGGCACTTTTTTCATTAGGGTGTATCTAAAAAACAACTTGCAAAAACTGCAGATCTCTTGTCTGCTGCCTTTGCAAGCCCTCCCCTTTTAACTCCTCCCAGACTTTCCGTGGCTGTCCAATCACAGACTTTCCAATGCAGCTCAATAAGTCTTTGCAAGGCAGGTGTTCTAGGCAATTGATGCCTTTTGAGTTGAGCTACACTGAGATAACCAAACCAGAAAGTAACATGACATGCTGTCTGATTAGCATCCAGGATGTGTGTAACCAGGTAAATATAAAAGTGTCAATTTATATTGAATTCTGCACTTTTTGCTAAATTACAAAAATTGGACACACTCTTCACACATATAGCTTTTTCAGCAAGATAAAGTGGTTTAGGGCTTTGGAGTGTCTCTTTAAGTTTTGTTCTTGGGTATCACCTGGGAATTCCTCTTAAATGCAGAAGTACATTAAATTCACATTAAAGTAACTATGTATATATAGTTCAATTGTAATGCAAATGTGATCATATGGATTTTGATTTTAAATATGTTTTTTGATATTTAATTTATAAATATTTTGGAAACAATAAATAAATATGATATGCAGCCCCTGACACTCCAGACTCCTATAACAGCGAGGAAAAAGAAAATCCATGAAAATTGATTCACCTTTTTATTTTTATAAATTACACTTGCGAAATATCACAGTGTTATGTCACTTGGAGAACCTAATCGTATACATAGCACGATTAAGATCTCAGCAGAGGTTGGCACAAGTACCATTCATTATGTAGAATTGACAGGCTCCTGGGAGTTTAATGGGAATTACTGATGCTGTTCACATTAAGCCCACTCTGCTCTTGACATAATTAGAATCCGAGTATTCTGCATTTCCATGACACTGGGTACTGATCATATAGTCCTACTTGGTCATCTAATACAGTTATACCAAAAAATGTTTTTTTTATTGCACTTGCTATGAACTTTTACTGTAAACTCTACGCAGCACTGGGCAATGTGCACAGCATTGTTGGTATATTTAAACTGCCAGCCCATTCATTGACACAATACATCAGAGACAAGCAGGTAATCACAAAATTGAGTGACTGATCTTCCAATTCTGAAACACACCAATGGTGGACATTTAGAAGTCATCTTGGTAACCTTTAACGTCCGTTGATATAAAGTTTTCCCCTGGACAACATGGGAAGGAGGAACGTGACTGCTTCACATGAATTGTGAGCGTGAATTATGTTGCTACGTTGTTGCAGGTTGTGTAAGGTTTTTAAGGCTTTATGGAGGGGTGACGACTTACCAGTCAGTGGGAGCAGTTGAGGTACACTGACTGATTTTTCCCACTCTTGCTATGAGTGGTTTGTTGCGTGGTGTCTCTTTCTTCTTTCTTTTTGTCACAGCTTTAGGGATTTCTGAACAGCGCAGTCGCAGTATATAGTGAGATGCCAAGTTTACTTCAGGGAGATCATGCCAAACTAATCTTACTGATTTTATTTGATTGGGTAACTAAAATAATAGATCAGGGTGGTGCAGTAGACATTGCTTACCTAGATTTCAGTAAAGCTTTTGACACTGTTGCACATAGAAGGCTTATCAATAAAGTGCAATCTTTAAGTTTGGATTCCCATATTGTTGAATGGGTGAGGCAGTGGCTGAGTGACAGGCAACCGAGGGTTGTAGTCAATAGAGTATATTCAAAGCATGGGCTTGTCACCAGTGGGGTAGCTCAGGGATCTGTACTTGGACCCATTCTTTTTAATATTTTTATGCTGATAATACTAAGATATGTAACAGGGTTGATGTTCCAGGAGGTATAAGCCACATGGCAAATGATTTAGGTAAACTAGAAAAATGGTCAGAGTTGTGGCAACTGACATTTAATGTGGATAAGTGCAAGATAATGAATCTTGGACGTAAAAACCCATGGGCAGAGTACAGAATATTTGATAGAGTCCTAACCTCAACATCTGAGGAAAGGGATTTAGGGGTAATTGTTTCTGATGACTTAAAGGTTAGCAGCAGGAAATGCTAGCAGAATGCTTGGTTGTATAGGGAGAGGTATTAGCAGTAGAAAGAGGGAAGTGTTCATGCCATTGTACAGAACACTGGTGAGACCTCACTTGGAGTATTGTACGCAGTACTGGAGACCGTATCTTCAGAAGGATATTGATACTTTAGAGAGAGTTCAGAGAAGGGCTACTAAACTGGTTCACGGATTGCAGGATAAAACTTACCAGGAAAGGTTAAAGGATCTTAACATGTATAGCTTGGAGGAAAGACGAGACAGGAGGGATATGATAGAAACATTTAAATACATAAAGGGAATCAACACAGTAAAGGAGGAGACTATATTTAAAAGAAGAAAAACTACCACAACAAGAGGACATAGTCTTAAATTAGAGGGGCAAAGGTTTAAAAATAATTTCAGGAAGTATTACTTTACTGAGAGGGTAGTGGATACATGGAATAGCCTTCCAGCTGAAGTGGTAGAGGTTAACACAGTAAAGGAGTTTAAGCATGCGTGAGATAGGCATAAGGCTATCCTAACTATAAGATAAGGCCAGGGACAAATAAAAGTATTTCGAAATATTGGGCAGACTAGATGGGCCGAATGGTTCTTATCTGCGGTTACATTCTATGTTTCTAAGTCGGTTTGGGGAGATTAAAGTCTGCATGAGGTTGATGGCAAGTTCTGACTGTTTGGGCTCATGGAGAAAGGTTGAAACAGAACTGTCTGTTGGGTAACCACTCAACAGCTGACAGGGTTAATTCATTATAATTGTTATTATAGGCTCAATAAAGCTGTGTTCATTGTCCTTACCCACTTAAGTTGGTGTCCATTGTTTTATTGGGGGGCAGAGGTGGATATGAATTATGGGTCAGCACTCATAAGACAGACCGATGAATTTAAATACTTTTTCTCTAATCCAGCTCTGCAGAAATGTTGGGGTGTTTATTGGGCAGAAGATGGGGGCATTTACCTGCTGTGCACATCTTTCACTGCTCCATTGGGGTCAAATGAAACCCAACGTGGGTCAAGATCAAGAAGAATTTTACTTGGCGTTGATGTACATGGTGACATTTTAGATACTCAGAATATTTTATCATGGAGTGAAATAAGGAAAATCATGTAAAGGATTAAATGTATACAAAAAGGTGTAAAATATAATGATATTATTAACTACGGAGAATGACTGATACAGACATCCAGTGTAGGATGCAATTTAGTTTAGAATTTACTAGTAGTGCATTTACGTCTCACTCTGTCTCTTTTTCTGCTACATTATTCTGTTAGTCAGTTGAATGAAACTGGTTTGTTTTTGTATCGTTCTAGCCTTCGATCAATAATTTAGGTGTTTTTTTGGTTTTTTTTAGAAATAATTTCACCTCTCAGGGCTTCTACCTATAAAACTAATTATTGCACCTCACATCTGGTAATCACTCAGGCTGACACTTTTTGACATTGATGAATTCAAGTGAAATGTAATATTAATTGAATGTAAATTAGATGATTCATTGGAAACTAATATCCAGTTCTACTTGCCCATCTACTCAAATTTGCTGTTCAAGATAATGTTTTAAGCATGCGTGGGATAGGCATAAGGCTATCCTAACTATAAGATAAGCCCAGGGACTAATGAAAGTATTTAGAAAACTGGGCAGACTAGATGGGCCGAATGGTTCTTATCTGCCGTCACATTCTATGTTTCTATGTTTCTATGTTTCTATGTTTCTATGTTTCTATGTTTTGCTTTTTGTGACCATATTTATTTTTTATTAGTACAAGTCATGGTTGTTGTTGTAGGAATATTTAAACTTGGGATCAAATATACAATCATATTTAAATATAAATGTATTGATGCACAATCATTGATTTAATGAGAATATATTGGGACTGAGTTTAAAACTGGAGCAGGAATCTGGGCTGAAATAGAGTTTACTTTGCTTTAAAGGTAATTTTACTGTTCAAGCACTTTTCATTATGAGATTTTCTTTAAAAAATATTAATATATAGCTCATTTTATTGAAAGAAAACTCTTTATCTTTCCCTTCTCTAGCACGTCCTACATGCTATTAGGAAAAATAACTATGCATCCATCCATGTCCATCCAGCAATGGTCACAGGATCCTGGTGACAACACCATTCAATTTCCCACTCCAGTTTTGATTTTGTCGTTTCTGGAGCCCTTAAGCACATATGAAACCTTTCCTGTCCTGTCTACTGTTATTGATCTGGCTTAGATTATTGTTTTTTTACAGTCCTGTTTGCAATGTTTCCTGGCCCGACTACATTATTAACCAATTCTCCTTAACACTTGTGTAAAAAAAATTGCCAGAGTATGCATTTATACCCCACAATTGTGTATACACAATTTGCATAATTGCAGATTAAATTTTAATTTTCAAATAATACCTAGAGTAACTTCTGAAACAATCAACTGCAACAAAAGCCACCAAGCTGTGAACTGCATAGTGCTGAACACAGACTGACTGTGTTCAGCTCTCTGTAGCTGCTCTTTTCCTCAGTGCTGTTACAGTTCCTGCCTGATGGAAGGGGTGCAGGCTGCAGGCTCTATTCTTTAGTTACACACTGACCTGACTTGTAAAGGGGAGAGAGAGCTACAGCCTGTGCTTCATTCCTCCTCCATTTTTTGAGAAGGAAGATGATGCAGCCAATGATGGTGGCATTAGAGTTGGCTTAAGGCAGAGGGCAGAGTGATAGTGTGATGTCACTTCTGTCATTCTTTCCTTCTCCATTTCGATGTGAAGTTACACTACACATCAGGAGTTACAGCACACATTCATAGCCACACAACCAGGATAAATGTGTGTATGTTTCTAACAGTGTATGTGTGTGTGTGACAGGGTGTGTCTGTGCCTTACCATGTATATGTGTTTATGTGTCTGACAGTGTGTGTTACTGACAATGTATGTGTCTGCCAGCATGCATATGTGTCTTATAGTGTAATTTGGTGTCTGTGTGAGGGTGTATGTGTGTGTCTGAGAATGTATCTCTATGTGTGTGTATGCGTGATGACAGTGAATGTCTGTGTTTCTTTTTTCTGGCAGCTGTATTACTGAGTTTGTTTGGAATATCTGTGTATATGTATGTGTGTGCATGAACTTGTGTATATGTCTGCATGTATCCGAATGTGTATATATGTGCATGCATCATTGTATATATTTATGCGCATGTATTAGTATGTGTGTCCCCAAAGAACCAACATTGCTTCAATGACATGGTATGGGCAATGTCATGGCAATGTGACAATACATATTGTAAATATGCTCGGATTAAGGAGATGTTGTTTATACAAACTGCTTGGTAGTGAAGGGGCTAACCACAAGTATTCCTGTACTATCTTTGTGTACTAGATTGGGCTGTGTTACTGACCACAAGTTATTCCTGTCTCCACTACCACTGTCACTGTCCTTGGATTTGCTAATTGTTTTCTATTGATATTGTTTATGTCTTATGTATTTCATATAAACATCTAGTGTTAAACCCGTCCACTCTAAGGTCCAGTAAAACAACTCTCTATTATTTCCCTCTGTTCCTCTTGGTAGGATTTCTAACTTATATCATGGTGAAGATTATCATGTATCCTGTCACATTCATGGCTGTTTGGTGACATTAATCTGTGAATTTCACTAATGGCTCTCCTCCAGGATCCCATAGCATAAACTGTTATTTAAGGAAGTGTGCACATTGCTTGCGGTTTTGGTAGAACCTGTGTCTAGTGATGTCGCGAACATAAAATTTTCCATTCGATCTTCCGCAAATGTTCGCGAACGGGCGAACCTGGCGAACCGCCATAGACTTCAATAGGCAGGCGAATTTTAAAACCCACAGGGACTCTTTCTGGCCACAATAGTGATGGAAAAGTTGTTTCAAGGGGATTAATACCTGGACTGTGGCATGCCGGAGGGGGATCCATGGCAAAACTCCCATGGGAAATTACATAGTTGATGCAGAGTCTGGTTTTAATCCATAAAGGGCATAAATCACCTAACATTCCTAAATTGTTTGGAAAAAAAGTGCTTTAAAACATCAGGTATGATGTTGTATCGATAAGGTAGTGTAAGGGTTACACCCGCTTCACAGTGACAGACCAAACTCCCCGTTTAACGCACAGCAAACAACCACAAACAGTCCATTTGCACAACCGCAAACTCCCCATTTGCACAAGGTTGGATACCAAGCTAGCCATGTCCCATTCCTTGTCCTCACTGATGTCATTGAAGGTCTCTTCCTCCACCCAGCCACGTACAACACCAAGGGTCCTCGAAAGGTGACAACAAGCCCTCTGTATTTTTTTTTTTTAAATGTACACTACTGTTACACCTGATATGAGTTGCACTGGTGTGACACTGTGCCCTGGCAGGCCCTGAAACGCACACATGTGAAGGAAACTGACTGCTATTATTTCACAGTCAAATTTCTAGTTTTTTTTTTTTATGTACACTACTGTTACACCAGATATGAGTTGCACTGGTGTGACACTGTGCCCTGGCAGGCCCTGAAACGCACACATGTGAAGGAAACTGACTGCTATTATTTCACAGTCAAATTTCTAGTTTTTTTTTTTTATGTACACTACTGTTACACCAGATATGAGTTGCACTGGTGTGACACTGTGCCCTGGCAGGCCCTGAAACGCACACGTGTGAAGGAAACTGACTGCTATTATATTACAGTCAAAAAAGTTTTTGTTTTTTTAAATGCAAGCTATTGTGCCCCCAAAACGTTCGTGTGTGGGGGTGCTAGAATTACGTGGGCCAATGGGAGCCTGAATCAACTTTTGGCTCCCACTGCCCCTTTAAGAGCGAGCTCATGACTCGAGCCGTGCTCCTAGTGCCAGGAGGGCCACGTGACCGATCACTGCGGTCAGTGCACGCGGCTAAGTAAGAAGAGGAGATCAAGCCGCATGCTGCTCGTATGGAGGCAGGAGTGATCCAGCCACGCGTGGCTCAAGCTTAGGAGTCAGGTCGGTCCCAGGATAAGGTAAATACAGCCACAACCACTTATCCCAATCACACACCTTTCCTAACGTCCTATCCCATTAAAAGCATATTACCGCATATTTAATAAAACAGATAGACCCCCTACTTCATCCAGGTTACCGATCGATGGTTCGATATTCTGAGCCCTCTCTGATTTACTGTACACGACTATTCGATATTACCACAAATTTTATATAGCATTTTATGTTTGTTTGAGACCACCTTAAAAATATTGCATATCGCTAAAAATCATGATCACTATATACTTTCTCTACACATCTCTAAAACTAACCAAACTACTCATCCATCCGCTATACCACTTTATCCCACCTAGTCATGCCACACACATTTCACCACTACTCTCACTGAATCCCTCTGACTACGGCTAAATTCATCTTCAACATCAGAACACTACTCCTAAGATTGGGTTGTTTCCATGTTTCGGGTCTTTCATTTAGAATAGGGGCAGCTTCGGTCTCCTTCAACACTGACACTCCAGTGCATATTATTAAAAGATTGGGCAGATTGAAATCCTTGGTCTACAACCGATATATTCCTCATCCCGAGAAAGAAATGAGGAAAGCTTTTAAAAGTTTGGCTTTGTAAATTTGATGCAATAAGTGTGTTTTTCTTTAATACCTTTTCACCCTCTTTGCATGAACCGGATTTACATATATTACTAATATGTTTCTGAACATGTACATTATATTATTCACTCACTCACTCACTCTCTGGGCCGGCCTAAGACATCATGCTGCCTAGGTCCAACGATAAATGACTATGGGGGATAATGTATAATAAACACAGGTTACTGGCTACGGGGGGGATAATGTATAATAAACACAGGTTACTGGCTATGAGGGGATAATGTATAATAAACACAGGTTACTGGCTATGGGGAGGATAATGTATAATAAACACAGGTTACTGGCTATGGGAGGGATAATGTATAATAAACACAGGTTACTGGTTGTGGGGGGATAATGTATAATAAACACAGGTTACTGGCTATGGAGGGATAATGTATAATAAACACAGGTTACTGGCTATGGGAGGATAATGTATAATAAACACAGGTTACTGGCTATGGGGGGATAATGTATAATAAACACAGGTTACTGGCTATGGGGGGTAATGTATAATAAACACAGGTTACTGGCTATGGGGGATAATGTATAATAAGCACAGGTTACTGGCTATGGGAGGATAGTGCATAATAAACACTGGTTACTGGCTATGGGAGGATGATGTATAATAAACACATGTTACTGGCTATGGGGGATAATGTATAATAAACACAAACACAAAAAAATAAAAAATAAAAATGAATGCAGCTTCAGAATTAATCTAAATTGTATGCTGTCTAGGAGGTGGGAGGGCCTGGGAGGGAGGGTCTGCTGCTGATTGGTTGGAATGTGTCTGCTGACTGTGAGTGCAGGGTCAAAGTTTACTCAATGATGATGAATATGGGGCGGACGAACATTGCATATGTTCGCCATCCGTGGCGAACGCGAACAAGCTATGTTCGCCAGGAAGTATTTGCCAGCGAACCGTTCGGGACATCACTACCTGTGTCCCTACAAAGTGAGACAAAGAATAGGAACAGCACAGTTTAAACTGTAATTAACTGTAATTAAATGTGTAAAATGTTTAGCCTGTTTAACTTGTATACGGTCCATGGAGTTCGAACACAAATTATGTGAGAGCTGGCCGGAGACCGTATGTTCAGCATGCAAAGCTGGAGCTTCCAGAGAAAATGTAAAGAATTTCCAGGTATGTCAGTGGGTTACTTAATAAAATGACAGACTAAAGACGATCCACTAGATGTGAGAACAATGATAAAATACGTATTACACCTCTTTTGAGACTAAATGTTTTGATCAATCCATACTGACACTTTAAATATGACAAAATATTATAAATATTACCATATAAATATCACAAATTAACACAAATGCACATATGTCTGTACATATGCTGCAATAAATTCCCTGTAGAAATCATGAAACTGTCATAGGACGACTACAGAATGTAAGAATGAATGGGCACCAAATACATTAATTTAATATTGAATTAGCACCAAATTCACGCGAATGGATAGTTGAGTTTATTTGAATTTTACAGAATACATTTATAAGGTCTATTTTACATTTCATTCTGACACACATTATTTTACATTGCAGAATATAGACAGTTATAATGTTAAATTATAAAATATTAACAATGAAAAAAAATCTTTTTTTTCTGGTGGTGCTGCCTTATCTCATTAACCCTTTCTAGGTCTATAAAATGAATATTAATAAGCTGAGTCATACAAATGTATTATCCAGCTGCTATTTCAGTTGATGTTGAGTGAGTGAATATCGTCTGATTATGCAAAATGTCTTGAGCTAACTAATATTATTTGGATAATTGACAAGGCGATTGCTCGCACAATGTTAATAGATGCTCTTGATATATGATATCTGGTATGTCCTATGCAGTGTAAACGTAACAAACCGTCATAGGGCAATATGTACACCTAAAATTGATAAATAAGAATACATTTGAGCACTCACACTGTTTAGAGCCCTTATGAGTCAGCTCTAAACTGAGTAGGCATTTCATCAATAAAATGATGCAAAAGTATATTCCTTGCGTCGGTCCTCCAAAATCAACTGATATCTGTTAATATTTTTATATTTTTTGCTTAAGAACAAGAAAGGTGTGTGAAATTATACACAATTATATAAACACGTTATTAAC
This sequence comes from Pelobates fuscus, assembly GCF_036172605.1. Lineage (NCBI taxonomy): Eukaryota > Metazoa > Chordata > Amphibia > Anura > Pelobatidae > Pelobates > Pelobates fuscus. The sequence goes on along the minus strand of NC_086319.1, from coordinate 26,410,162 downwards.
CACTTCCCTCCTAAAGCGGCTCCTTTTTATGCTTGTCACATTTAGTTACGAACAAGCCACTAACATTTAAAATTGCTGGTGGTAAATTTAGTGACTTGCAGTTGTTTTTCTGCTACAAAATATCACTGCTGGGGACTGCAGGAAGTGGCTGCTGTTAACATATCCGACTGAGATTAACAGGAGACGAGACAGACTAACCAGGTTAAAGTTTACCACCAGGTAAACTGGAAATAAAATTATATTTATAACTGCAGTGTATGTAGTTTTTAATAAATATCTGTGAAATGTGTTGCCAAGTGCATACAAACACCAGGGGTCTATTTGTGATACAGCAATCTTTAGTGAATTTGAAAACAAACAGCACCGTTTAAACTGTAATTAACCATGCTGTCACTCAACTATTATTTCCAAAATGTATGTTTTGGCTTTCAATTCACTACACTTTACTCTTTAGTGAATTAACCCTTAATTATAACCGCATGTGCTGAATAAACCTTTTATAGTTCCCTAAAGGAGTTGCTATTGTGGTTAATTAAAACATATCTCTTTTGTCCAGTTTTCAAAATGGCAAATGCTAACTGTTGGCCTTTACCAAGGGACAAACTCAGCACCAGATCAATAGGAGAGGAGGTCTACCACACAGGACAGTACCCAAGGTGCAGTCTTTGCAAAGAGGCCTTTGAGTCATGATGTTAGCAGGTCCTGCATATACTAAGAGGCACTACCTGTATAGAATATGGGCTGGACCCATATGAATTCATATTCATACTGCATATACTAAGAATATGTATAGAATATGGGCTGGACCTGAACTCCAGATGTGAGATATCACAAACGGTAGTTGAGAATGATAGGGCTAAGTTCCCTTTGACTTTCAGATCCAGACAGACAAGCAAGTAGTGGTCAACAACCTGACATCATGGTGGTAGACAAAGAACAGAAGACTGCTGTGGTGGTGGACGTGGAAATACCCAGCGACTATAACTTCAGGAAGAAGGAACATTAAATGGTGGACAAATATCAAGACTGAAAGACGAGCTAGAAAGGATGTTGAAAATGAAGTCAGTAGTAGTCCCAGTTGTGATAGGAGCACTCAGGGCTGTGACCCCCAAGTTGGGGAAGTGGCTTCAGTAGATTCCAGTTGGGACATCTGAGATCCAGAAGAGTGCATTTCTAGGAACAACTAAGATACTGTGCAGAACTCTCAGACTCCAAAGGCCTCTGGAAGAGGACCTGAGAATGAGGAATACACGTTTTAAAAAAAAAAAAACCTGGGAGGATGAGAGAGTCCATTTTTATTTTTTACATTTATAGGTATATGTCTGAGGTCCCTAATGTGCCCGTAAACGCAGTTATTTTTAATGATGCCATTTAGGCAAAAATCTGGTCAAATTGCCACATAGTTTCACTGGTTCTGCTGAGGGAAACTGTATTTTTAAGCAATCCCCATTGTCAAAAATATCTGTCCAATTACAGCAAAAATGGGATAACAACTGAAATATATACAGAGAGAGAGATTACAAAGCTTTGCTACATATCTATAACAAAAAATTACAAAACTATAAAAATACAAGATATGTACCACTGAAATGTAAAATATATTTTTTTAACAAAGAAGTTTCGTATAGATAAATTTACCTAATGTTTTAATATTTATTTCTGCATATATTGCTGCTGTTTTATAATGATAATGTTCTTTTTTTTGTTGTTGTTGCTACTGTAATAGAAAAAGGAGTGTAGAATAGGAGAAAACTATAGATGCAATAGAGTTACACACTTTTACCAAACACTGGAGCATTGGGAAAACTTTTTTTAGCTTTTTATGGGTGACCTCCAGCACCTGCGTTTCCCAAACACATATTTCTTCAATTTTCTTTTTCATAGAAAAAATATATTCTGTGTCCATGACAGAAAAGTTAGACACTGAAAGGTGTCATAGAAAATTAAAATTCCACAATAATGGATGGTTACTGATTCATATCACCCATCAAAATATATAGTTTAAAACTGTAACTAAAGTTTGTTTCTTGAAACCTGAGTTCATACAACCATAGAAATCCCCAGATAGTTCTCAGCTCAGCACTTTATCTCCTAGATTAATTAGTTATTAATTTTTGCTGGATTGCAATCCCTTAATTGTACAGTGCTATGAATTCTCTCAGCCTTTCCGACATAAAATACAAAGCAGAGAGAGAATCTTTTTTATGAATGAGAAAATGTAAAGAACTATGACATCATGCGAACATCCCAAACATAAAAAAACACATAGGAATGGGCACTCACCTACTGAGACATCAGGTCGATAGCCCTCAGTTAGGGCTCTTATATATATATAGTATTATGACTAATGTTTTTAAAGGTGCTTGCAAAAATACCAGATGCAGGTTGTTTTGATGCAATTTATTCCCCTCTATTAGTGGTAACGACAGCTGTATCTTCATGCACGGATCTCTGCCGATGATTCTGCGAGGTACTAAGTCAAGGGCCTATTGATGTTAAGGGGAGTTAGTGAAAGCATCAATACTTTCAGTGTTTGTCATGCACAGGTCATTTTTTTTTTTTTTTACATTAGATATTGCTAGTGAAAATATGCATATTTCTACAATTATTTTTGAGACAGGAGTGCGATGACAGTTTCTGTAATGTTGGAAGGTTGTACAGTTGTAAATGTACTGTTTGTTGGAGTGATAATAGGTGCCCAAGAAGGATAGGTTTGAAGATTGAACATCGGGATTGCCCATGTTGATATAGCAAGCATCACAACGAGAACTCCTAAAATGTTAATGCCCAAACCAGCTTTTACCTAGAATGAAGAAGAAAAAATTAATTATACAGCAGATCACTGATCATATATCCTGATTGTTCATAACAATATAACAGAACTCTTTAGCTTAAAGGAATTAGGGATGTGCATGGGCAAAAAAATTTGGTTTGGTTCGGCACTTCTGAAATTCGGGACTTCGGCAATTCAGAACTTCGGCAATTCAGAACTGGGCCATAGCCAATAATAATGTCTAGACCCCGAGGCATACACTGAAACTGGCAAAAAGAAAAATGACTCTTTCTTAGCTAAATACTTTGCTCTTATTATTATTACTATGATAAAATTTGCATAAAAACAAGGTGAACGTATACAGGTGAAACCTAGACAATATGTTATTCAGCATACGTTAAATTTACAATTCTTTGATCATGCTTATCCTTTATCTCTAGATAATACTGTTAGAAATAAAATCATGGGATTATGATAAAAAATATTTTGTGGGATATGTTAAGTGGACCATTTTGGACCGTTTGGATACAGTACAAGCATCTTAGATGTCTGGACATGATGTACAAATATATATATATATATATACATATTACTTACCATGTCCATAACTTGTAGATGACCATAGGAATACACAATCGCATTTGGTGGGTTTGCTACAGGAAGGAGGAACGCAAACGAGGTGCACAGTGTTGTTGGAATGAGGATGTAAAGAGGGTTCACTGATATTGCTTCAGCCTGAAATTAATGTAAAACAAAATATTAAATCACTTAAAAACCAACGTGCCACCTATAACAATAACTCATAGAAACCCTTGGATCATTTTGTACTTGGTGCTGTTAGTGCCTATGTGAAGAGTAAGTATTTTACATTGTAACATTAAACATAACCTTATGCCACATGCTTAAACTTTCATGGATTATCTATGCCATCATCAGAATCATGTCAAACCTAACCCCACACTAGCAAAGAATGTCCTCTTATTTTACATTGGCCACTTCAGTTAGCCACAGAATGGGGTTAATGTACAATGTGGGTGTGGAGTCTCCTTGTTAAGACAAAAGACTGTCATTTGTCTTTTCTGGGTTATAAAAAGTAAAATACAAAATTGGGCCAATAAAATATGCAATCATCTGTCTGGTAAATAGATACAGAGTAATAGATCTTGAATAGAATAGCTATTAGTTAACTTTATGTTCATGCAATAAGTGGAAGTAAATGATTTGGGGTTATTTTACACATTCAAGCAGCAGTAGAGAGGTCTCTGCACGCTTTGCAGGGTATCTATCCGCACTGTAAATCCTCTTATTCAGAGTATGTAGGACCTATTTGTCAATATAGCTGGATTTTTAGGAATCTACATTCTACAAAATACCAGCAGGCTACATATAACAAAGCATTTCATTTATAGTGTCATCTGCACTGTGTGTCAAAGGTTGTTTTTGTGATTCTACAATCATTCTAGCACTTTGCAAGACACGGGATGCAATATAGTCTCCATTCCTTTATAGCCCCGAAAGAAGTCTGCAAAGGTAAAATGAAAATAAAAATGGAAATTTATTGAGAAGTGTCACCTGCTGGATCCTTGCACCACAACCCAACACATAACTAGAATATAAGATGATGATTTTACAAGGTTTTGCCGACAATAAAAAATGGTGATTTGTTTTTGTCTACAACTTTTTTCAAGAAAATGTTTAATATCCATTCTGGAATTTACTTTGAGAGAATTATTAGCATTATTTTTAAAGCATTATACATGCATTACACTAAAAAAAGGAATGATCCTACAAACACGTAAATACATAATGGCAGCCAGACTGTATTTACTTTGAAGCATGAATATGATAATATTCTTAATGCTTTATCCAGGATTATCTATGAAACAGTGATTTTAATATGAAGTCCAAGGCTTTATATATTCATTTTGTTAATATTGGTTTTAATTAAATACTTTAATATCACACACAGTTTTGAGTTATTTACATTAGAGACATGATACTATATCGTAATTTTAATATAACGTAAAAAGGGACTTGGAATAATTGAAAATAAATTGCACCAGAATATGTTCCATGCTGTCTCCATGGGGTTAATGTCTTTGCTGTTTCTTTGAATGATTAACCTGAGCTAAATTAGTGTGTTTAATTAACTTAATAACAGATTTAGAGCTTCAAGTAAGAGATTGCGCATTTACAAAGCGGAAGAGAACACTGTGAGAAGGGGTAAATGCTGTAAATAGTTACATTTCTATTACAGTTAATGAACAGTCTTGCCATTTGGTATCTAGTTAGACTACACTGTGCTGGTTAGAACCTTCAATGGAACCTTCAAACTGTTTTGGAACTGCCAGGAATCCTGCCTGATTACCTCCATCTTCCGGCGTTCGGTCAGGCAGTGCGTGCTTGCATTTTGAGTGACTAAATTTGCGTCAGAATTTGTAATTCGCCAAACTAAATTCCAAATTTTCCGGACCGAAATCGGTGCACATACAGGACATCAGGAGTCAGAGGTCAAGTATTTCCCACAAATTATACGTAATTCCAAATTAACTTGGACCAATGGGAGTTAAGACCACCCAATTTACACGCACCTCTCCCAATGCTTGTTGCCCTGTTGTGGTGCTTGTAAGCCCAATAGCGCGATACTACAGTACTTATTTCTGGTTATTTATTCCTGTTCTGGTTTATTGTATTTCTTGTTTTCTGTAATCCTTTGACATTGGCTGTCATCACTGACTCTGACACTGTCCACAGCATCACAGCGCCATACTTCTGCTGATTCAAAAATCAACTGGAGACATAGACATACTGGAATAGCAACTGGCAGAGTACTAGATTAATAAGTCAGCAGGTAAGGTTTGTGCAGAATGCTGTGAGCTTCCACAATCTCAGTCGAATTTATTTATCACATTTGTGGAGCAAGAAGGACCATTAACAAAGCGATCTGTGAAAGAAAAGGCAATTCTTGCCCCCAAGGCCAAATGTTTTCTCACTCCATTGTCTCTAAGCAAAAAAATACCAGCTCTACAATATTTATTTTCTTGTCATTTGTTTATTTAAATTATTTTTTATTTGCAAATAAATGGTGCATTTTGGATATTGTGTAAATTGGACCTAAGTTGTGCATCCACAGTCCTCAAATTAAAGTGCATTGATAAAAAATACCAAAATACATGAAATTGTATTTTGAGGACATTCAACCCCAAAAAAACAGATTATGAAATATCTATACATTAAAAGTAAAAATATAATAAGAGCAATCTTCTCAGAATTCTATTTACAAATACATAGTACAAATACCAATGAAATGCCCAGCTCTATCCAACCAGGTATTTTTGAGAAATACTCAGATTGTAACAAGCAGATTCCATAAATTAATGACTAATGGGCAAAAGAGCAAGGTATTACAATCTGCACTGGTATTCTAATTAATCATTCTGATAAAATATTCAATTTGTAATTATACAAGAAAAAAACATCAATAACTGGCTTTGCGTACAAAATTGACTTATAGGTCGTTAGTGTATAAAGACATTAACCACTTTTTCCAGTGAGCTAGCAAAACATGTATCCGCTGTGACTAATGGAGTATATGATTTGTCTCTGTTATTTTTTCTAATATTGCTTGACATTTGTTATTTGTAATGCTTACGTGTTGTCTGTGGGTCACACAGCTAAAAGAGATTCACCTGGTGAATGGTGAGAATTACATTTTGACTTTAAAGGGTTACTACGACCAAAAAACACTTGGTCCAATCAGTCATCTCTGCATATTTCTACTCGTTTATGTGAAGTTCAGTTATCCCTAATTTTTTATTATAATTCTCCAATATTCTTATAAGTTGTCCTACATTAAAAAATAAATACATATATAAATATGTAAGGATGAAAGCTATAGGTGTTTTACCTATGCCAGCTTTGAATGTTTTGACTGACCATGCAACATGGAACTATCTGCATATAAAACAAGACAAACAGATTACTCACCAGAGGAGCTAATATTGGTAGGAATATTGTGATGGTAGCAGGATTGCTGGCAACCTCCGTTACGGATGTCACAATTATGCATGCAATCAGAACCACAATCCATATAGGGAGGGATCCCAAGGGGGTCATCTTGCTTCCAATCCATAGAGATAGCCCTGAATCCTGCAGAGCACACAGAAAGAAAAGTCTATCATATACATAATATAATTTCCAAAGGGCCAAAGGGTCAACGACATCACTGAGGTTTTATGCTCTAACTATCAATGGATTGATTGCTGTTAGAATGCTTCCATTCCAATAATAGAAAGCACAAGGGGTCCAATGTTTCAGAGGTCCACCACTGAGACCTACTGCTTCAAGCCCTAATTCGGATTATTAGGATTGTGGCTTAAAGGACCACTCCAGGCACCCAGACCACTTCAGCTTAATGAAGTGGTCTGGGTGCCAGGTCCCTCTAGGATTAACCCTTTTTTTTTATAAACATAGTTTAAAAATGGGTTAATCCAGCCTCCAAATCCTCTAGTGGCTGTCTCACTGACAGCCGCTAGAGGCGCTTGCGTGATTCTCACTGTGAAAATCACAGTGAGAGCACGCAAGCGTCCATAGGAAAGCATTGTAAATGCTTTCCTATGCGACCGGCTGAATGTGCGCGCAGCTCTTGCCGCGCATGCGCATTCAGCCGAAAGGGAGGATCGGAGGCGGAGAGGAGGAGGAGAGCTTCCGCCCGGCACTGGAATAAAGGTAAGTTTTTACCCTTTACTCTCTATTCAGCCCGGCGGGAGGGGGTCCCTGAGGGTGGAGGCACCCTCAGGGCACTATAGTGCCAGGAAAACGAGTATGTTTTCCTGGCACTATAGTGGTCCTTTAACATAATTCTTAACTTCTTTTAAATTGTGAAAAACACCTGGTGTTTACCTTAAAATCAGTCAAAACCTTCACTTTTTTACATTTTAGTAATATTTTAACTATCTTTTTTTAATCAAGATTCTCAAAGAGTATTTAGATCATTAATTCTCCCTTATTCTATCAGTGACTTCTTGTTTCCAATACCTCACTCTCAAAAACCTCCCTTAATGTACACTGATAAGCAACAACATTAAAACCACTGACAGGTGAAGTAAATTACTTTGATTATATCGTTACAATGGCACCTGTCAAGGGGTGGAATATATTAGGCAACAAGTGAACAGTAAGCTCTTGAATTTCAAGTATTGGAAGCAGGACAAATGGACAGGCAAAAAGATCTGAGTGATTTTGACAACGGCCGTATAATGATAGCTAGACAAGTCTTGTGAGGTGTTCCCAGTATGCATTGGTTAGTACCTACCAGAATTCATGCAGGTAAGGACAACTAGTGAACCGATGTCAGGGTCATGGGAGCCCAAGGCTCACTGATGCCCAGGGACGTTTTAGCCGCGAGGCAAACAAGGCATTTGCCTTGGGCGGCATTTTCCAAAAAACGCCGCCCCAAATGCCCAGGGCAAATGCCTTGTTAGCCTTGTGGCTAACAGACATGCTGGGCTGCCGGTCAGGCTGATGGGCTGGGCGGGTGGGTGGGCAGCTGTTAGTGTGTGTGTGTCTGTTAGTGTGTGTGTCTGTTAGTGTATGTGTGTCTGTTAGTGTGTGTGTGTATGTCTGTTAGTGTGTGTGTGTGTGTGTGTCTGTCTGTCTGTTAGTGAGTGTGTGTGTGTGTATGTCTGTTAGTGTGTGTGTGTGTGTCTGTTAGTATGTGTGTGTATGTGTGTGTTAGTGTGTGTGTCTGTTAGTGTGTCTGTTAGTGTGTGTGTATGTCTGTTAGTGTGTGTGTGTGTTAGTGTGTGTGTTTGCCTGTGAGTGTGTGTGTCTGTTAGTGTGTTTGTCTGTGTGTGTGTGTGTGTGTCTGACTGTGTGTGTCTGACTGTGTGTGTGTCTGTTAGTGAGTGTGTGTGTCTGCTAGTTTGTGTCTGTTAGTGACTGTGTGTTTGTCTGTTAGTGAGTGTGAGTGTGTATTTAGAATGTGGGGCGGAGGGAAGGGTTGGGTGTGGGGGGCACGGGGGGGAGAGGAGGGGGGCGCCTGAGTTTTGTCCTGCCTAGGGCAGCACAAAACCAGGATACACCACTGCTGATTCCTATGAGGAGTGAAAGCTAGCCCATCTGGTCAAATAACACATAAGAGCCACTGTAGCTCAAATTGCTGAAAAACATAAGTAAACACAGTGCATTGCAGTTTGCTGTGTATGGGGCTATGTAGCCGCAGACCTTTCAGAATGCTGAAAGCACCTTCAATGGGGATGTGAGTATCAGAAGAGAACCATAGAGCAAAGAAAGAAGGTTGCCTGGTCTGATAAATCACGTTTTCTTCTAGATCAAGTCAATGTCTGGGTATGGGTGTGTGTCATTAACCTGGGTTAGAGATGGGGGCAGGACACTAATAGAATAAGGTAGGCTGGCACCAGAGATGTTTTTAGCAGCACAATTAGGGGGACCTACATAATATTAGGCAGGTGATTATAATGTTGTGGCTGGACAGTGTATATTTTAAATGATTACTAATTCAAACATAAAAGAAATGCAGTACCCTTAGGACACCATTAGGGGGCTTCATCTGCTTAGGGTGGAAACAAAAGTGAGTTCGAGAGAGAGAAAAGGTGTCAAGTACGGCTGCTCCCTAGACTGCCCTATCTGGTTTCAGTCAGCCGGTGTAAAGGATAACCAGAAGGAAGATTTGCACACAACTCGGGATTGTCAGGAGTGCCAGGATAGCTCTAAAGCACATAGTTATTTTTTTTATATCACATTTTTGTAAATCTATTAAACTGACACACAGTTGTTGTGCAAATTTATACATTTGTTATTATTTTTTTGTGCTAGCCACATTGCTAACATACAAATCAAGCTTTCATTTCTAAATGTATTTGACTCCTAATATCCCAGACCTGGCTATTTACCATTATACATTCCTAGCACCCTGACCTTGGCTAGTTTCTCAGTTAGACCCTTCATTTCTTCACTTGCTCAGAGATATATCAGCGAGCTCAGTCATCCCAAGGTCCTTTAATACAGTTTTCTATTCCTTTCTCGTTTTTTCTGACTTTCCTGGACTAGGTGTCTTGCCAATCTCAGTGAGAGTGAATCTGGCCATATTTTGTATCAATGTATTTCCTTGTCCTCTTCCAACAGCTGCTCTACTTAGTCTGTTTCTACCAGTCCATATACTCTTCATCAAATCCATTCTACTTTACACAATTCCTTTCTCCTTCCTTGTCTAAATGGTTCTCAAAACGTTATTTCTTTTCCTTAGATTTTTCCTTCCTGCTGTCAGTGCGGGGAGAGCATGTTCTCCTCTGTTGACGATGCCTTTGCCAATCCTAATCTGTTAAACTTGTGTTTTTTTTTTTTATATAGAAATCTCCAGTAACACACAACAACTGTACTTATTGTTGGTAATGCTGGTAAATCCTACGACAACCTATTCAAAAAGAACCAGAAATTATTGCGCTGAATGCAAAGTAACAGATTGAATGCAAGACTCAGCAGTCTATTATAAATAAATTATCTGGACTGTTTACCATTTCCAAGACACGGTATTTACTGGAATGTGTGTGAGCTGAACTGCTATAATCGGCTTGGCGAATGGATTATTAAATATTTAGTTTGTATTTTATATTTCATTTTGTATTCATTATGAATTGCAAATTAGCAAAAACAAATAAATTAGACATTTGTCTAGGATGGCACAATGTGGGATTAATTTACTAAACAGTGAGTTGAAAAATTGAGTTGCAAGCTTACACAAGCTACTAGTGTTCCTGACTCCTCTCTTGGATTGTCTTTGTTCTCCAATGTTGGGTTCTGACCCCAGCATTCATTCCTGATTACTCTCTTGGATTGTCCTTGTTCTCCAATGTTGGGTTCTGACCCCAGCATTCATTTCTGAATCCTCTCATGGATTGCCCTTGTTCTTCAATGTTGGGTTCTGACCCCAGCATTCATTCCTGACTACTCTCTTGGATTGTCCTTGATCTCCAATGATGGGTTCTGACCCCAGCATTCATTCCTGACTTCTCTCTTGGATTGTCCTTGTTCTTCAATGTTGGGTTCTGACCCCAGCATTAAGTCCTGACTACTCTCTTGGATTGTCCATGTTCTCCAATGATGGGTTCTGACCCCAGCATTCATTCCTGACTCCTCTCTTGGATTGTCCTTGTTCTCCAATGTTGGGTTCTGACCCCAGCTTTCATTCCTGACTACTCTCTTGAATTACCTCATTATGCCTGCTGCCCTCCTAGATTCAGATCTCTGTCTATGCTATCTGTCTACTCTCTCAGCTTAGCCTTATTCCAACTCTGGCATCAGACCCGAGCCTACTATTCACGAACACGCTATTGAATCATCTGTTCAACAATTGCCTTATTACTGCTGACATTATTTCCAACTGCTCGTCTCATTCTAAATTCCATTTCTATTTTATTGCTAAAATTACTACTTCCATAGACGCTGCTTCACTCACTGACTTTGTCCTCTCAGTTCTCTTGTATCCGTTCTCCATGCCAAAATCTGCTGTAATCAAAGTCTCTCTGCCACATCTCTTGGACGACCGAAGTAACACACTCCTTTTCAGAAACTCCAACCTGCTCAGTCCACACCCAGACCTTCAATCAAACTGCATATTGCAGGTCGCTTGTCTGTCTTCTAATCAGTTATCTTTAGCCAAGCCATCACCAGTCATTAAGGAAATTCTACTTCTCTGTGCAAAGCCCATAATAACAAGGGAGGTTATACTTACTGTATTGTAAATATCTGCCATTACTGCTCTGTTTCATTAATTATTATTGTTAACAAGTACAAGTGTAACAGTCTATGCCAAGAGTGATGAAGTAAAATTGCATTTACTAGTTATTGCACAATAATACTACCCGTAATAATGACAGCATGCTAGAAACACACAAATACAGTAAAACAAAATAGCGAAACTGATCAAACCGTCATCAAATAATATTATGCTGTGTGTTTAATGTGTAGTAGACATGATTACCTCACAGCCTTGTGCAAGTGCAAATCCACCTCCTACCAGAATAGCTATATCCCATGGCATGCAGGCTTGAAATTCCTTCCAGGTAATCAGCGGTTCATAGTCAAAAGAATCTGCAGAACAGTTGAAAGTTGTAACAATGACGTGATTACTGAGGATGACATTAGTCTTTATAAGTACAGACAAAACCTTAAAGTGATTCTGTCAGGCACTTACTCGACACTCCGTTCTTCAGAGGCGGAGATCACAGCATAGGAGTCTCAGCCAGGCAAGGAGTGATACAAACCAAAAACAAAAGAGAACTTGATGTTGAAGTGATGACACCCACCAAAAAAAAGACTAAATCATTGTATAAATAACAGTTACTCCTTGGTTGGCTGGGGTACCAAAAGTGCATATGTATTAAGAATAAAAAAAACAAAAAACACATAATAGTGCAATATTGTATAATAACAAGTTGAAACAGTGATGGTTGCACAAAACTGGAGCTCACATTTAGTAGAGATTTTTTGGGTATAGGCTCTAAACACAGAGTCCTCTGTAGATTTAAGGAGTGATACTAACTTATTGAATGGTTGTGCAGCATATGAGTCCAATGGGATATAAGTAGAGACCACAAGCAGAAAGAAAAACAATCTACGTGTAGTATATAAAGTGCTAGATATACATATAAAACACCTTATTTAGGAGCCTAAAGGTGACTGGATCCAAGTGTGTAACCCTTGTGTCAAATTAGAGAGTGATAGTACCCTTCTTTAAACCAGAATAGAAGGAAACACAGAAGAAACGTTTAAAGTTTAACAAAAAGGAATTTATCTAGAATGAACTAAAAACAGTAAAATATTCAAATGTGCTGAAACGCTATTTTTTGTTGTTGTTTGTCTTGCTCTGGTAGGTTATTGATGTGAGTGTTGATACTGCATGTTTACTTTGTACTCTTAACACTTTTTGTTTGTCCTTTTATATGTTTGATGTATTATTATATTGAGTTGTAAATGAAGCTATATTTATATTGCAGGATTTTTGTGTGAATCCTATGTTAAGATCAATTGAATGTATTGGATACCTAGGAGAGTATCTACTAAATATTACACACTTGCAGTTGCACAGTTGGTATATTTGAACTATTCTATGAGAGTAATTTGCAATTACTACATCTTTAACATACAATTAAATGAAAATAGATAATCTTATCAAAAGTTATAGCTGATTTTCAATATTTTATGTTTGTGGTGTAATTTATTGATGGCTCCCCTAATAAGGTATGGAAATTGGCATGGTCTTTCTGTTTGGCTTTATAGGGGACATCGCAAACACTATAACCACTTTATCACATTGAGAAAAAAATATGGATCCCTAAGACCCTTTATTGGTGTAGTCACTTTATAAATGTAATATTATGAATATGTGTTTTCTTTTAAGCTCTTTCCAAATTAGTATAGATTCTCTTTCCCTTTTAAATACAAACCCATGCTGTGTATAATTACCTGCAGGTATCCAACAGCTTAGCAACCACTTCAAGAAAACAGTTCTTACTTCAATCTACATATAATAAAAAGTTAGAAAAAAAGAATCGCTACTCAACTTGTTTTTCCAGCAGTTGCCTTCTTTGAAGGATACGCCGGGATAATGAAGAAAATTAGACCCATAAGCAAGGCGGCTGTAGAATCGGTTGCATAGCCTTTATATCTAAAAACACAATGAAGACAAGATTTAGCAAACCAAGAGCTATACCAAGGAATTCCACAAGCATTTGGTCATGTATGTTTAAAAAATCAAAAATCTATAAAAACTTTTTTTTTTTACCTTTTGGGACTCACCAGCATGGTGCTGGTTCTAGAGTAGCAGCAGAGGACTTTCTCTTAGCAAACAGCTAGGGAATACTTTAGTTGCGATGACACAAAATACAATATGACTCCCCACTGCAAAGTCCGAATTTACTGTTGTACACTACATACTCATCTAAAGTAGACACAGTGCTAAACTGTGCACAGGGCGTAGTTGTTATGGGTTCCTGCAGAAATGCAAAATGTAGTCTGAAATGTGACATCTGTCAGCTCATTTGCATGTTGAGTTGGGGATTTTTTGAGATTCTGCTGTATCCAAGGAAGACTTTTATAAGGGTCCAACTTGAGATATGTACATGATGTGTATATATATCGACTGGATAGCATAGTGGTAATGTAACTGACTTTGAACTGGGAACAACAGGTTTGTATCCCGGTCAGCCACTGCACCAGTAAGTGTCCCTGGTAAGACACCTAACGATATATATACCCTGCCCACCTAAATAATATGAGAGAACACGAACCTAGAGTCATGCTGTCTCAGACGTCGCATGGATTAATAAGGTCTACCTCAGATGCTAGGGAACCAGGGCAATCTCACGACAAGTGGGCTACTGGAACAAATCATTCCAGGACACGGAGCTAGACCTGCTTGAATGCTTCTACAACAGCAGTCCCAGCGAGAGAGGCTACATGAAATGTATGTTGGAGCTATGGATGAACAAGAGATCATCATCTACCCTAACACCAAGACAACTGGTTACAGAACATTTGAACATCTTCAAGAGAAATCTAGTGACACAACTACAGAAGAAATCAATCATGCACCACGAGGAGGAAGAAATTCCTTTCTTTAATTCTTCATGGCAGTAATAAACATAGTAGTAGACATTTCAGTCCACCGTCTGAACTTTTATCAAGATTTTTATACAGTGAGTGCACTTTTATTTTTTGATTTTGTGTATGTGACAAGTTGCACTGTGGCCATAAATATACTGAGACATACAGGAGTGCTTGACTTTATACACAATCAAGTGCTTTGCACTCAATGTCTCATTAGATTTATAATATGTTTTAGAAATTAATGTATACTACATTATTGTTTGTATATATAAAATATCCTGTTCGTACTGTATATGGCCTGTTGAATATTTCCACCCCCTCATCTGAAAGATAATTTTTTTTTCCCTAAATATACAGTAAGCCAGTTCTATCTCTGTCCTTGTATGCACAGAAGATCATTGTAGATGAACCGAGGTGTGATGATATTGCACGGTCCTTTACAGTAATAGTTACATAAATCTACTGTGGATACGTCCATATATATATTTACTTACTGAGGAAAGAGGGCAGCCCATCCAGGGAAGAACCCAGGGTCTCTTGTAAACCACAACAGGGCCATTAAAACAAATATAATGAGTGTCACAATTTCTTGATAGCTGTAACAGAAATGTTCTCATTAAGTATTTTGTTTGTTCTTTTTGTGTAAATAATCTATAAAATTTCTTACAATCATTGATGGAAAAAGAATTGCAACAGTTTGTACCTTATAGGACCTAGTCTATCGTATTCATCCTTGATCACCTTTGCCGAAGCTATTTCTCGTTGGGTTTTTTGTTTGCCGCACTTGAACATTTCCTGAAAGCTAAAATTTTAAATATATTCAATTTTCATAATAATCCTAATTAATCCATAATCTAGCATGTTTATAACAAGCAACATTTCTGCTTGGCTGCGTTCTCCCCCGACACTTGGACACAATAATTGTTTTACAATCCTACCATGAAAGAGGTTTATGAAAACAGAGATAAAATATACATTGTATACAGTCTGCTATGTGAGATTACAGTTTATTTTTAATGTGTTTGAATATATTCTTACACTTGTACATCATTAAAGTCTGTAACCTCTTCGCTAATGACTGTTTTTTTTTTGTTTTTTTCAATAAAAAGTTAAACAAAGTTTAAATTTATTTGAGACATAGGAATACCTAGAACAAAAAACTATGAGAAAACAGCAATTTTCATAGATATATCTTAAAAAAATGCCTAACATATTAATATCATGTATATTTACATGATATTGTGCAATTGTTAATCTTTGATTTGGAATTCAGAGCAGATTCCTATTGTGCTTTGCATTTCCCAGATTCACTATGGGTGCCCTGTTTGGAGGTGACCACAGGAGAGCATAAATTGAGGAGTCTCTGAAAGCAGTTGAAGCTGTAGGTATTGCAAGTTGGAATATAAATCTCCTGTGTTGAAATTAGTGTAGGACCCACCGACCTTGGAGTGCTGTGATTGCCAAAGCACAATATGGCCATATGGTGAAACTGAATCCCCATATTTGTTTGCTGAGAGGTCATTTTAAGTAGCCTTGTAAAATGTAAAATTGTGTGCGCTGTTCCTATAACTGTTATTTTCCATGTTTTGCAGAAATATTGGTAGAGTCAAAGTATCAGAGATTTTAATGTATCTCACTCAGTTGTCACTCAATATTTAATAAAATATAAACGATGTTAGTATAGAAGTGCACTTTAATATCAATATATCATTTTAAAGTCACCAGAACAACTACAGCTTATTGAATTTGTTCTGGTGTATAGAATCATTCCCTTCAGGCTTTTTGCTGTAAACACTATCTTTTCAGAGAAAATGCAGTGTTTACATTACAGCTAGTGATAACTCCACTGGCCACTCCTCAGATGGTGGTTAGAGATCTTTCCTGGGTCATGGCTGCCTAAAATGCATCCAAACATTCAGTGTCTCCTCCCTCTGCATGCAGACACTGAACTTTCCTCATAGAGATTCATTGATTCAGTGAGGAGATGCTGATTGGCCAGGGCTGTGTTCGAACCATGCTGCCCCTGCCCCTGATCTGCCTCTTTGTCAGTCTCAGCCAATCCTATGGGGAAGCATTGTGATTGGATCAGGCTACCACTTCTGCTGATGTCAGCAGGCAGTGGGGAGATCTAAAGGAAACAGTGACATTGTAAGCAGCTCCAGACTTGAATACAAGTAAGATTTCTATTTTTAGGGAGGCATGAGGGACCCAGGGGGCTAGATGGTGGTTTTAACCCTATAGGGTCAGGAATACATGTTTGTGTTCCTGACCCTATAGTGCTCCTTTAATACAAACATTTATATAGCCGGCTAGTTTGATATTTCCAAAGTGCAAACAAAATTCAAGCATTTGGCAACAAACCAATATATTGTAATTATAGGTTCCTGGCTAAAGCCAGTAATCTGTTCTATGAGGATTTGCAGGCTAGCCTCTATGGCTAGTAAATTGAGGCCTTGTGCATAATAAACTAGTCATTCTACTATACATTGCAGTGGATACACCTTAGAAATGCAGCAGCTGGATAGGGAACACAACATTCAAAAATAAGTAAAGGAATAAATACAAGGTAAAAAAAAATATTAGGGGTCAGTATTGCCTGCCAGAGTGCTCTCAAGCCAACCAATCAGAGCTCTCTAACTGACATTCAAAGTATGGGAATGCCTTGACCTTGAAGTCTGCGTTGGCCACTCCATGGGGTGAGGATGGATTCATTTTTGGTGATGTGCTGTTTCTTTTTTTTTCGCTGTGGTTTTTTTCAGTCCATGTCTTTGTATTATTTTTAATAGTTGTGTTAGTTGTAATTGGATTTTTGTTTGGCTTTTGTGGGGGCAAAAAAAAATTATTTGCAGGAAGCCTTTGCCAGCCGCCATATACTTTTAACTCTCGCATTACTGGGGTTTGTTTTTTTTTTTACAATTTTTTTTTAACTATTTAAGCTGCTAACAGATAAATAGTTAGTTATCAAGTACAGGGTATAGGTGCTCGCTATATCTTAAGAGATGAGTAAGGGCAGCAGATTATCACACAAGATTTCCCCAAATAAAACAAAAAGGAAGAACAAAGAGAGAGAATCCGCACAGATCTGTGGTGCAGATTATCACTTTTTTCTTCCAAATAGTTAGTTATGACTTTTATTAACCCTTTAAGGACCAAACTTCTGGAATAAAAGGGAATCATGATATGTCACACATGTCATGTGTCCTTAAGGGTTTAAATATGTCCAAATGTTACCAATCGGGCCGCACATTTTAATGTTCAGATTCAGATTTCAGCAATTCCTTCAAAAGACTGAGCTTTCAACTAGTTACATCAAATAAAACCTGATAAATTGCATAG
The DNA here is from genome assembly GCF_036172605.1 of Pelobates fuscus. Lineage (NCBI taxonomy): Eukaryota > Metazoa > Chordata > Amphibia > Anura > Pelobatidae > Pelobates > Pelobates fuscus. The sequence goes on along the minus strand of NC_086319.1, from coordinate 26,392,425 downwards.
CGCACTGTCCCCTTCGCTGAGTAAACACGTCGAATACCCATAGAGTATTTTCACTCGTATAGTGGATTTCCAGGTCTCGAATTTTAAAAGAAGCACTCCTGACACCAACACAACTTAATAGGTTTCATAGATTTTGGATTTATATTCACGTTATGTTTTATGTTCAAATCTATTTTAGTTTTGCTAAAAAATAAAAAAGGTTTGTTCTTCTTTCGACATAACTCCATTGCTTTTAATATCTCCCCTTTTCACAAAAATATCTCCCTGATTCGAAATTATACATCATAGCTCAGCCTACAAGAGATCAATGTGAGCTGAGCTGTTAGCCTGATTTTACACCACAGCCAATCACTGTTCTTTAATTATGTAGTGTTTCAGATCTGTGCTAAGGAGGAAAGGGGGCAAATGCTAAGAGGTCAGTTACTGGCTTCGGACAGTCATGCCAGCATCTCAGCTCATGCTGATCTCCTATTGGCTGAGAGTGTCCCTTTAAGTTTATTCTGACAAGTGAACCTCTTGGAGTAATAAAATGATAAACATTTATACCTTAGCATCATAAGATGTGATTTTTTTTTTCTGCGAGTGTGTTTTTCTTTTGTTTGATTGCTATCAGCTGCCCCAATAACTATCGGTATCGATAACATTGTACCGCCTTCAAAGACAAAGCTAGATAAAGATTTACCTGAATCCAAGGAAAAGCCATTGTAGCCAGAACCACGATAAGATTAACAGAATGACGGTGATTGGAATACACAGCACGAACCAAGTTCCAAAATTGATTTCTGTGCATTCTGGATAACGCCTACGATAAAATAATATTGTTAGTTTATTGCATACCATTCATTATTATACTTTTATTATGTTCCACAGAGGCCAACGACCTTCAAAGTAGTGCACTCAGGGATCAATAGATTCATGGTTCAAAAGTTCAAGTCATGCGGTACTAGCCAGGCCTATAAGTTACTTGCCACTGCAAGCCCATTTAGTCCATGGCATACTCACAAATGGTGAATTTCTACTTGCCAAGACTCAATTTTAACTTGTCAGTGGCTAATGGGAGAGTAGACATTTTGGGAATTAGCCAGAGCAAGATATTGCTGTATCTGTGAGTACTACAGTATTTGGTAAACCAGATCTACGTTACTTGAAAACTTTTTGTTTTCTAATTTAATGCAAAATGCAATGGAGATTTCATTCATTAAACTGGTACTGGTGCAGAATTGGCAATAAAAAAAAAAAAGAAAAGAAAAGAAGTCGAAAATAGGTGCGATTGAGATTTTATTTCCGAATCAGATATGCAGTTTGCATAAAAATTGCATTTCCCTTGTAAATTCAAATATTTTCTATTTAGAGAATAAACCCTACTGTTATTACATTGTTGTTACATTTTCATGGAGTTTTTAGGAGATTCCATAACTAATATTGCCATGACATTTGTTACATATACCAATTAGCAGAGGATTTGACCAATTTTGTTATTATTTGAATTGTTAGTATACATACAGTAGCATTGTTTCTGTAACACATATTTATACTGCAAGGATTCAGAGTAACAAATAATTGTTTGGCCAGAATCTAAAAGCAGTATTCAATTTGAATTCAGTCTGAGTTCCCTGTAACTCACACTTTAACTAATAACCGTGTCACTCATGATGTACAATACTCACGTTTGAAATTGCTCAGCAAAAATTAGATTGGTCGAAGTCCCTGTGATGGTGGTCAGACCTCCAATCGTAGATGAGTAAGCAATACATAAACACATGGCTTTGCACATCATGTGGTCTTTTTTACTTCTGTATCGCTTTTCTGATGATCCTAGTTTGTCCTGCACAGAAAAATAAATGCTTGGTTATGTTTTCATAAAATCGGCTCTTTCACACCATTTGCCAGCAAGCTTAAGAGAAAAGATGGACTTTAGTACGAACAGAAAAAATGACTCCATGCATTCTTCTACAACAGACCGTATAAGAAGTAATTGGAGGTATAGCTGCCAGTGGAATAGGTCCAGCTGTTATAAAACCCAATAAACCTTTTATAATTGTGTTCTCGGAATTAAAAGTACAATTATGCAAAAACACCTAGCAGCCTCCCATTGTGACTGATATTACTGATATAACTGTTCTGTTCTGTATTTTTTTTTTTTGTATCCACACATAAAAAGTGTGTAGTGTTCTGTCCTCAGGTGTGGGCCAATCAAGATAATGCATCTTGGACGTAAAAACCCAAGGGCAGAGTATAGGATATCCTACTAACCTCAACATCTGAGGAAAGGGATTTAGGGGTGATTATTTCTTTTTTTTTTTTTTTAATTCTTTATTTTTGTCGTGCATGATATAACAACAAGCTTGTTCAGCCACAATAGCGGTCACAAGCAGTAATGTAACGAACAGTTAAAAACATAACGTGGCCTATGAGTATACAGCACAATTTTGGTTTTGTAGGAGAAAGAAAAAAAAACCAAAAACTAAAAAAAAACAGACATTTCTTTACATTTGTTCCAAGCTTAGCTAAAACAATAATCAAAGAAGAGATAAGCGCATCCCGCTGTCTAGGGTTCTCAAAAGATAAATTAACTAGTTGGGTAAATGCAGCGGGTAGTACATAGTGCATGAGGGTATGTTATGCTCCGTTAACGCGCTAATATGCACTGCAGAGTAACATGAAATAAAATAAAAATGATAACACAATAAATGATTAAGTACTGTCAAAAACTGACATGCCCCTTCTCGCTGCTAACAGTAAGACGTGGTGGAGCATATGGGCAGACTGACTAGACTGGTAATGCTACTGCAAATAGGGCCTAACATGCAATGCTAGCATATCTGTTTTAATCTGTTCTATCTAGTGGAGGGTGTGCGGGTGATCTGTTCTAGTAGTTCTGAGTTACCAGGCCCAGTGGTAGGATAACAGCAGTATATTTTGTGGCTGGTACAATACTGGGCATTGGAGTCAGTATGGTGCAAACGGGAGTCACCCTTAATTAACATGCCGGTCTATCGTCGCTAGACTAGGATGCGTTGCCGGCGGTTAAGTTAACTCTAGGTACATTTAAGGAAAGGCAGATAGCTAATAATTAGCAAAACATAAATAAGAAAAACAAATCAAAGCAGTAACTATGATATATTTTAAACAGCTTGGTACCAGGAGGCTGGGTTATGCCTATAAATCCTTGCTCGAGGGTATAGAATTTTTCTTTTTTGTTTGTTTTCCCTTGTTAAGTGGTGGCACCTGTCCTTTATTATGGGTCAAGCTAGGCAAAACACACTTATTACTGTGCTAAGATGGACATTTCGCTGGAACCAGGGACCAACCAGTCAGTGAACAGACCCACAATGCATATTTCTTATTTAAAGGTCCAGCCGGACATGTCTTCCTCCATCTGAAGGAGTTTAAATGTAGTTTCAGATATTCTATGGTGAGACTGGCACCAGAAAAAGGTAAGTTCAATTCTAGGCCTTAGAAAACCTCCGTGGCCACTGCTAAGGTATCGATTAAGAGTGCAGCTTAAAAAACAGAACTTCATAGGAAAACACAAAGTACACATGAGCAAACTCAAAGTAAACAGGAGAAAACATAAAATGCATATGAGAAGACCGAAATTACATATTTCCCACTACAGTGGGGTAGATTTGGGAGCGGCTGGAACGGCTCAGCCGGCTCAACGAGGGTCCTCAGGTCGGGGCCACTGTCCGTGAACCTCTTGGGACGAAAGTCTCAGAGTTAGCTGGGTCCCAGACATGGGGCCTGGAGGGGATGTTCGTTTGCTGCAGAGCGTCCGGTGGAAGGCCCAAGGCCACGAGTTGCGACTTCGCCTCCTGCAAGTCTGCTATGAGGCATACTTTGTCCCCCTGGGTCACTTGTAGCTTGTGTGGTGAGCGCCAACGGTATTTAATATTATGGGTGCGGAGTAGGGTGGTGAAAGGCCTCATGGTTGTACGCCAGGCCATAGTTCCTCTGGACAAGTCGGAGAATAGTGATAGGGCCATGTTCTCAAAGGGGTATGGTGTGCTTCCCCTGATGGCGGCCATGACCGCTTCCTTGTCTTGCCGTCTTTGAAATTTTACAACGACATCCCTAAATGCCGTAGTAGGAGCCGTAGATGGTTTGGGGATTCTGAAGATGCCATCCAGACCCACCCCTTTAGCTTGCTTGGGCTGAAAGATTTTACTCACGAGGCGTCTCATGAGGTGAGGGAGTTCAGAGTCTGGGATCGTCTCCGCTATGCCGCGGATTTTTATATTTTGGGCCCTGCGTGAGTCCTCTAATGCCGCCATTTTCTGCTCCACTCTCATGTGCTGTTGTTGCAATGTTTTCAGCTTGTGTTGGAGCGTGGATACGGCCCTCGAGTGATTGAGGGATTCTTGTTCCACGGTCGTCATGCGTTTTGTTAGACCCTGTAAGTCCTTCCTCATGTCAGCTACATCCGTTTGGATATTTCGGCGGAGCTCCGCCAACAGCTCCCTCATTTCGGCCTTGGTGACCGGAGCCGTGTCCGGCTGCGCCCTTGGTTGCACTGCCTCTTGTGCCGTGGGTAAGTGTGCGGTTTCGGGCTCTGAGGATTGCTCGTCGGAGTCGTTGAAATCGTCGAGGTAGGCGTCCATGGGTTCCAAGGCGCCACGTGCTCGCCGCCATAGGTCTCCTATACTGGAGCCCGGCCGGGGTCCCTCTTGTTTCGGCTTTTTGCTTTTTCTGCCCATTTGTGTTGGGGCTGCTAGCTTGGGGCAGGATTGCTTGCCTTTTGGGGGGTAATATCTCTGTTTTTCCTTCTTTTTTCTCCGGTAAAGCTCGGAGCTCTCAGGCTATGCGACCAGTCGCTTCGGTGGTTAGCTCCGCCCCCCAGGGGTGATTATTTCTGATGACTTAAAGGTAGGCAGACAATGTAATAGAGCAGCAGGAAATGCTAGCAGAATGCTTGGTTTTATAGTGAGATGTATTAGCAGTAGAAAGAGGGAAGTGCTCATGCCATTGTACAGAACACTGGTGAGACCTCACTTGGAGTATTGTACGCAGTACTGGAGACCATATCTTCAGAAGGATATTGATACTTTAGAGAGAGTTCAGAGAAGGGCTACTAAACTGGTTCATGGATTGCAGGATAAAACTTACCAGGAAAGGTTAAAGGATCTTAACATGTATAGCTTGGTGGAAAGACGAGACAGGGGGGATATGATAGAAACATTGAAATACATAAAGGGAATTAACAATGATAATGATAATTTAACATTTGTTGCTGCTCCAATCTGACGCAGTGAGTCTCCCCTCCCTGTTTAGTTCAAATCGGCGCATGAACAGCCATTGCCACAAAAAACTCCAATCAAATGTGATGATCACAGCCATTGCACAGTAGAATGCTTCCTATTAGAAAGCATTGACTAATATGAAGCCATAATTTCTGCTGAAATGATTGTTCGTGCAGAGTGATTTGAGGTGGCAGTGGGGGTGTTCCCAAATAATTTAATAAAAGTGCAGACCTTTCTTGAAATCAACACTTTTATGAATGGGGACAGGAAGATAGCCAGGTAACCCTGAGCCAGGTAACCCATCAAACTGAAGCGATTTAGGAATCTGTAGTGTCCCTTTGAAATGGCGAAATGCAGAAATTTAGTATTGGCACGTATTTCCAAGTGAGAGGACTCTTATTTGTCATACAGCATGCTTGCCTGTCTATTGTCATATATTTATTAACAGTGTTTTGCTGTTCTTGTAACGGTGTGAATCATTAAATGCTAAGTGTCTTTATGAGTAGTTTGGATCGAGCAGTAATTCGATATTGTATTGGTAATACGATAACAATGTTGCCCATGTGAAAACCTTGCTTTTGTAATTGCCTAGCTGCACATGGATAAAGCAGTGTCCTTGTCCCTTGTTGGTAGTTCAGAAAATGCTGATATGATGGGTAGATGACTTTAGTGTGAAAGAATCGAAACAATACATAGAAGTCATTTCTCATCATATCAATATTTGCTGTCTTTTAACAGAACACAAGGACAGAGCTTTAAACACAAACGTCTCATGTTTAGTGTGAATGGCAGCAATGGTTTCACTTTGAGTGAACAGTACATGTAAGTCTCCTCCTGTAACAAAATACAATGGGAATAAATAAACCAACTGAGTTATGTTTTTCTGAGATATCATGTTTTATTTCTCATCCATTGCCACATCGCTTTTTATATCTATCGTGTTAGACATGGTGTCACTGTATCCAGTGTGTGTGTTTATTGATACTCAGGATTATTTACTAATCTATGAATTGTCGTAAATTGATATAGAAATTAAAATGTGTGTGAGTAATATTGCATATTAAGCATTCATTTTCATTTTGTGACGGTGTGTGTGACACTGTGTATAACATACCTGTCTTGTGTCCCTATTTAGGAGGAGCAGTCCATAGTTTGGCCCTAATCCCTCTGTCTGTCTTTTATATCCTAATAACCCCCCTTTTTAGCGCCATTTGGTTGGTGTGTCTAAGTGTATAACAGAGCTCCACAGCAATAATATTCACAGAAATGCGTCTTTAGCCTACAATAAATGTGCCTGTGTAAATAAGATACATTGTTCTTGTTAGGTTGGTGAAGAATTCCTTAAGTTCTTGTTAGCCATGGACTTATATTAATTTATCAATCTCTGGTTTTGTCTGTTCCTCTGCAGTACTGCGAAGCCCAATTGAGCACACACAGACGTTGCTGATTCAAAAGGACTACAAATTTAATTGTAACACACATCAGTATATGAAATGAGCATTATACGTGCCCCTTATTGGATCATCCATTAGGGTACTAACACACGGTTCTTAAAGGGGTGTACAGGAAATAGGTTGGTGGGTAGAAACACACATTCTTGC